>NC_087068.1:24236782-24514606 GCF_963678635.1 Symsagittifera roscoffensis | reverse complement strand
AGGTAGAAAGATTAGTTCTATCTTATCTCACTGCTCATTGTTTAAATTATTAGAAGATATGACAATCATACTTCATGAAACTTACGGTTTACTTAAAAACTTTTTTCACAATTGAGAATTTAATGCGATCGGTTAGCATTTTTGAGTGTAACGTTTTACAAAATTGTTTTTTTTTTTCTTGATTTCAAAAATTATTGCTGAATCCTAAAAGAAAGATGGTAATCTATAATCATACGAAATGGTGAGTAAATATTTAGAAAAAATTAGTAAATATTAAATTCACACTTACACTGAATCGGGGTCAGATAAAAATTCATTGAGGAAGTTAGTTTTTTCATAGTAGGTGATAGCATCATAAGCTTTGCTAACTTGCTGATTAAAAAGCCTTGATGATCTTGAATTGTTCTGGTGTGACACTAAAAATGTGGTGAGAACTTCAGAGTAGATCACAAAAGTTTGGTAAATTATCATGATTTTGTGCTGTGGATGTTCTCTAACAAAGGATTTAAACAAGTTGATTGTATTCATGCGAGATGATATTGAGGCGGGAGAATGGGGAATGAATTAGTGAGGGGACAAAAAATGTACATCTGCCTGACGATGTAGTTGTGGAGGATGTAGTTACGGAGGATGCCGTGCAGGTGAAAACTTTTGATGTAATAAGTGAAGTTCAAGAAAAAAGGTGATGTATACTTTGAGTTAATAAGCATTTACGTTTCTTACGGGTTACGTGAAGATGAGATTTGTAAAAAGTGTCTCTGGATGAAACGATAGCAAGTATGTAAGTATGTGTGTTAGTTAGTTTTGTTTTCAAAATGACTTCGTGTTTACTTATTAGTTTCTTTATTATTCTTTATTAGTTTCTTTATTACTTTTTGATATATTTCGTTATCTTTTTCATTCTCTGTTTAAAATCTTTTCCGTATGAGTACCGGAGGCTAAGTTTATAATTCGATGATGAAAATGATTGTCATTTTGGATATTAAGTGGTAGATTAAGACATTGAACCTTTTGATGGCTTAAAATGAGTTTGTTGATGAGTTTACTGTGAACATTTTTGATTGAAGTGATTTTTGGTTACCAAACATTTCGTAACGTGATAAAGCAAAGGTTGTGGTTTTTTGGGAATTATAAGCTAGTGAGAATAATTTTACGGCTGTTGACCCTTAAGCGTACTTTATGTCATTTTTTTTTAAACATCGTAAGTTTTCTTGTAATGAGCGGTTGATATCTTCGACTTGTCCATTTGTCTATGGGGCATTCTAAAATCTGCGTTTGTAATGGTTATCCAATAACTGGAATACGGCGATGATTTGGTTATTGATAAATTCCGTGCCAATGCCTGTGACAACGATTTCTGGTAGTCCGACTTTCGCTATCCATTGTTCATAAAGCGTGGTATATGCATAACAAGCATTAACAAGTAGAACTGGATTAAGGGCTCTATTACTGTAAATGCGTCTACTAATTAATATGATGCAGGAATGGCCTTCGGAAGTGGGTGATATTGGGCTTTTTGGGTCAACTGATTTTCTGTGATTAAAATATAACCTTTGGCCTCTAAAATCTTGTTTTTTTGCAATTTGTTTTTGACATGGAAAAAATGTGTTTAGTACTTTTATCTAAAGAATTGCATTTGGGAAGTAAAAATTTTAGACAAAATATCGTAGGTTTTTGCCAAACCAATATGTCCTTTTATGTTTGATGAAGGTATGGTATAAAAAGCTACTAAAGTTAAACTTAGTGGTAAACAAGGTAATTTAGCATTGGAGTAAAAATATTCTAATATTCTAAGATGTCTGTGTTTTCATAGTTTAATGAATAGTTAAATTGTCGAAAAAATTGAAGTAAGGTTTTGTTTTCTAAAATGGTGATATTTGCTATTGCACATTTAATTTAGTATTTGTGCCAAGCTTTCGTTAGTTAGGTTGTCGGCTGTGAGTTGAGCAGTACATGCTATTAAAAAAATGTTTTTTTTTCTTGATTGGATAAGGGAATGTTACAATAGGGTCTTTGAATCAAAAACTTTGAATCAAAGTTAAGTATTTTTAATTTGTATCTAATGGTCCTGCAAGATTTATTGTGCCTAATATAATTTGTTTTCCTATTAATTGTTTTGTTTCGTTTGTAATTTTTTTGTTAGTAATTGTAATTTGGTAGTGTGGTATAGGTTTAAATGTGTGTTTTCCTGTTAGATGTACTTCATAATTGTTATTTTGACATTCTCAGTGAAGTCGAGAATGAGAACAGAAGTTTCCGGGTATCCGGGAGCAAAAAAAATCAACTCTCCGGGAACAAATTAATGTTTTGCTATCCGGGAACGAACTTATTTTGCGGCTTTTCGGGTATTGGGTTACGTGACCCGTCACCATTGATTGGCTGAGATTTTTTGCGCATGCGAGAACTAGAGAGAGTGAACGACGGGACGATGGAAAGAACCGGGAGATATTTTAATGTGAGGATCTTACCTTTTGGCAACATCAAACAAAATGCAGATCCATCATTATGTTGGCACAATTTACTGACATTGAACGCCTGAGAGATGATTGTTTGCTGGTTAGGCGTCAACATCAGTTTGATTCCGAACTGTAGGTTGACAGCTAAGCCGAATGCTAAAAGTCCCAACTGGTTTCCCAAACGTGTGGGACATACTGATGCACAGTAACCATGTTCGTCGGCGTAACTTTTAAAATCCTCGCAATTCCGCAAAATTTGTCGACCTTCGTATGGAGATTCATAAGCTGTTGGACTATAAAAACTCGTGAAAACATTAGAATTGTCATTTTCGGGATAGGTGAACATACATTTCAAAAAAAAAAGTCGGAGATCAGCTGAAATAAATATCCCTATACTTATAATAACAAAGGCAATCATTGATAAATATTTGAAATTTCCTGGTAAGTCGCAAACTCGAGCTATCATTGCTTTTGCACTGCAATTTTAAGACTACTCGTAATAAAACACTGTAAGTCAAAAGTTAAAACCTTTGATGGCAACAGTACAAAATTTCTAATTCGAAAAGACAACTAAATTATCTTCTGTGCTAAAAACAACGTGTGTTTTCGCTAAACGAAAAGTAAATATATACTTATTTAAATTATAATCTGGAATAAAAATTGAACGAACAAAAACCAAACAAAACGTTAATATCCAAACAAAACCAAGACAACAATAGATTATCAAACAAATGTTTTTGTCAGGTTTTCTTCTTACGTTTTCATTCCTCCAAAATAATATATATTCTAAATTTTTTTGTGCTAACAGGTTACTATTAAAGGATCAGTTCCTTTTTGTATCAGTTTCCAATAAATATGTTTTTCATAAAATATTTTTTTTTATAAATCAATAAAGCTATAGATGATTGCAGACTTACTTTGTGGCTCTTAAATTTGCACTATTCATAATTCTTTTTTCCAATTTTCAAAAAAAGCTTTAAAAATATTTTCTAACTCATTAGAAGGCACGCTATAAGTGAGAATTAAACTTTTTGAGTTGTTATTTTGCTAGAATCGACGTAGAAGAATCTAGCAGTTTTCAATTGGTTTCAGATTGCATGGAAAAAATGGATCGAAACAATCATTTATTTAATTTATTTAATTAAGTTTACTAAGCTATTATTGCTGGTTGATTGCTTAGTAATCTATCCTATGTCATAAGTCTCACCTAAGATCGTCAAGTTTTATGTCAAAACTTATATAGAAAGAATAGCTAAAAAAAGTACGAATTAATGATCTGGGTAAATATCAAGCACAAGGTTATTAGATTATATAAATGAATCGAACAGCTTAAGCAAATATATCCATGAGGGATGATGTATTTACTCTTATTTTTAATTTTATTGTTTGTCTGCTTACTAAGGTTGACAATCGGATACGATTCTCGAGTCAATCTTAGATGGGTCCACTTCTTTTGGGTCGTTTAGAGGAGTCTTGTCCGGTTGTCTTCGTGCTCTGGGTTTTCCCGTTCGTGCTTATCTCGATTTACAGTTTTATCGAAGTTAGAGAAAAACTAATTTCTCTATCATTGGGTGAAAATGTTTAATTTTTATAGATTTGTAAGAGGGAAAAGGAAAAACTATTTATTTGATAACTGAAGTTGTTAAAGTAGAAGACTTGCTGCTGACTGAGCAAAATGAAACACTGAAGATTTCAGGCCAGTACTTTCGCTCGTAAGCATAAACCGGCGGCTGATTTATTTTTCACCTGCTCTTTTATTATCCCTTCATCATGAGGGAATTTTCAACTAGATTTTATTTGATTTTTTCAAATCAATTGTCTTTAAATTATTAGTCCCCTTTGATTAAAACCGCAGCCTATAGTTCCGTCTTATTGTAAGCTCAAAGTACTTTCTCTGATGCATCATTTTGCAGGTGCTTCTCTTCTTAATAAAAGGAAGTAGAATTCCTGGGCGGCCGGCAAGACTGCTAAATATTTGTCCATCTTGCTTTAAATTATAGTTAAATGGGACGTGTTAGTAATTGCCGCCCTTTTAAAAACGGAGCTTGTAAAAGTGAAACAAATTGGACAAGTTTTTAAAAAGTAGTGGTTTTTCAAAAAGTGATTTTATAGTACTATTAAGAATAAATCACTCAGTTTCTGATTTAGTAAAAAAGCTTTAATTTAAATCTCACGCTCCAATTTAGAGTTTGGTCGTTAAATAAACAAAATAAACAATGGTCCTTTGTCCGTGTAGTATTAACAATACCACAAGTCACCCTATTTTTAGAAAAATAAGCTGTTCGATTACTACAGTTACGATGCTGAAAATCAAACACTTTGATGATTAAGTCCTTTAGTTAGGAATGTTAGAAAGAACATCAAAAAAAGTAATTTTGAAGATAAGTTTAAGTTAGGAAACACAAATTAAATAAGGTTTTATTTTGAAAAAAATGTTTTAGACCTTCTTTCCAGTTTTAAGCTCCACGTTGTACGCCCTGAGCATCGCTATCTTCCTCTGCTAAGCCTCTAGTTTTTGGTGTATTTTCGCAGTGTTCTGTATTTTTTTTTGTTCTCAATTGTCATCCTGCTCAGTCCATTTGTTAGTTCCTCGATTTTATTTCACTCATTTTGATTTGTTTTCATCGGGAAAACAGTTATTCCCTCAAATGGAATAGCTATCTGAGCTCCCCGTGCTTTCCAAATGTAACCGTGTTCTAGTCTTTGTTTTATTTTCCAGAAGTCATTTACTTCTTTTATCATAAATTCGTGCCCAATCATCAATTCAAACGGCATCATTGCCTTTTCCATTGACGTCGAGTTGACAATTTCTACAAAGAATCGTAGTTTCCACCGGTTGTAATTGTGTTTTTGGATTACTTAGGCTGGTGATAATTGTGCTAAATATTAGTATGAAATGAGTAATATATTCAAAATCCCAAGTTCTCTTCGGTTACTAAGGCTTATTATCAAGTTTTAATGATGAAGTACATTTATTAAAGTGATTAAACATTTATTATAGAATATAATATAGCAAAAATAAGAAGAGAGTGTTGTGTATTGTTATTTGAAAAGATATATTTGTTGTGAGTGGTTTTTTTTTGAAATCTTGATGCCTTACTGAATGGAGTGTATAGAAGAATCATGAATGGACATTTTTTTGTGGTGAAGGATTGATTCCAGTGGTCGAAAAAGCCAAATAAGGAATATGACATAAAGGACAGAATTTTGCTGTACCAGGGCAAATTGGGATGCCTTGATGGCATTCGGTAAGGTGTCGATAACTTGTCAAACTGTGGGTCTGCGTATATCCCCAATTTGCACTTTTAACGATACTGGTGCAAAAACTACAAGGATAATAATGAGAAAACGATCTGGTGTAATTTGGGACCTGGCAAATGAGGCAAAAAATCTACCATATTTTGAAAAATTAGTTAGAAGTTGCTCATGGCAGTCTTTGCAAATGCAGTGTGGTGGATGGTGCGGCTGGTTATTATGTTCTTTTTCATCTTGGGTTTTTGTAAGGAACAAATAGGTCATTCAACAGTGGTTTGTATAATGGTTTTTTGACAGTAGTGTAAAGTTGGTTGGGAAAAATTAAGAAAAATATGGAAATAAAAGTAACAAACTTGGTAAATTTTACGCATAAAAACTGGTAAGGTTATCTCAATCATAATTGTTTGAGAACCAATTATTTCGTAAGTTTGTTAGAGGTTTGCAAATTGATGTTTATGACATCTTCGTTGCTGACGCCCGCATTAATAATTACACTATAAAATCGACTGCTGCTTTTGACAGTAAGTTTTTCTTTGTCGTCGTAGCCAGGACCGTATCGTTTGCAAAAAATATTCAGTTGTTTTTGATCTGCGTAAAGGTAAACACGGTTCTCATGTATGCTTGGTAACCGTTCAATTGAACGAGGAGATTGTACTCAAGGACAAAATCAATGCCCATTACCAAGCAGAACATTTTCTAAACTTCCTTAACAAACAGCATAACTGTTTAGTTATGTTTTATTGCCTGTACAGGTGTTACATTCATCAATTTTTCCTAAAATTAGACAGTGAACATCCTGTCGGCATAGCATAATGGGCATGAGAATTTGTCAAAAACCAATTTAGTTTTGGACTTTAGAGTTATATAGCATTCATTACAAATAAATTGAAAGAACTGTGGGTATTTTCTTCAATTAAATTTTCCTAACTGAATGAATGTTTTCAATTCCAGACAAACAGGGCATTCGTTTGCCATTGTATTGAAGGAATTTATGCCCAAAACTCATCAAACGCAATTTTGGAAAAATAGATAGGGCAGATGTTTTTGCTTTTATTAATGCAATTATTGCATACAGTAACATAAGGGTGTTTAACTATCATATGTTCACCCTTTCGTTTATTTCTGGATAACACTAATTGGTTGCAGATATTACAGACATCGAATTCTGTCATAATAATTACATGAATAATCTGCCTGCAAACGAAACAAGAATTTTTAGGAAAGGTGTACTAGCTCTTAGCTTGAGTTTAATATAACAATTAGCGCAAACTATAAATGTGGTGGTTGTCGAGGTTTTTATTTTTATTTTTTTCATTTGATTACAAATTTCCAAGCATATGGAACATTCAGTTGTCATTTTTACTGCTAATTCAATCTGGTCTAGATCACAGGGAAGAGGAAATCTTAGGCTATTTGCAAGACATAGTACTAGATGCCGCTATTTATTGCTTGATTTAATAAAGATGCGGTGTAGTTCGCCATTATATAGTGCTTCCGAATGAGTTAGATAAATGAAAATTTTTAAAAATTTTCTGCAAGGATGAAGAAGCGCTTGAATCCTTTAATTTGGACAAAATTTCCTTCGTAAAAGATTATCAATCTAGTCTAGGTACAATTTTCACATTCAATATTGTTTGGAAACGATCTGGGTGATCAGATACAAAAGCAAAGAATGACCAATATCGGGAAAGGGGATCATTACTGAGTTTCTCAAAATTAACCGTTTCGATTTATCGAACTTTACCTATCATATAAACTTGCAAATGTGGTTGTAATTCAGATTTTTTTTATTTGAATAACTGAAAGTTGTTGATCGTTGATATTAAACATCACTTTTTCTAATTAGAGAAAATTGTTTGGTTTAGAAAGAGTTCTGCATTTGTGTCGAAAGCGAGAAAATGACTTATTTCAAAAAAATTAGGGTGATTTCCTGGAACTGTGATTGTAGTTGATATAATGGAGTTAACCTTACTCACATATAGAAGATAAAAAAATTTCTAGAGTGTTTTTCGACTCCAATGAGGGAGTAACGTAGGGTTGGTAACCGGATAAACAGGTTACGAGAGGTTAGTGAGATCATTTGACTGGAAATTGCTTATGTCTCTTGGCAAACAGCTTAAACAAGTCATCGAAAAAATTAGGAAAAATTTCCAATACGGCGAATTATGGAAGACTTCAATTGTTCCGTCTACCCACGTGTTACAATAATCAAAGTATACTACGGCTTTTGGACAATATGAACCGTTAGAAGCGTCGAACGATTTTTCTATTTGGCAAAGGAGTACATGACGACTGTTGTGTTTAAATAACATGAGTTTTGTGTTCAATTTTTTTTACTCACAAAAAAATTTCTTCACAAGCAGTTACCAATTTGGATCAGTTTTTATACTTGATCCGGTGAAAATTTTTTTTGTTTTTAGGATTGTTTGCTTTTACAATAATATCGTAAATTTGATTATGGTGAAAGTCGATGATGATTAGGTGTGAATGGTTGTCAGTAGTATAAGTGAGAGGCGATCAGGGGGGATGGTTGAAGACCCCCATGAATTAAGATAGGGAAAAAAGCATCCGGTCTGCAAGATGTGTATTCAGATAGGGAAAAAATGTCCTATGTATTAAGATAGGGAATAGGTTTCCCAATTTATTAAGATGGTAAGTTTCATAAAAAATTTTCGGCGCCCGGTCTTACCATGTTGTAAGATCCTCTACCACAATCCGAAAGGGTATAGATTTCTCAATGTATTAAATTATGGTTTTATTGTTAATCTGAACCATTTGAAATAATTTTGAAAGTGTTTGAAACTATGCTGAAATCTAACTAAAAATTCAAAGAAGAAATAAGGTTTTTCAGACAGAAAAGTAAATAAGGTAAATTGTTTTATTACAGTTGAAAAGTTAAATAACAATTGAAATATTGCATTGTACGAAATTTTATTACAGTTTACATGTTGAGTTTACAATTTCAAAGGTTTAGTAAAAATTCCCTTTTTTTAGCTTGTCCATATGTTCTGACTAAATGGTTGGCGGTTTTGAATCAGAGATTGGTCGAGTTTAAATTTACAGCTTTGTCAAGAACTCGTCTGTATTTAGACATTGGTCCGTTCCCAGTATCTTCTAGTGTTCTTTTGTCAATTCCTTTGCTGCTAAGTTTAAATTTGTCGCTTTTTTATCATAGCAGCAATAAGTCTTGCTGCACCGGCACAACATTTCAGTACAGCGAAATTCTTCTTTGAATAGGCCGGGTTCTCGTTTATCATGATTTTAATGAACAGCGCAGCATGTACGTGGGAAGAAAATTCTTTGCATTGGCAATAAAGTTATCTCGACGGTCATTTCGACCAATTTGTAGCCATTGAGCTTTGTTCTCAAGTAAAATACAATCCTCCAAGTTCCCTTCGGCTAATGCTAAATACACAAAGTATGTGTCCATCTCCAGTTCCTCGAACTTGCTCTCATTACAACACTTACGCTCATACATCTCAGCTGTTTACAGAGTTTGTATCAAAATGTGGATCGGATCCAAAGAACTTTCGTGAAGTGTCAATTGATCATCTACCTCTTGTTGAAGAAATCGTTGAACGCAACATATTCCTTTACGATTTTGACATTCAAGTAGGAGAATATGTTGGAAAATTAGCCAGGCAAAGTATTGGAAAAATTGAAAAACCATGAAATTGTTAAGGTTCATCAAGATAATGATTCTGTAAGGTTTTTCAGATAAAAAAAAGGTAAATTGTTTTATTACAGTTGAAAAGTTAAATAACATATAAAACACTGCCTTGTATGGAGTTTTACTACAGTTTACACATTAAGTTTGCAATTTCAATGGTTTAATATAAACTCCATCTTTCAGTACTTCTCTTTTCGGGTAAAAGTAACTGAGTCTTTTTTGAGTTTGTTTATATGTTCCGACTAAATGGTTGGAGGTTTTGAATCCGCAATTCGTCGACTTCAAATTTACAGCTTCTTCAGGAAGTCGTCTGTTTTTGGACATTGGTCCATCCCCAAAATCTTTTGTTGATTCCTTTGCAACCAAATTTGAATTTGTCGCTGGTACTATCATAGCAGCAATACGTCTTGCTGCACAGGCACAACATTTCAGTACAGCAAAACTCTTATCATGCTTTTTATGAACAGCGCAGCATGTACGTGGGAAGAAATTTCTTTGCATTGGCGATAAAGCCATCTCTGCACTCAATTCGACTGATTTGTAGCCATTGAGTTTTCTTCTCAGGTATAATACAATCTTCCAATTTCTCTTTGGCTAGTGCTAGATACTGAGAGTCTGTGTCCATCTCCATTTCCTTGAATTTATACTCATTGCAATACTTGTGGAAGCAATTGTAGTACAACTCCAACATTCTAAGTTTGGCATATTGAATAATGGAAATGCCTTCAATAATTGGCTCTCTTTGTTCATAAGTTGACTTCAATAGTTCTACTTCGTTTTAGTCTTTTTTCACAACCTTCAACCGCTCGGAAAACTTCTCTCTCATTTACTGCTTGTGTGTCTTTTGGTTGTCGTGTGTCAGGATCTGTCCATAATTTGATAACCATACGGGCTGTTACCGAAAAGCTTCATCGTCTCAGCAACAACTCCAGAATGTGGGTTCTCGTCTCCTTCTCATCGAGCATCAACAGCAGATTGAACAAAGTTTTTGAAATATTTCCTTGGTGTGCACTCAACAAAGCGATAAAATTTTCTACATTGAAATCCAAGACTTAGATAGAAGTTAAGAAGAGATGCGTTGATTGTGCCATTTTTTTTATTTAAAACTGGAAATCAACATTCGTTGTGGGTTTTTCAGTAAATCTTTTTCTTCAGCAGAGTTTTTCATGTACACTCCAATATCGTTAAGGCAGACGTCAATATTTCTAAATATTGGAGGAAAATTTGAAAACGTGGGCTTCAATTTGTGGAACCTATTAGATCACATTGCACAGTTCCAAAACGAGATCCGTTCTTGTTTTTTCAAGTAAAGAATCAGAAGACAGAGGTCTTCTATAGGGAAAATTTGTCTTAACATGATTCTTAAAATGCCCCCACCACTCACACTTCCACATTTCCTGAATATTGTAACCTTTTGCCTTCATCTACTCTCGTCCCAACTCATCCGTTTCTCGCTTCTTATTCCCCCTTTCGATATCTTGTTCTGACAAAGATGCACGGGTTTCTTGACATGAAGTGAAAATAGCAACCCATAGCTTCAAACATTATTTTACAGTGATCACAGTAGCCATCAACACGGAAACAGTCAATTTTCTTCTGCTTTCCGGTTGTGTAAAAACTCTAAATTTTACACTCTGGACTCAATTCTTGATAGAAGGACATAGAAAGCCATGTTCTCAAAGTTTTTTATCCTGTTTTTTCTAGCTTTTAACCGATCAGTTTCAGAGTCACCCTCCCATCCTGTGTGAAATCCGATTGGCATCTCTTGGCACATTGAGAATGGATAAAACTGGACAAAGAAAGCCATGTTGTCAAAGTTTCTTATCATGTTTTTTCTATCTTTAAATCGACCAGTTTCAGAGTCACCCTCTCATCTTGTGTGAAATTCGATTGGCATCTCTTGGCACATTGAGAATGGATAAAAATGGACATAGAAAGCCATGTTGTCAAAGTTTTTTATCCTGTTTTTTCTAGCTTTAAATCGATCAGTCTCAGAATGATACTCCCATCTTGTGTGAAGTCCGGTCGGCATCTCTTGGCACATTGAGAATGAATAAAACTGGACATAGAAAGCCATGTTGTCAAAGTTTTTTATCATGTTTTTTCTAGCTTTAAATCGATCAGTTTCAGAGTCATACTCCCATCTTGTGTGAAGTCCAGTCGGCATCTCTTGGCACATTGAGAATGGATAAAAATGGACATAGAAAGCCATGTTGTCAAAGTTTTTTAGCATGTTTTTTCTATCTTTAAATCGACCAGTTTCAGAGTCACCCTCTGGATAACACAAATAACACCTATTTCTGGATAACACTAATTGGTTGCAGATATTACAGACATCGAATTCTGTCATAATAATTACATGAATAATCTGCCTGCAAACGAAACAAGAATTTTTAGGAAAGGTGTACTAGCTCTTAGCTTGAGTTTAATATAACAATTAACGCAAACTATAAATGTGGTGGTTGTCGAGGTTTTTATTTTTATTTTTTTCATTTGATTACAAATTTCCAAGCATATGGAACATTCAGTTGTCATTTTTACTGCTAATTCAATCTGGTCTAGATCACAGGGAAGAGGAAATCTTAGGCTATTTGCAAGACATAGTACTAGATGCCGCTATTTATTGCTTGATTTAATAAAGATGCGGTGTAGTTCGCCATTATATAGTGCTTCCGAATGAGTTAGATAAATGAAAATTTTTAAAAATTTTCTGCAAGGATGAAGAAGCGCTTGAATCCTTTAATTTGGACAAAATTTCCTTCGTAAAAGATTATCAATCTAGTCTAGGTACAATTTTCACATTCAATATTGTTTGGAAACGATCTGGGTGATCAGATACAAAAACAAAGAATGACCAATATCGGGAAAGGGGATCATTACTGAGTTTCTCAAAATTAACCGTTTCGATTTATCGAACTTTACCTATCATATAAACTTGCAAATGTGGTTGTAATTCAGATTTTTTTTATTTGAATAACTGAAAGTTGTTGATCGTTGATATTAAACATCACTTTTTCTAATTAGAGAAAATTGTTTGGTTTAGAAAGAGTTCTGCATTTGTGTCGAAAGCGAGAAAATGACTTATTTCAAAAAAATTAGGGTGATTTCCTGGAACTGTGATTGTAGTTGATATAATGGAGTTAACCTTACTCACATATAGAAGATAAAAAAATTTCTAGAGTGTTTTTCGACTCCAATGAGGGAGTAACGTAGGGTTGGTAACCGGATAAACAGGTTACGAGAGGTTAGTGAGATCATTTGACTGGAAATTGCTTATGTCTCTTGGCAAACAGCTTAAACAAGTCATCGAAAAAATTAGGAAAAATTTCCAATACGGCGAATTATGGAAGACTTCAATTGTTCCGTCTACCCACGTGTTACAATAATCAAAGTATACTACGGCTTTTGGACAATATGAACCGTTAGAAGCGTCGAACGATTTTTCTATTTGGTAAAGGAGTACATGACGACTGTTGTGTTTAAATAACATGAGTTTTGTGTTCAATTTTTTTTACTCACAAAAAAATTTCTTCACAAGCAGTTACCAATTTGGATCAGTTTTTATACTTGATCCGGTGAAAATTTTTTTTGTTTTTAGGATTGTTTGCTTTTACAATAATATCGTAAATTTGATTATGGTGAAAGTCGATGATGATTAGGTGTGAATGGTTGTCAGTAGTATAAGTGAGAGGCGATCAGGGGGGATGGTTGAAGACCCCCATGAATTAAGATAGGGAAAAAAGCATCCGGTCTGCAAGATATGTATTCAGATAGGGAAAAAATGTCCTATGTATTAAGATAGGGAATAGGTTTCCCAATTTATTAAGATGGTAAGTTTCATAAAAAATTTTCGGCGCCCGGTCTTACCATGTTGTAAGATCCTCTACCACAATCCGAAAGGGTATAGATTTCTCAATGTATTAAATTATGGTTTTATTGTTAATCTGAACCATTTGAAATAATTTTGAAAGTGTTTGAAACTATGCTGAAATCTAACTAAAAATTCAAAGAAGAAATAAGGTTTTTCAGACAGAAAAGTAAATAAGGTAAATTGTTTTATTACAGTTGAAAAGTTAAATAACAATTGAAATATTGCATTGTACGAAATTTTATTACAGTTTACATGTTGAGTTTACAATTTCAAAGGTTTAGTAAAAATTCCCTTTTTTTAGCTTGTCCATATGTTCTGACTAAATGGTTGGCGGTTTTGAATCAGCGATTGGTCGAGTTTAAATTTACAGCTTTGTCAAGAACTCGTCTGTATTTAGACATTGGTCCGTTCCCAGTATCTTCTGGTGTTCTTTTGTCAATTCCTTTGCTGCTAAGTTTAAATTTGTCGCTTTTTTATCATAGCAGCAATAAGTCTTGCTGCACCGGCACAACATTTCAGTACAGCGAAATTTTTCTTTGAATAGGCCGGGTTCTCGTTTATCATGCTTTTAATGAACAGCGCAGCATGTACGTGGGAAGAAAATTCTTTGCATTGGCAATAAAGTTATCTCGACGGTCATTTCGACCAATTTGTAGCCATTGAGCTTTGTTCTCAAGTAAAATACAATCCTCCAAGTTCTCTTCGGCTAATGCTAAATACACAAAGTATGTGTCCATCTCCAGTTCCTCGAACTTGCTCTCATTACAACACTTACGCTCATACATCTCAGCTGTTTACAGAGTTTGTATCAAAATGTGGATCGGATCCAAAGAACTTTCGTGAAGTGTCAATTGATCATCTACCTCTTGTTGAAGAAATCGTTGAACGCAACATATTCCTTTACGATTTTGACATTCAAGTAGGAGAATATGTTGGAAAATTAGCCAGGCAAAGTATTGGAAAAATTGAAAAACCATGAAATTGTTAAGGTTCATCAAGATAATGATTCTGTAAGGTTTTTCAGATAAAAAAAAGGTAAATTGTTTTATTACAGTTGAAAAGTTAAATAACATATAAAACACTGCCTTGTATGGAGTTTTACTACAGTTTACACATTAAGTTTGCAATTTCAATGGTTTAATATAAACTCCATCTTTCAGTACTTCTCTTTTCGGGTAAAAGTAACTGAGTCTTTTTTGAGTTTGTTTATATGTTCCGACTAAATGGTTGGAGGTTTCGAATCCGCAATTCGTCGACTTCAAATTTACAGCTTCATCAGGAAGTCGTCTGTTTTTGGACATTGGTCCATCCCCAAAATCTTTTGTTGATTCCTTTGCAACCAAATTTGAATTTGTCGCTGGTACTATCATAGCAGCAATACGTCTTGCTGCACAGGCACAACATTTCAGTACAGCAAAACTCTTATCATGCTTTTTATGAACAGCGCAGCATGTACGTGGGAAGAAATTTCTTTGCATTGGCGATAAAGCCATCTCTGCACTCAATTCGACTGATTTGTAGCCATTGAGTTTTCTTCTCAGGTATAATACAATCTTCCAAATTCTCTTTGGCTAGTGCTAGATACTGAGAGTCTGTGTCCATCTCCATTTCCTTGAATTTATACTCATTGCAATACTTGTGGAAGCAATTGTAGTACAACTCCAACATTCTAAGTTTGGCATATTGAATAATGGAAATGCCTTCAATAATTGGCTCTCTTTGTTCATAAGTTGACTTCAATAGTTCTACTTCGTTTTAGTCTTTTTTCACAACCTTCAACCGCTCGGAAAACTTCTCTCTCATTTACTGCTTGTGTGTCTTTTGGTTGTCGTGTGTCAGGATCTGTCCATAATTTGATAACCATACGGGCTGTTACCGAAAAGCTTCATCGTCTCAGCAACAACTCCAGAATGTGGGTTCTCGTCTCCTTCTCATCGAGCATCAACAGCAGATTGAACAAAGTTTTTGAAATATTTCCTTGGTGTGCACTCAACAAAGCGATAAAATTTTCTACATTGAAATCCAAGACTTAGATAGAAGTTAAGAAGAGATGCGTTGATTGTGCCATTTTTTTTATTTAAAACTGGAAATCAACATTCGTTGTGGGTTTTTCAGTAAATCTTTTTCTTCAGCAGAGTTTTTCATGTACACTCCAATATCGTTAAGGCAGACGTCAATATTTCTAAATATTGGAGGAAAATTTGAAAACGTGGGCTTCAATTTGTGGAACCTATTAGATCACATTGCACAGTTCCAAAACGAGATCCGTTCTTGTTTTTTCAAGTAAAGAATCAGAAGACAGAGGTCTTCTATAGGGAAAATTTGTCTTAACATGATTCTTAAAATGCCCCCACCACTCACACTTCCACATTTCCTGAATATTGTAACCTTTTGCCTTCATCTACTCTCGTCCCAACTCATCCGTTTCTCGCTTCTTATTCCCCCTTTCGATATCTTGTTCTGACAAAGATGCACGGGTTTCTTGACATGAAGTGAAAATAGCAACCCATAGCTTCAAACATTATTTTACAGTGATCACAGTAGCCATCAACACGGAAACAGTCAATTTTCTTCTGCTTTCCGGTTGTGTAAAAACTCTAAATTTTACACTCTGGACTCAATTCTTGATAGAAGGACATAGAAAGCCATGTTCTCAAAGTTTTTTATCCTGTTTTTTCTAGCTTTTAACCGATCAGTTTCAGAGTCACCCTCCCATCCTGTGTGAAATCCGATTGGCATCTCTTGGCACATTGAGAATGGATAAAACTGGACAAAGAAAGCCATGTTGTCAAAGTTTCTTATCATGTTTTTTCTATCTTTAAATCGACCAGTTTCAGAGTCACCCTCTCATCTTGTGTGAAATTCGATTGGCATCTCTTGGCACATTGAGAATGGATAAAAATGGACATAGAAAGCCATGTTGTCAAAGTTTTTTATCCTGTTTTTTCTAGCTTTAAATCGATCAGTCTCAGAATGATACTCCCATCTTGTGTGAAGTCCGGTCGGCATCTCTTGGCACATTGAGAATGAATAAAACTGGACATAGAAAGCCATGTTGTCAAAGTTTTTTATCATGTTTTTTCTAGCTTTAAATCGATCAGTTTCAGAGTCATACTCCCATCTTGTGTGAAGTCCAGTCGGCATCTCTTGGCACATTGAGAATGGATAAAAATGGACATAGAAAGCCATGTTGTCAAAGTTTCTTATCATGTTTTTCTATCTTTAAATCGACCAGTTTCAGAGTCACCCTCTGGATAACACAAATAACACCTATTTCTGGATAACACTAATTGGTTGCAGATATTACAGACATCGAATTCTGTCATAATAATTACATGAATAATCTGCCTGCAAACGAAACAAGAATTTTTAGGAAAGGTGTACTAGCTCTTAGCTTGAGTTTAATATAACAATTAACGCAAACTATAAATGTGGTGGTTGTCGAGGTTTTTTTTTTATTTTTTTCATTTGATTACAAATTTCCAAGCATATGGAACATTCAGTTGTCATTTTTACTGCTAATTCAATCTGGTCTAGATCACAGGGAAGAGGAAATCTTAGGCTATTTGCAAGACATAGTACTAGATGCCGCTATTTATTGCTTGATTTAATAAAGATGCGGTGTAGTTCGCCATTATATAGTGCTTCCGAATGAGTTAGATAAATGAAAATTTTTAAAAATTTTCTGCAAGGATGAAGAAGCGCTTGAATCCTTTAATTTGGACAAAATTTCCTTCGTAAAAGATTATCAATCTAGTCTAGGTACAATTTTCACATTCAATATTGTTTGGAAACGATCTGGGTGATCAGATACAAAAACAAAGAATGACCAATATCGGGAAAGGGGATCATTACTGAGTTTCTCAAAATTAACCGTTTCGATTTATCGAACTTTACCTATCATATAAACTTGCAAATGTGGTTGTAATTCAGATTTTTTTTATTTGAATAACTGAAAGTTGTTGATCGTTGACATTAAACATCACGTTTTCTAATTAGAGAAAATTGTTTGGTTTAGAAAGAGTTCTGCATTTGTGTCGAAAGCGAGAAAATGACTTATTTCAAAAAAATTAGGGTGATTTCCTGGAACTGTGATTGTAGTTGATATAATGGAGTTAACCTTACTCACATATAGAAGATAAAAAAATTTCTAGAGTGTTTTTCGACTCCAATGAGGGAGTAACGTAGGGTTGGTAACCGGATAAACAGGTTACGAGAGGTTAGTGAGATCATTTGACTGGAAATTGCTTATGTCTCTTGGCAAACAGCTTAAACAAGTCATCGAAAAAATTAGGAAAAATTTCCAATACGGCGAATTATGGAAGACTTCAATTGTTCCGTCTACCCACGTGTTACAATAATCAAAGTATACTACGGCTTTTGGACAATATGAACCGTTAGAAGCGTCGAACGATTTTTCTATTTGGTAAAGGAGTACATGACGACTGTTGTGTTTAAATAACATGAGTTTTGTGTTCAATTTTTTTTACTCACAAAAAAATTTCTTCACAAGCAGTTACCAATTTGGATCAGTTTTTATACTTGATCCGGTGAAAATTTTTTTTGTTTTTAGGATTGTTTGCTTTTACAATAATATCGTAAATTTGATTATGGTGAAAGTCGATGATGATTAGGTGTGAATGGTTGTCAGTAGTATAAGTGAGAGGCGATCAGGGGGGATGGTTGAAGACCCCCATGAATTAAGATAGGGAAAAAAGCATCCGGTCTGCAAGATATGTATTCAGATAGGGAAAAAATGTCCTATGTATTAAGATAGGGAATAGGTTTCCCAATTTATTAAGATGGTAAGTTTCATAAAAAATTTTCGGCGCCCGGTCTTACCATGTTGTAAGATCCTCTACCACAATCCGAAAGGGTATAGATTTCTCAATGTATTAAATTATGGTTTTATTGTTAATCTGAACCATTTGAAATAATTTTGAAAGTGTTTGAAACTATGCTGAAATCTAACTAAAAATTCAAAGAAGAAATAAGGTTTTTCAGACAGAAAAGTAAATAAGGTAAATTGTTTTATTACAGTTGAAAAGTTAAATAACAATTGAAATATTGCATTGTACGAAATTTTATTACAGTTTACATGTTGAGTTTACAATTTCAAAGGTTTAGTAAAAATTCCCTTTTTTTAGCTTGTCCATATGTTCTGACTAAATGGTTGGCGGTTTTGAATCAGCGATTGGTCGAGTTTAAATTTACAGCTTTGTCAAGAACTCGTCTGTATTTAGACATTGGTCCGTTCCCAGTATCTTCTAGTGTTCTTTTGTCAATTCCTTTGCTGCTAAGTTTAAATTTGTCGCTTTTTTATCATAGCAGCAATAAGTCTTGCTGCACCGGCACAACATTTCAGTACAGCGAAATTCTTCTTTGAATAGGCCGGGTTCTCGTTTATCATGCTTTTAATGAACAGCGCAGCATTTTAATGAAAATTCTTTGCATTGGCAATAAAGTTATCTCGACGGTCATTTCGACCAATTTGTAGCCATTGAGCTTTGTTCTCAAGTAAAATACAATCCTCCAAGTTCTCTTCGGCTAATGCTAAATACACAAAGTATGTGTCCATCTCCAGTTCCTCGAACTTGCTCTCATTACAACACTTACGCTCATACATCTCAGCTGTTTACAGAGTTTGTATCAAAATGTGGATCGGATCCAAAGAACTTTCGTGAAGTGTCAATTGATCATCTACCTCTTGTTGAAGAAATCGTTGAACGCAACATATTCCTTTACGATTTTGACATTCAAGTAGGAGAATATGTTGGAAAATTAGCCAGGCAAAGTATTGGAAAAATTGAAAAACCATGAAATTGTTAAGGTTCATCAAGATAATGATTCTGTAAGGTTTTTCAGATAAAAAAAAGGTAAATTGTTTTATTACAGTTGAAAAGTTAAATAACATATAAAACACTGCCTTGTATGGAGTTTTACTACAGTTTACACATTAAGTTTGCAATTTCAATGGTTTAATATAAACTCCATCTTTCAGTACTTCTCTTTTCGGGTAAAAGTAACTGAGTCTTTTTTGAGTTTGTTTATATGTTCCGACTAAATGGTTGAAGGTTTTGAATCCGCAATTCGTCGACTTCAAATTTACAGCTTCATCAGGAAGTCGTCTGTTTTTGGACATTGGTCCATCCCCAAAATCTTTTGTTGATTCCTTTGCAACCAAATTTGAATTTGTCGCTGGTACTATCATAGCAGCAATACGTCTTGCTGCACAGGCACAACATTTCAGTACAGCAAAACTCTTATCATGCTTTTTATGAACAGCGCAGCATGTACGTGGGAAGAAATTTCTTTGCATTGGCGATAAAGCCATCTCTGCACTCAATTCGACTGATTTGTAGCCATTGAGTTTTCTTCTCAGGTATAATACAATCTTCCAAATTCTCTTTGGCTAGTGCTAGATACTGAGAGTCTGTGTCCATCTCCATATCCTCGAATTTATACTCATTGCAATACTTGTGGAAGCAATTGTAGTACAACTCCAACATTCTAAGTTTGGCATATTGAATAATGGAAATGCCTTCAATAATTGGCTCTCTTTGTTCATAAGTTGACTTCAATAGTTCTACTTCGTTTTAGTCTTTTTTCACAACCTTCAACCGCTCGGAAAACTTCTCTCTCATTTACTGCTTGTGTGTCTTTTGGTTGTCGTGTGTCAGGATCTGTCCATAATTTGATAACCATACGGGCTGTTACCGAAAAGCTTCATCGTCTCAGCAACAACTCCAGAATGTGGGTTCTCGTCTCCTTCTCATCGAGCATCAACAGCAGATTGAACAAAGTTTTTGAAATATTTCCTTGGTGTGCACTCAACAAAGCGATAAAATTTTCTACATTGAAATCCAAGACTTAGATAGAAGTTAAGAAGAGATGCGTTGATTGTGCCATTTTTTTTATTTAAAACTGGAAATCAACATTCGTTGTGGGTTTTTCAGTAAATCTTTTTCTTCAGCAGAGTTTTTCATGTACACTCCAATATCGTTAAGGCAGACGTCAATATTTCTAATTATTGGAGGAAAATTTGAAAACGTGGGCTTCAATTTGTGGAACCTATTAGATCACATTGCACAGTTCCAAAACGAGATCCGTTCTTGTTTTTTCAAGTAAAGAATCAGAAGACAGAGGTCTTCTATAGGGAAAATTTGTCTTGACATGATTCTTAAAATGCCCCCACCACTCACACTTCCACATTTCCTGAATATTGTAACCTTTTGCCTTCATCTACTCTCGTCCCAACTCATCCGTTTCTCGCTTCTTATTCCCCCTTTCGATATCTTGTTCTGACAAAGATGCACGGGTTTCTTGACATGAAGTGAAAATAGCAACCCATAGCTTCAAACATTATTTTACAGTGATCACAGTAGCCATCAACACGGAAACAGTCAATTTTCTTCTGCTTTCCGGTTGTGTAAAAACTCTAAATTTTACACTCTGGACTCAATTCTTGATAGAAGGACATAGAAAGCCATGTTCTCAAAGTTTTTTATCCTGTTTTTTCTAGCTTTTAACCGATCAGTTTCAGAGTCACCCTCCCATCCTGTGTGAAATCCGATTGGCATCTCTTGGCACATTGAGAATGGATAAAACTGGACAAAGAAAGCCATGTTGTCAAAGTTTCTTATCATGTTTTTTCTATCTTTAAATCGACCAGTTTCAGAGTCACCCTCTCATCTTGTGTGAAATTCGATTGGCATCTCTTGGCACATTGAGAATGGATAAAAATGGACATAGAAAGCCATGTTGTCAAAGTTTTTTATCCTGTTTTTTCTAGCTTTAAATCGATCAGTCTCAGAATGATACTCCCATCTTGTGTGAAGTCCGGTCGGCATCTCTTGGCACATTGAGAATGAATAAAACTGGACATAGAAAGCCATGTTGTCAAAGTTTTTTATCATGTTTTTTCTAGCTTTAAATCGATCAGTTTCAGAGTCATACTCCCATCTTGTGTGAAGTCCAGTCGGCATCTCTTGGCACATTGAGAATGGATAAAAATGGACATAGAAAGCCATGTTGTCAAAGTTTCTTATCCTGTTTTTTCTAGCTTTAAATCGATCAGTCTCAGAATGATACTCCCATCTTGTGTGAAGTCCGGTCGGCATCTCTTGGCACATTGAGAATGAATAAAACTGGACATAGAAAGCCATGTTGTCAAAGTTTTTTATCATTTTTTTTCTAGCTTTAAATCGATCAGTTTCAGAGTCATACTCCCATCCTGTGTGAAATCCGATTGGCATCTCTTGGCACATTGAGAATGGATAAAAATGGACATACAAAGCCATGTTGTCAAAGTTTTTTATCCAGTTTTTTCTAGCTTTTAGCCGATCAGTTTCAGAGTCACCCTCCCATCCTGTGTGAAATCCGATTGGCATCTCTTGGCACATTGAGAATGGATAAAAATGGACATAGAAAGCCATGTTGTCAAAGTTTCTTATCCTGTTTTTTCTAGCTTTAAATCGATCAGTCTCAGAATGATACTCCCATCTTGTGTGAAGTCCGGTCGGCATCTCTTGGCACATTGAGAATGAATAAAACTGGACATAGAAAGCCATGTTGTCAAAGTTTTTTATCATTTTTTTTCTAGCTTTAAATCGATCAGTTTCAGAGTCATACTCCCATCCTGTGTGAAATCCGATTGGCATCTCTTGGCACATTGAGAATGGATAAAAATGGACATACAAAGCCATGTTGTCAAAGTTTTTTATCCAGTTTTTTCTAGCTTTTAGCCGATCAGTTTCAGAGTCACCCTCCCATCCTGTGTGAAATCCGATTGGCATCTCTTGGCACATTGAGAATGGATAAAACTGGACAAAGAAAGCCATGTTGTCAAAGTTTCTTATCATGTTTTTTCTATCTTTAAATCGATCAGTTTCAGAGTCACCCTCCCATCTTGTGTGAAATCCGATTGGCATCTCTTGGCTCATTGAGAATGGATAAAAATGGACATAGAAAGCCATGTTGTCAAAGTTTTTTATCCCGTTTTTTCTAGCTTTAAATCGATCAGTCTCAGAATGATACTTCCATCTTGTGTGAAGTCCGGTCGGCATCTCTTGGCACATTGAGAATGAATAAAACTGGACATAGAAAGCCATGTTGTCAAAGTTTCTTATCATGTTTTTTCTAGCTTTAAATCGATCAGTTTCAGAGCCAAACTCCCATCTTGTGTGAAGTCAAGTCGGCATCTCTTGGCACATTGAGAATGGATAAAAATGGACATAGAAAGCCATGTTGTCAAAGTTTCTTATCCTGTTTTTTCTAGCTTTAAATCGATCAGTCTCAGAATGATACTCCCATCTTGTGTGAAGTCCGGTCGGCATCTCTTGGCACATTGAGAATGAATAAAACTGGACATAGAAAGCCATGTTGTAAAAGTTTCTTATCATGTTTTTTCTAGCTTTAAATCGATCAGTTTCAGAGTCATACTCCCATCCTGTGTGAAATCCGATTGGCATCTCTTGGCACATTGAGAATGGATAAAAATGGACATACAAAGCCATGTTGTCAAAGTTTCTTATCCTGTTTTTTCTAGCTTTAAATCGATCAGTCTCAGAATGATACTCCCATCTTGTGTGAAATCCGATTGGCATCTCTTGGCACATTGAGAATGGATAAAACTGGACATAGAAAGCCATGTTGTCAAAGTTTCTTATCCTGTTTTTTCTAGCTTTAAATCGATCAGTCTCAAAATGATACTCCTATCTTGTGTGAAATCTGATTGGCATCTCTTGGCACATTGAGAATGGATAAAACTGGACATAGAAAGCCACGTTGTCAAAGTTTCTTATCATGTTTTTTCTATCTTTAAATCGATCAGTTTCAAAGTCACCCTCCCATCCTGTGTGAAATCCAATTGGCATCTCTTGGCACATTGAGAATGGATAAAAATGGACATAGAAAGCCATGTTGTCAAAGTTTCTTATCCTATTTTTTCTAGCTTTAAATCGATCAGTCTCAGAATGATACTCCCATCTTGTGTGAAATCCGATTGGCATCTCTTGGCACATTGAGAATGGATAAAACTGGACATAGAAAGCCATGTTGTCAAAGTTTCTTATCATATTTTTTCTATCTTTAAATCGATCAGTTTCAGAGTCACCCTCCCATCCTGTGTGAAATCTGATTGGCATCTCTTGGCACATTGAGAATGGATAAAAATAAACATAGAAAGCCATGTTGTCAAAGTTTCTTATCCTGTTTTTTCTAGCTTTAAATCGATCAGTCTCAGAATGATACTCCCATTTTGTGTGAAGTCCGGTCGGCATCTCTTGGCACATTGAGAATGAATAAAACTGGACATAGAAAGCCATGTTGTCAAAGTTTCTTATCAGTTTTTTTCTAGCTTTAAATTGATCAGTTTCAGAGTCATACTCCCATCTTGTGTGAAGTCCAGTCGGCATTTCTTGGCACATTGAGAATGAATATAATGGGACATAGAAAGCCATGTTCTCAAAATTTCTTATCCTGTTTTTTCTAGCTTTAAATCGATCAGTTTCAGAGTCATACTCCCATTATGTGTGAAGTCCGGTCGGCATCTCTTGGCACATTGAGAATGGATATAATTGGCTAGCGTCAATTTCAACTATTGTCTTGCAAACATTTGACGAGTTACAAATATGAGTTTGATCGAGAACAGCTTTTTGGCGTAAAAACTATTGATGGACCCCCAGTCATGTCTTCCCTGATTTCCTCACATAAAGCCTTTTCTCCTACAAAAAAAGGGGTAGAAATTGTGATTTATAGATTTGTGTAAGCAGATGTTTGCATATTTGGAAGCGTGAATACCAGTTTCAACATGTCAGTTCCCTTTTCATGGTAAAACTCTATCATTTTTTGCATAGCTTCAAGAGTACGAACAACATCTTTGCTGTTATACTTTTGTAAGAAGTCTTTGAAAGTAATCATGCTGAGTTGTTCCCAGATTCTTTTCAAATAAGAGTAATTTTTGAAACAACATGTTGGTGGAACTGATTGAATAGGTAACTTTTTCAGCGCACTTTGTGGATCAAGTCCTCCATGAACGAGTTTTTGGGTAATCGTTGAAATCTTTCTCGAGAGGGGGGTGATTTTTCAGTTTGCTAAAAAAAGGCTTACTATGGAGGCAATTCCGTACAGTCAAGCTTGTCTGGACGGTCAAACCGTTCGTAAGGGGAAAAATTTTGGTTTCACTTGCTTTATAGTTTTTCAGAAACGAATCCAATGTTGTTGCTCTTCCAAGAAACTTTATTATGTCTAGAAATTATGCATCTCCAAATTTAAAGGAAATGAGTTGTATATGTTGGGGCTAATCAGGGAAGGGGTGGTGCTGACCCCCATGTATTAACATTGGCTATAGAGTATTCGGTCAGCAAGCTTTGTATTAAGATAGGGAATAGATTTCGCTATGTATTAAGGTAGGTATTACATTTCTTATGTATTAAGATGGTAAGGTTTGAGATGGTAAGTTTCAGAAAAAATTTTGGCGCCCTAATTTTCTGGGGCTCGATTTTGCCGCTCTTAGCTAACTTCTACGATTTGTGATATGGAAGGGCTATCTTGTCTTACAAAACTTCGGTATGGTAAGTTTCAGATGGTAAGTTTCAGAAAAAAGTTTTTTGACAATTTTTTAAGTTTTAGTTGCAAATACATTTTTATCTTGAAAAAACGTTATTTCTTGAAAAATCAAAAAAAAAGTAAAATTTTTTTGGTTGGTAAGCTTCAGATTGTAATTTTCGAAAAATTTTATGAAAACTTTCTAAGTTTTACTGGCAAATACGTTTTTATCTTGAAAAAGTCGTTTATTCTTGAAAAATCGAAAGAATTTTTTTTTGGATGGTAAAGTTCAGATGGTTAATTTTGACAAAATTAAGTTTCGATTTAGTGTATGGATTCATACTCCTATATATCACAGAAAGTTTTTGTTCAAAAAAATCTATTAATAATTATTTCATCTTTTTTATATTCCCTCAGGTTATCTGGGGAAAATTGACAAGAGGGGATTATCTTTGACAAGTTAATTATTCAGCTCCACGGGATATCAGGGAAACTTGACAGCTCCTCACGGCTGATTGCGTTTATATTCCACTTAATCTTTTTTTCACCAGGTTAACTGGAGATTGGATGACAGCTCCATTATACTTATTAATCTTATGGCTTATTTTATCTTTTTCACATAATTATCCCATGATCATATAACAGATGCTTATTAGCAGTTCCACACAGAGTTAATGAAGCGTGAATTACATTCTTGAGAGATTAAAATCTTAGAATTCCATAAAAATTTGAATCCAATCAAAATTGCATGAACAAAGATAAAAATATGCAAAAAGTTTTGACCAATCAGATGTTTTTATATAGTTCTTATTTTTACCTTAACTGGTTTATTTATTCAATCCTTTTTCTTGCTACGATCCTTTTCAATTCTCTTTTATCATTTTGTCTTTAATCTTTACAAAGTTCTCAAAAAATTTCCGAACGTTCCAAAAAATTATCATCCAAATTTGTAATTTGCTCTGCCACGCTAGTGTTTACACTGAGAAAGATATAGTATCATTATTTTTTTGTGTCTGATAATTTTGTAGAAAAATTTTTCTATCTTTCTCAGAGTAAGAAGGTTAAATAAATTACTAGAGGTTGGTTACAATTTTCGAAAACTTATCTTTTCTATCGTTGATTCTTTCAATTGGGGACTACAACACACATACTCCATCATCATTCTCCGTGTTTCTCACTGAAAAGTTAGTTGGCAAGAGGCTTTTGGTAAAAAATTATAAGGACTTTAAAGAGTTAAATTACATAAATAAATAAACAATTCACTACATCGTACAATATCATGAACGTTATTCAAGTTCTTCTGGAAGATTTTAAAAAGAAGAAACGCTAAATAAATTGCGTAAAATCCACACAAATCATCAGTTCTTATAGCTTTCGAGGAATCATTTGTCGATAATTTTTTGTCAAAAAGGGGTAAGTTGATCTCTTTCTACCCAAAGAATCAGCAAAGTAGTAACTTTTATTAAGTCGAGCAACCATGATCCAGTGTTTTCCTCTTTCATTGCTTGGGGCTGAGTTAATATTTGCGAAAGAGTGTTTTGTTAGTTGAGGTACTGTTTCAGAAGGGTATGATCCCATGTAGTTAAAACTGAGCTCAGGAATTCTTTCAACAATTTGCAGAAGTGAAAAATTATCCAACTTTGCAATTATAGGCTGATTAACATCTAAAAAAAAGAGATTGATAGTTTGATAGTATACTTTGGGATAAAAAAAGAATGAATAATGACTTACCCACATTTGGGAATTGAATCAACAAAGTCGTATGCACAAGTTTATTGAACACTGTTTTACAGTCTAGGTTGAAAAAGGGTCTCGGATTTTCAACTAAACAGCATTCTTTCACTATTTTTTCTGGAGCTTTAGTTCTGAAGAAAAACAAAATAGATAGTACAGAGACAATAACAAAAAAAAGTCCCCAGAAAGTTACATAATTTTTATAGGAACCTGAAAACTCAAAAAATAAAACAATTTTAGCGACTGTTCCGAATGTGAAAATTTGAATTTTTAATAATCTTTCTCCTAAGACGATCACTTCTGTTTCCTGCTAAGGGAAATTGGAAAAACATTTCTAATCTCAAGCTTTCTCCACTAAGTTCTGGATAATGCAACTGTTCAAGTCGAAAACTAGACTATAGTGATTTTGAAAATCTTCCATTGGAAGAGCTGGAAAATCTTCGTTAAACTGCATTGCTTTCATTTTGGTAACATAAAGGCGACAAAGAGAAGTTGTATTTAATGAAATAATTGCTCTTCCGCCACGATTAATTCTAAGCTCTCTCAAATGAAATTGTTGATAATTGAAAGGACTTTCATGAAAAATCCCGCAACAGCTGAATTTGTGTTCATTGCAACAGCTATTCTTCTGATTGGCTCATTATTAAAAAAATTTTGCTGAATATAATTGGTTTTGACGAGATGAAATGATAAAGTTCTTGCTATAGCTTCCCTGTAATTGTAATGAGCAGGTTCCCTTTCCAGATTCCATTGCAAGTATTAAAGATTAGATTCAGCTGCTGAAATTTTTCTAGTAAACAGCGAACAATCAAAAATATTCTGACTGGTATTTGGATTATCAGACAGCATGTAAAAATTAGGTCTAGCTCGAACTAGTTTAATTTGAACTTTGGTTTTTGGCAATAATAAATTTTTCACAAGTAAACAAGTCAATGGCTAGCCTGCCATAAAGTGAAAAAGTTATCATTGATCCTAAAAAATTTGCTCTATCAGTGAACGGATACATATCAAATGCTTCCGGATATTCTTCAAAACGTATCCAGGACAAGCAAGTATTCCTTTATTACTCACTGCCGACGAGTTGAATTCGTTCAATATTTGTGCTTTATGAGGATATAATCCATTGGCGTTGTAAGCCATTGTATTATTAAAAAAATCTTCACAATTGGAGAATAGAAAATGTAGTCGATTGTTTACATAAATTAAGTAAGTTTGTGGTTCCTCATCTGAATCTGCATCCGTATTTGCTTTATGTACTGCTTTTTCTTTTTTGAAAGCATCAAAAAAATCTTCCTTTGACTAATTGAAGCTTTAAACTGAGAGGGTATCACGCATATCTAAATAACGATTACGGATCGTCTCAATTCAAACTCAATATTGCTTCCATCTAGAGAAGTACTGGGAAATACTTCTCGTGTGTAAGATGAAATAATTGTTTCCAAAACTGGACTTTATCAAAATCTCCAAAGAAGAATTTGTAAAAGCTCCGTACCAAAAATGACTATATCGATTTATACTCATTTTTTTAAAATCAAAAATGTCTTTGCGAGAGCGACTGATTCTCGAACTACTTTTTCGAGAAATGGTTCTTCTAGTTCTACGCTTGGATTTCTTTTTTCCACCTCCCAACCGTTTTCGAACTGTTTTTATTCCAACATCTTTTGCAATTGTTTTGAGATTTTTGTCCACTGACAACTTCTTCAAACTCTGGAGCAGCAATCTCAAATAAATTTGATTGGATTCTTTTTGCAGCTGGAACTATATATTTTTTAATAAAGGGAATTGCAGTTCTCCAAAGAGTTTTTGCAAGAGCACCAAAACTTCTTTCACGTTGTCTTGCATGTCCACGAAAAATAGGAAAATTAGCTGAACTTTGAGCAATCATTTCGTATGAAGTATGAATCAAAAATGATTATCCGAAATCTTGCGAACCAAGAGAACAACTCGGGTAATTCCTACGGACACGAAAAGAGTTTTTTTTCACCTGTAGTATCCCTTAATTCTTTTTTTATGCTGTGGAAAGAGTTTTTTAATAATTTTTGAAATTGTAGATTAGTAAAGGATTGATAATTTTTGTACTGTCCTGTAGGTATTATGTCTCCATTTTTTTGCTTTGGAAATGAAAAGAAAACAACAAAGTATCGGAGTTTTTGTATCACCTACTATATTACATTCTATAATAACACTATAAATCATTAAGGAATGTATTCTTCTAATGTCGTAAGAATACTGAGGATATTGTGGACCTTTTTCTTTCATTATAACCCCTGTCTGATTTTGTTCTAAATCACAACCAAAAATGTGACTCAAATCAGCACTCTGAATTATAAACACTGACTGATCCTCAGGTAAATAATGGCAGTTTTTTGTGTATCTACTGAAACATAAATTTCAATATATTCATATTTCTGTGCGCCTATAGGTTTTCGAACACTGTCATTCATGGCTACAACTATATCAACAGTAGTTGGATACAATCCAGGTTCAATATGCATTAGTTGAATCTTTCTTTTTTCCTCAGTACTTTCTCGCCCATCTATGAAAGTAAACTTTCCCTCAGTACCGTTTTGGTACAATGACGGGTACAATATTTCTGAAATAGCAACCTCCCATTCTCCTTTAAGATGTATTTGTTTCGGTAGAAAATTTGTAAAGCAACTAAGACTATTGTTCGAATAACAATTGAAAGAAGCATTAGAGACTAACTCAATAGTAAAAGAATCCATGACAACTGATCGATAGAAATGCAATTTAAAAAATGACTTAACACTAATTTGAAAACTTTCTCAGCTCTTTCTCATAAATTTTCCCAGATTTTTTTTCGAGATCTTTGTTGATGCATGTAGTAGGTTTTTTCTGTAAATATTGCCGAAATTTCAAAAACTATATCTGTAAATTGTGGTTTGTATCGTTTTCGATACGGAATTTCATTTTTTAAAATTCTAATTCTATCACCAATTTTGAATTTTGGTTTAGTATTTTAAATGAACAATTTGTTGTTCAAAATTGATAAAAAAGCACTATTTTTCAAATTTCTCGGAGGTTTTCCAATTGATCGATTTTTGCGACAGTTCAATGTAGAAACAAATTGCTGCAATTTGGGAACAAATTTTTCACCATGGTCTTCAATGTAACAATATATTATATGTCTTAAAGACTTAATTGCTCTCTCTCTCTCTCTCTCTCTCTCTCTCTCTATCTCTGCAAATGCAGCTTTTGTTTCACTCATTGTTGAGTAAACTTCAATGTTTTTCTCATTGTAAAATTTTTTAAAAGTTCACCCATATTCTGTTCCTTTATCAACCCAAAGTTTTTCAATAGTGTTTTTTCGAGAAATCATTTTTCTGAAAGCTTGTAAAGTGTGTTTGGCATACTTTTTTTCCTTGTTTGAGTTCTGACAAATCTCGAAAAAATCTCCACAGCAACTAATAAATACTTGACTCCATTGTTTTGATTAGCTAACTTGTCTACAAAAGCCAAGTCTATACACCAGACTTCATTGATATACTTATAAAAAGCTTGAAGCCTTCGGAAACGCCTGATTGAGGGACCAATTTTTGTATACGATGTCTTGGTTCTGCTTGCTTTTTTGATAAACCACCCGCTTTACTCAAGTTTTGAATAGAACCGTACGCAGATCTGCCCCTAGAGTACAATCTGTTTAGTCTTACCTTTTCAGATTTTGAAAGGGACCCAAGTTCCTCTGTCTTTTGTTTTGGCATTCTTGATAATAACAAGTTTAGGAGGAAGTTGAGCTGCTCCCAAAATAGAAAAATAAATATATGGAAAATTGGTGTTCTTCCGCTTTGGTGCACACACAAAATCTACAATAGACTCTTTTGTATCTCGATTATCTAATATATTTTTGTCTGAATGGCTGAATTCAGTTCTAGGAGAAATCAAAATTAAATCAATAAGGTGCTTATTCTTGCTCGTTTTCAACCTCACATTTACAGCACTGTAAACAGAATCAAAACTTTTTTGTACAATCTCCTCTTTTTCTTGCTTTTGTTCCAATTTTTGTTTTCTTGGAAGTGTACTTTGTGATTGATAAACTGAGTACGGATTTGAAACAAACTGTTCCATACTATGTCAATCGGTTAATGACAAAAGGGGTGATAATAGATATCAATTGTAACCCTTTAGTTGAACTTAAGATAATTCTTCTTTTGTGTAGAGGAGTTCTTTTTGGTGTTAGTTCAGAAATTTTTTTCGATATTTTATTATGTCTTCTTTCCGGAGATTTTGAAGCTCTCCTCTTAATAGGTTTACTAAACACTCGCTCAGAAACTGAATGAAATCTTTTGGACAATTAAGAATGAAGTGTTTTCGAAGCCTTAGTGAAAATTTTTGAAATATTGGGAGAATAGAGACGTATTGTATACTCATCGTCCAAAAGCTTTGTCTCTATTCCAGCTGGTAAGTAAAATTTTGTTGGAACTGAGCCACTATTAGTGCAATACCTAATGAATCAACTGTTTTTGGGGTTAAATCAATAAGTAAATGACCATAAGGAACGGATGTTGCATCTTGATACCACTCTTTCAATTGAGATCCTAGACCTAGTTGTTGAATAAATGTATTGATTTTAAACATCCCTCGGCGACTTGAACAAGACTATGAGTGTACTTTGTAACTCTACATCTCTTCCAAATTTGCTTTGATGAAATAAATTGTGTTTGATGTATATTGTATTCAGTCCCCTGTGTCTCCCAGCCGTGGCAAGTTTTTTAAATTGTTTGGAATTTGAAAAATTTTCACAGGAACCATCAAATATAAGCAGATAATTAGTTCCGTTGTTAGAACGATTTTCAATCAAGTCAAAATTATTGTCGAATGTGGGTTGAAAAATGCCAATTTTCAACCAATCAAAAATAAAGATGAGTTTTTCCAGATCCACTTGGTCCAACTAGGGAAATGAGTGTTCGTTGTTTGGTAGATAATATGTTTTTTATAGCTTTGGAGAAGGTAGAATATAACCGACTGCACTCGATAAGATAACTACCCAAACTGTTGTTTTTCTCACATGTTGTGGATAACAAATTTGGAACGATTGCACATACTAGCATCAAAACTAGAACAAAAAAAACTAAAAGAGATCTATTACATGTACCTTGAAACAATTTCCATGATTTTCGTTCTTGATTTTCTTCATCAAAAACAAAATTTCCTAAATTTACGGGCTTGCCACATTGATCGACCATCTTAATTCTAGAAAGGAAAAGTTGACAAGGAAAATTAAATAAAGTTTGAAAACAGTAGTACATTAAGATTATTATGATTTAGAATTTGTTTTCAAAAATTCTGACAGAATCTTACATTTTTCATTATCTTTTGCAAAAAATTCCTTTTCTGTGCTTTCTAGATTTTTCAATATTTTTTCAAGCTCAGCATTTTTTTCGTAACCACTGCTCCAATTGGTTCTAAGAAGATGCTTTGTACACCAAAAAAATTGGGATGATGGTTTGAAATTTTTGGGAGGAAGAAAGGAATATACTACAGTTTGTCCATCCTTATAAAATCCTAACTCTTTCACTACATTGTTCTCAGTACATTGAATTCAAAACAACCAGACTCATTCTGTTAACTGTTTTCTCTGGATTTTTGTTTTGGTTTAAATGATTAACAGTCAAACAATGCATTTACTGATGAAGCAAATACTTTAACATACAAACAGAAAATAATTGCAGTCACCTAACTAAGAAAGCATGAACTGGGGAAATTAACTAGGTGCAGCATAACAATACCCAGGTCCTTTTTTCGTAGTAGATTTCATAGATCCAGCAGAGTCAAGAAGTCTAAAGGTTTTAAAATTTGCAAAAATCAATCCATACAGGAATTTCCGTAACCAATTAGACCTCCAAAAGGAAATTTTTAGTCCATTTCTTTCAAATTTATGTCCGGGTCCAAAACAATACAGGTACAAAGAAATAAGTTTTTTTTTCGTATTTGACGAAAAATCTTGCTTTGTGATCTCAAAAATTCTTAGAGTTTCGTTCAATTTCTGTACGTAAGTTTTCTACAGTGCAATCGTCAATAATGATGCATTGTTTTTTTGTATGTCTCTACATCACCTAGTAATGAAGAAGTATATCGAGCAACTTATCATATTCTTCTCTTTGTAGTTGTAAAGATTGATTGTTTTTCCATTGATTTCCATTTCTACGAAATTCTATAAGTTCTATTTTTTGGTATCGGATTGTATCCTTTGTGAATTTTTCTTCTATCATTATGCAGAGTCCACTCAAAATGAGATATTTGTGAGTCAACGTTCAAAGTCTGCAAGTTTGGTAAATTTTTTATTTTATAATTGTTAGTGAAATTTTTTAGGGTTTTTTGTCTAGAACAATATGGAAAAGTCCTAAATTATTGTGAAGTTCTACGATTAAATTTCTTGAAAAACCAATATTTTTCAACTCATACTGCTCAACGCGAATACTAAACGAAAATAGTTTTTGAGGATAAATATTTAAATTACAACACAAAAACATAAATAACACAATTTGTTGTACATTACAGTTCTCAACAAACTAAAAGTCTCCCAAAATTTGAATTCGTGTAAAGTATAGTTGACATACAGGCAACTTGTTTCAATGCTTCACTCTCTTTTGCAGTGGAGAGTCGAATCTGAATTTAGGTAGTTTTGTTAACATTGCACTTCTTGATCATGACACAACTTTGTCTTCTATTGCAAGTTGCTATGTCATACACTTTGTTGCAGTTGGCAAGCTCCTGATCCAAAGTTGACTCCTTGTCAGAAGTGAGTTCCAATATAGGAACGAGTCCAAGGTTTTCAGCATCGTGAATAACAGTGTTTCTGATTGCCGAGATTGCTTCTCCTTCTTTGTCACCAAGATAGACTTGCTGTCCTTTTCGAGTTGTCTAAACTCGTTTTTCTTGAATAATTGAAAGCATGGTTCGAAATAAATTTTTGATTTTTTGAGAATTTAATATAATTGGGACTAGTGTCTTTTGGTTGAGGAAATTTTTCAATAGGAGATTAGACTGATCAGATGAAGAGAAATGAGAGAAATGATTTTGAGATTAAATGAAAATGGAAGTAAACATTATGAGTCATTCAATTAATCATAAAAGGAAATATAATTATAATTGGAATTTTTGAGAGAAGTTTCTAGATTTGGAATTGTGTAGGGGTTAGTTTTCCTATCTAAACCTACAATTCTCAGCAAAAATCATTGTTCCAGATGGCTGCAGCTATGTGTCAAGCTCTTCCCAGCTTTTATTCAGATTATAATAAGAAATCGCTAATTATTTCCATTTCTAGTGATTTTTACGAAAAATATAAAGTACCCAATAATTTTTGTGTCTCTACCGACAATTCTACTGTTCTTTGGAAAACTGTAACTTCCACTTACTTTTGAGTGGTTGGTCTTTCGATCAAATTTTTAAATGATTGATTGGATAATTTTCATTTCACATACCAAATTATCAATTGTCTTTACACTGTACAAAAACAGATTTTATTCGAATGATATTTCATCAAGTGGCGAAGTTTTCAAACAATTTGACCGCGCTGTTCATCACATTTTGAAATAAAAAGGAGCAGAAAAATTGCCAAGTGTTGCAAAGAAAAGACTGTTACGCAAAAATTTAAACGTCACCATTTATGATCTTACCAGAAACTAGCTTCCACACAAACTATTGGTTCAGCTTTTCTAGAAAAAATTCGTAAAGTACAAAACTCAAAATATGAACATGATTTTTTAAAATAATTGACTGTTTTATTGATGGTTAAAGATTTGTAAATAGTGATCATGTCAATTTTTCAATAAATTTTTTTTAATAATCCATCTTTTTTCTCTCATATGTTTACGAAATTATCAAAAACTTTAAAAAAAGAAAAAAATTTACCGCTACTAAGAACTTTGCAAAAAGTTTTTCAATCAGGTAAGAAAGATGTAATACGTCTTTTGATTTTCAAGAAGTTGCAAAAAACGTTTCAATTTTTTGAACAGTTTGCAAAAAGTGTTTCAATTTGTTTGAGAAGATGTGAAAAAGGTTTCAATTTTTTTGACAAGATGCGAAAAGTGTTTCATTTTTTTTGACAAGATGCAAAAATTGTGTCAATTTTTTTGACAAAAAGCGAAAAATTTTTCATTTTTTTGACAAGATGTGAAAAGTGTTTCAATTTTTTTGACAAGATGCGAAAAATGGTTCACTTTTTCGACAAAATGCGAAAAATGTTTCTTTTTTTGAAAAGATGCGAAAAATATTCCTTTTTTTTGATAAATTGCAAAAAATATTTTTTTTTCTGCAAGATGCAGAAAAAAAACCATCAGACCTTTTTTACTGGTGCACAAACTTTCTAGTGTTTCCTAATATGTGTGCATAAATTATTCAAATTTTTCAACATGTGTGCGAGTTTTCAATGATTTACTCTGAACATCTCATCTATTCTCAAAATCAAAAAGAAATTGAAGAAACTAATTAATTACAAAGAACGAAGTTAATATCAAACAATAATTGTTTACAAAAAAAACTTATTCAAAGAGTTGTTGAGCATCAGAAGAGTTCTGGAGGTTCTTTATAAAACGCAGGGCTGAACGAGTTTCCATCGCCGGTGGATATTGTCGAGGGGTGTTTTGACGCGTCATTGTTTCTGAGAAACCCTCATCTTCATCTGTTGTAATGGGGTTTTCGGCTGATCCCATCTCCTACTCCCAAGGAAAGGGGAAGTCTTCGTTTGGTTGAGCCACATATCTAGACTCAGAATTGTCGGGGTAGTTCATTCCCAACTCAGACATAGTTCATTCCCGTGCTCAGACATTTTCTCCATCATTTGCATTTCTCCAAGTTGGCTCTCTGTCATGGGTACTTGCGTCATATGATGTTCGTTGAAATCCCTTTGCATCACCTCCACCATGTGCCAGACTTAGATTGGGATGCCCATTCGTGCCAGAAAAACTCCAGAGACTGTCTCTCGCACTTGAATTCGTACTAGATCAAGCTAAAATTCTACAGAGTACATCAGGTTGCTATTTTGCACTGAGAAGATCATTTTGAGCAATAAGTTGAGTAAAACAGATAAAAAAAGAATAATTTAGAGCTGGTAGGGGGTAGCTGAAGGAAAATAAGTTGAAATTAAGGTATGGAGAGCTGAGAGAGGAGGTAGTTGACGGTAGTTTAGATGAAAATAAAATGATTTTTGGTTAAGAATTAGGGGTATCTTCAACTCGAATGTGTGGGCTCAACAAATCAGAATTGATTTTCCTTATTTAGATTGTCTTCGTGGCCTATCATATTTCAGCTTCTTTTTATGGAATTCTCATATAAAAGTCGTATCCAATCGAAAACAAAGTTCCATTTTAGGTACTTTTTACACATTGTCGTTTCCAATCAAAAAACTGTTCATTTTTGTTCTATTTGCCCAATCCAATTAGAGGAACTTTTAAGGGCTTAATTCTTCCAAATAAGTAAAAATTTACACAAAAGCAATCGCAAAAAAAAGACAAAAAATTTTTTGATGTAAAAATCAGAAATATTGCCGATGTAAGTAACAAAATGAAGAAAGTTAAAATAATAAACATCTCTGCAATTTTTTTAATCAAGTTAGTTGACTTTTTTGTATGTAATCAATTAAAAACTGCTGATTTTTGAGTAGATAAACAAGTTCTTTGGTTTTGATGTATATTTGAGAGAATAACTCAAAGTTGATGAATTTTTCAAAGCAAACCTCTGCAAATCTGATACCAAACCGATCAAGCAGGTTTCGAACTTTGCAAATCCTCAAAGAAATTAAGGAAAAACGAAATTTGTTGGGGAGTTTTTACAAGTTGGGGTGTCGGGTATGAATTAAAAAGAAATTTTGATATATTATTGTACGACTTTTTACTAACTACAAATTTTCTAAAATAGATAACATTTCTTTTTTTGTGAGATGTAATTCAACCGTAAGTCTAACGCTTTGATACGCAATATGTGGATCAAAAGTGAACTCTTTGATTGAGTAAGTTTCTCCGAAGAGACATTCATTTAGTCGGATAACTCTATTTTGTACAATAAAATTGTCCAAAAAATTATAAGAAAAAGTAAGATTCAACAACCATTTCATGTTTTTTGATAGACAACATTTTTCAAATAATGATTAGGGTTTTTTTTTAAAACAATAATAAACAAACCACTTTTGAGAAATGCTGGATTCTGATTGGTTGATTTCCAACGAACAGTGTTACTAAAAGTTTACTCAATTGCGATTGGTTGATTTTCTCTAAGTAAGATTAAATGAAACTCAATTCATTCTGATTTTCTATTTTGTTGAAAGCAATCGCTCTATACTTTGTAAAATTACTTGAAGTTTTTTTTCAAAAATTTTCAACAACTCAAAGTAAGTATAAACAATCGAATGTTTTTTGGGACTTTTTATATCTCCCAATTATGTAGGTGCCATGTATTTTTATTTAATTTTGCTACAAGCTAAATCTCCCACTTTTTTTGGATGCCTTTACTCAACAGGAATGAGAAAGTGAAATGTGAGGACTGTGACAAAGAGTACAGGAGGTCCGATGCGGCTCGACATAGGAAATATTGCGTGTGAGGAGTTACTTCTCGTTCCGTATGTAGTTATTTCACTTACAATCAACAAGAAATGAACTATCACAAGGCAAAAAAATATGCTCCATCAACTTCCAAGCAATCAACGGTTTGCTCGTCTTGCAAAAAAGAGTTTCCGAGTCTGGCAGACTTGAACAAGATTGTGGAGGAGGAAGGGAAGATGGAGAGAAACTCAAGGAGGAGTTGAGTGCTTGTCAGCACTTCCATGTGGATACTGAGATGGAAAATAAGGAACTTAAGGTACTTAATTTTCAAATGTCAAAGTCAGATAACAAGACTATCAACCAGAAGCTTGAAGAAGTCTTCAACAAGCTGCATTCTAATGAAAAACATCAATTTTGCTCTTGAATTTGTTCTCCGTAAAGTCGAAACGGGAGATTATCGGTATAACTACGCACACGGAGACAATAATTTGTTCGAGAAATCGCATTTACTGTGTACGATAGCGGATTTGATTACAATTCAGTGAAAAGTTGATAAGTTTGATATTGTGGAGCAATGCACTCAAGAACGTCAGAATACTAAGTGGAGGTTCAAATTGATCTGAAATTTTACTATTTTTGCTGCACCACTAAAAAACATCCCAATGGGATGTCCAGACTCTGTCTTGCCTGAACTTTTACTGAAACACCATTCAGTAAACTGTCTTTTATTGGACAAAGATAAACAAACATACAAAGATCATCTTTGCCTTTTTTGCGCGTTAACAATGTATTTGCATGGCCATAGTAACCTTGATGCTCACACATCTCTTTATTTACAGAGTTAATATCAAAGTCTGGATACGATCCGAAGACTTTTCGTGGAGTGTCAATCAATGATTTACCTCTTGTAGAGGGAATAGTTGAACGTAACAAATTCATTTACGATTTTGACAATCAAGAGGGAGAGTATGATGGAGAATTAGCAAAGCGAAGTATTAGAAAACTTGGTTTTTTAAGTCTCCAATTTTGTAAATGCCCTTTACTTTTATTTATTTTGCTACAAGCTAAATCTCCCATTTTTTCAGATGCCTTCACTCAACAGGAATGAGAAAGTGAAATGTTAGGACTGTGACAAAGAGTACAGGATGTCCGATGCGGCTCGACATAGGAAAAATTGCGTGCGAGGAGTTATTTCCTGTTCCGAATGTAAATATTTCACTTACAATCAACAAGAAATGAACTATTACGTGGCCAAAAAACATGCTCCATCAACTTCAAAGCAATCAACGGTCCATCAACTACGCACACGAAAACAATAATTAGTTGGAGAAATCGAATTTACTGTGTACGAAAGCGGATTGCCTGAACTTTTACTGAAACACCATTCAGTAAACTGTCTTTTATTGGACAAAGATAAACAAACATACAAAGATCATCTTTGCCTTTTTTGCGCGTTAACAATGTATTTGCATGGCCATAGTAACCTTGATGCTCACACATCTCTTTATTTACAGAGTTAATATCAAAGTCTGGATACGATCCGAAGACTTTTCGTGGAGTGTCAATCAATGATTTACCTCTTGTAGAGGGAATAGTTGAACGTAACAAATTCATTTACGATTTTGACAATCAAGAGGGAGAGTATGATGGAGAATTAGCAAAGCGAAGTATTAGAAAACTTGGTTTTTTAAGTCTCCAATTTTGTAAATGCCCTTTACTTTTATTTATTTTGCTACAAGCTAAATCTCCCATTTTTTCAGATGCCTTCACTCAACAGGAATGAGAAAGTGAAATGTTAGGACTGTGACAAAGAGTACAGGATGTCCGATGCGGCTCGACATAGGAAAAATTGCGTGCGAGGAGTTATTTCCTGTTCCGAATGTAAATATTTCACTTACAATCAACAAGAAATGAACTATTACGTGGCCAAAAAACATGCTCCATCAACTTCAAAGCAATCAACGGTCCATCAACTACGCACACGAAAACAATAATTAGTTCGAGAAATCGCATTTACTGTGTACGAAAGCGGATTTGATTACAATCCAGGGAAAAGTTGAAAAATTTGATATTGTGGAGCAATGCACTCGAGAACGTCAGAATACTAAGTAGAGGTTCAAATTGATCAGAAATTTTACTATTTTTGCTGCACCACTAAAAAACATCCCAATGGGATGTCCAGACTCTGTCTTGCCTGAACTTTTACTGAAACACCATTCAGTAAATTGTCTTTTATTGGACAAAGATAAACAAACATACAAAGATCATCTTTGCCTTTTTTGCGCGTTAACAATGTATTTGCATGGCCATAGTAACCTTGATGCTCACACATCTCTTTATTTACAGAGTTAATATCAAAGTCTGGATATGATCCGAAGACTTTTCGTGGAGTGTCAATCAATGATTTACCTCTTGTAGAGGGAATAGTTGAACGTAACAAATTCATTTACGATTTTGACAATCAAGAGGGAGAGTATGATGGAGAATTAGCAAAGCGAAGTATTAGAAAATTTGGTTTTTTAAGTCTCCAATTTTGTAAATGCCCTTTACTTTTATTTATTTTGCTACAAGCTAAATCTCCCATTTTTTCAGATGCCTTCACTCAACAGGAATGAGAAAGTGAAATGTTAGGACTGTGACAAAGAGTACAGGATGTCCGATGCGGCTCGACATAGGAAAAATTGCGTGCGAGGAGTTATTTCCTGTTCCGAATGTAAATATTTCACTTACAATCAACAAGAAATGAACTATTACGTGGCCAAAAAACATGCTCTATCAACTTCAAAGCAATCAACGGTCCATCAACTACGCACACGAAAACAATAATTAGTTCGAGAAATCGCATTTACTGTGTACGAAAGCGGATTGCCTGAACTTTTACTGAAACACCATTCAGTAAACTGTCTTTTATTTGACAAAGATAAACAAACATACAAAGATCATCTTTGCCTTTTTTGCGCGTTAACAATGTATTTGCATGGCCATAGTAACCTTGATGCTCACACATCTCTTTATTTACAGAGTTAATATCAAAGTCTGGATACGATCCGAAGACTTTTCGTAGAGTGTCAATCAATGATTTACCTCTTGTAGAGGGAATAGTTGAACGTAACAAATTCATTTACGATTTTGACAATCAAGAGGGAGAGTATGATGGAAAATTAGCAAAGCGAAGTATTAGAAAGTTTGGTTTTTTAAGTCTCCAATTTTGTAAATGCCCTTTACTTTTATTTATTTTGCTACAAGCTAAATCTCCCATTTTTTCAGATGCCTTCACTCAACAGGAATGAGAAAGTGAAATGTTAGGACTGTGACAAAGAGTACAGGATGTCCGATGCGGCTCGACATAGGAAAAATTGCGTGCGAGGAGTTATTTCCTGTTCCGAATGTAAATATTTCACTTACAATCAACAAGAAATGAACTATTACGTGGCCAAAAAACATGCTCCATCAACTTCAAAGCATCCAACGGTCCATCAACTACGCACACGAAAACAATAATTAGTTCGAGAAATCGCATTTACTGTGTACGAAAGCGGATTTGATTACAATCCAGGGAAAAGTTGAAAAATTTGATATTGTGGAGCAATGCACTCGAGAACGTCAGAATACTAAGTAGAGGTTCAAATTGATCAGAAATTTTACTATTTTTGCTGCACTACTAAAAACATCCCAATGGGATGTCCAGACTCTGTCTTGCCTGAACCTTTAGTGAAAAGCCATTCAGTAAACTGTCTTTTATTGGACAAAGAAAAACAACCATAGAAAGATCATCTTTGCATGGCCATAGTAACCTTGATGCTCACACATCTCATTTTTTACAGAGTTTATATCAAAGTCTGGATACGATCCGAAGATTTTTCGTGGAGTGTCAATCAATGATTTAGCTTTTGTAGAGGGAATAGTTGAACTTAGCAGACTCCTTTACAATTTTGACAATCAAGAGGGAGAGTATGTTGGAGAATTAGCCAGGCGAAGTATTAGAAAATTTGACTTTTTAAATCTCCCATTTTTGTAGGTGCCATGTACTTTTATTTAATTTTGCTACAAGCTAAATCTCCCATTTTTTTCAAATGCCTTCTCTCAACAGGAATGAGAAAGTGAAATGTTAGGACTGTGACAAAGAGTACAGGATGTCCGATGCGGCTCGACACAGGAAAAATTGCGTGCGAGAGTTATTTCTCGTTCCGAATGTAGGCGTTTCACTTACAATCAACAAGAAATGAATTATCACGTGGCCAAAAAACATGCTCCATCAACTTCCAAGCAATCAACGGTTTGCTCGTCTTGCAAAAAAGAGTTTCCCGTTACTACTCTCTCCAACCAAACCGGAGAAAAAAACATGGGGCGAAACAACGGAAGCCAAGTGATACGGTGGCAGACTTGAACAAGATTGTGGAGAAGGAAGGGGAAGATGGAGAGAAACTCAAGGAGGAGTTGAGTGCTTTTCAGCACTTCCTTGTGGATACTGAGATGGAAAATGGGAGACATAAGGTATTTAACTTTCATATGCCAAAGTTAGACACCAAGATTATCAACCAGAAGCTTGAAGAAGTCTTCAACAAGCTGGATTCCAATACAAAAAACAACGTTGCTCTTGAATTTGTCCTCCGTAAAGTCGAAACAAACAGGAGATTATCGGTATAACTACGCACATGAAAACAATACTTTGTCCGAGAAATCGCATTTATTGTGTACTAAAGCGGATTTGATTACAATCCAGGGAAAAGGTGAAAAGTTTGATATCGTGGAGCAATGTACTCAACAAATTCAGAAAACAAAGTGGAGGTTCAAGTTGATCACAGATGTCACTAGTTTGGCTGCACTACTAAAAAACATCCCAATGGGATGTTCGGACTCTGTATTACCCGAGCCCTTACTAAAAAACCATTCAGTAAACTTTGTTTTATCGGACAAATATAAACAACCATGCAAAGATCAACTGTGCCTTTCTTGCGCGTTAACAATCTATTTGCATGGCCATAGTAACCTTGATGCTCACACATCTCATTTTTTAAAGAGTTTATATCAAAATCCGGATACAATCCGATCAATCGATGAGTTACCTCCTGTAGAAGGAATAGTTGAACTTAGCAAACTCCTTTACGATTTTGACAATCAAGAGGGAGAGTATGTTGGAGAATTAGCGAGGCGAAGTATTAGAAAGTTTGATTTTTTAAATCTCCCAATTTTGTAGGTGCCATGTACTTTTATTTAATTTTGCTACAAGCTAAATCTCTCATTTTTTCAGATGCCTTCACTCAACAGGAATGAGAAAGTGAAATGTTAGGTGTGACAAAGTGTACAGGATGTCCGATGCGGTTCGACATAGGAAAAATTGCGTGCGAGGAGCTATTTCTCGTTCAGAATGTAGGTATTTTACTTACCATCAACAAGAAATGAACAATCACATGGCCAAAAAACATGCTCCATCAACTTCCAAGCAATCAAGGGTTTGCTCGTCTTGCAAAAAAGAGTTTACGAGTTACTACTCTCCCCAACAAGACCGGAGAAAAGAACAAGGGGCGAAACAACGGAAGCCAAGTGATACGGTGGCAGACTTGAACAAGATTGTGGAGAAGGAAGGGGAAGATGGAGAGAAACTCAAGGAGGAGTTGAGTGCTTTTCAGCACTTCCTTGTGGATACTGAGATGGAAAATGGGAGACATAAGGTATTTAACTTTCATATGCCAAAGTTAGACACCAAGATTATCAACCAGAAGCTTGAAGAAGTCTTCAACAAGCTGGATTCCAATACAAAAAACAACGTTGCTCTTGAATTTGTCCTCCGTAAAGTCGAAACAAACAGGAGATTATCGGTATAACTACGCACATGAAAACAATACTTTGTCCGAGAAATCGCATTTATTGTGTACTAAAGCGGATTTGATTACAATCCAGGGAAAAGGTGAAAAGTTTGATATCGTGGAGCAATGTACTCAACAAATTCAGAAAACAAAGTGGAGGTTCAAGTTGATCACAGATGTCACTAGTTTGGCTGCACTACTAAAAAACATCCCAATGGGATGTTCGGACTCTGTATTACCCGAGCCCTTACTAAAAAACCATTCAGTAAACTTTGTTTTATCGGACAAATATAAACAACCATGCAAAGATCAACTGTGCCTTTCTTGCGCGTTAACAATCTATTTGCATGGCCATAGTAACCTTGATGCTCACACATCTCATTTTTTAAAGAGTTGATATCAAAATCCGGATACAATCCGATCAATCGATGAGTTACCTCCTGTAGAAGGAATAGTTGAACTTAGCAAACTCCTTTACGATTTTGACAATCAAGAGGGAGAGTATGTTGGAGAATTAGCGAGGCGAAGTATTAGAAAGTTTGATTTTTTAAATCTCCCAATTTTGTAGGTGCCATGTACTTTTATTTAATTTTGCTACAAGCTAAATCTCTCATTTTTTCAGATGCCTTCACTCAACAGGAATGAGAAAGTGAAATGTTAGGTGTGACAAAGTGTACAGGATGTCCGATGAGGTTCGACATAGGAAAAATTGCGTGCGAGGAGCTATTTCTCGTTCAGAATGTAGGTATTTTACTTACCATCAACAAGAAATGAACAATCACATGGCCAAAAAACATGCTCCATCAACTTCCAAGCAATCAAGGGTTTGCTCGTCTTGCAAAAAAGAGTTTACGAGTTACTACTCTCCCCAACAAGACCGGAGAAAAGAACAAGGGGCGAAACAACGGAAGCCAAGTGATACGGTGGCAGACTTGAACAAGATTGTGGAGGAGGAAGGGGAAGATGGAGAGAAACTCAAGGAGGACTTGAGTGCTTGTCAGCACTTCCTTGTGGATACTGAATTAGAAATTGGGAGACAAAATTTAACTTTCAAATGTCAAGGTCAGATACCAAGATTATCAACCAGAAGCTTGAAGAAGTCTTCAGCAAGCTGGATTCCAATGCAAAAATCAATTTTGCTCTTGAATTTGGTCTCCGTAAAGTCGAAACGGGAGATAATCGGTATACCTACGCACACGAAAACACTAATTTATTCGAGAAACCGCATTTACTGTGTACGAAAGCGGATTTGATTACAATCCAGGGAAAAGTTGAAAAGTTTGATATTGTGGAGCAATGCACTCTAGAACGTCACAATACTAAGTGGAGGTTCAAATTGATCAGAAATTTTACTATTTTTGCTGCACTACTAAAAAACATACCAATGGGATGTCCAGACTCTGTCTTGCCTGAACCTTTACTGAAAAGCCATTCAGTAAACTGTCTTTTATTGGACAAAGATAAACAACCATACAAAGATCATCTTTGCCTTTTTTGCGCGTTAACAATGTAATTGCATGGCCATAGTAACCTTGATGCTCACACATATCATTATTTACAGAGTTTATATCAAAGCCTGGATACGATCCGAAGAATTTTCATGGAGTGTCAATCAATGATTTACCTCTTGTAGAGGGAATAGTTGAACGTAACAATTTCATTTATGATTTTGACAATCAAGAGGGAGATTATGTTGGAGAACTAGTGAGGCGAGGTATTAGAAAGTTTGATTTTTTAAATCTCCCTTTTTTTGTAAGTGCCATTCTTTTTTATTTAATTTTGCTACAAGCTAAATCTCCCATTTTTTTAGATGCCTTCACTCAACAGGAATGAGAAAGTCAAATGTGAGGACTGTTACAAAGAGTATAGGATGTCCGATGCGGCTCGACATAGGAGAAATAGCGTGCGAGGAGTTATTTCTTGTTCCGAACGTAGGTATTTCACTTAAATTAACAGGAAATGAACTATCACGTAGCGAAAAAACTTGCTCCATCAACTTCCAAGCAATCAACGGTTTTTTCGTCTAGCAAAAAAAAGAGTTTCCGAGTTACTACTCTCTCCAACAAGACCGGAGAAAAGAACATGAGGCGAAACAACGGAAGCCAAGTGATACGGTGGCAGACTTGAACAAGAGTGTGAGGAGGAAGGGAAGTTGGAGAGAAACTCAAGGACGAGTTGAGTGCTTGTCAGCACTTCCTTGTGGATACTGAATTGGAAACTGGGAGACATAAGAAATTTAACTTTCAAATGTCAAGGTCAGATACCAAGATTATCAACCAGAAGCTTGAAGAAGTCTTCAACAAACTGGATTCCAATGCAAAAAACAATATTGCTCATGAATTTTTTCTCCGTAAAGTCGAAACAAACGGGAGATTATCGGTATAACTACGCACACGAAAACAATACTTTGTTCGAGAAATCGCATTTACTGTATACGAAAACGGATTTGGTTACAATCCAGGGAAAAGTTGAAAAGTTTGATATTGTGGAGCAATGCACTCAAGAACGTCAAAATACTAAGTGGAGCTTCAAATTGATCAAAAATTTTAGTATTTTCGTTGCACTACAAAAAAACATCCCAATGGGATGTCCAGACTCTGTCTTGCCTGAACCTTTACTGAAAAAGATTAGATACCAAGATTATCAACCAGAAGCTTGAAGAAGTCTTCAACAAGCTGGATTCCAATGCAAAAATCATTCTTGCTCTTGAATTTAATCTCCGTAAAGTCGAAACGGGAGACTATCGGTATAACTACGCACACGAAAACAATAATTTGTTCGAGGAATCGCATTTACTGTGTACTAATGCGGATTGGATTACAATCCAGGGAAAAGGTGAAAAGTTTGATATCGCGGAGCAATGTACTCAACATATTCAGAACACAAAGTGGAGGTTCAAGTTGATCACAGATGTCACTAGTTTGGCTGCACTACTAAAAAACATCACAATGGTACGTTCGGACTCTGTATTACCCGAGCCTTTACTAAAAAACCATTCAGTAAACTGTCTTTTATCGGACAAAGATAAACAACCATACAAAGATCAACTTTGCCTTTTTTGCGCGTTAACAATGTTTTTGCATAGCCATAGTTACCTTGATGCTCACACAACTCATTTTTTACAGAGTTTATATCAAAATCCGGATACGATCCGAAGAATTTTCGTGGAGTGTCAATCGATGAGTTACCTCTTGTAGAGAGAATAGTTGAACTTAGCAAACTCCTTTACGATTTTGACAATCAAGAGGGAGAGTATGTTGGAGAATTAGCGAGGCAAAGTATTAGAATGTTTGATTTTTTAAATCTCCCATTTTTGTAGGTGCCATGTACTTTTATTTAATTTTGCTACAAGCTAAATCTCCCATTTCTTGTCTGATGCCTTCACTCAACAGGAATGAAAAAGTGAAAACTTAGGACTGTGACAAAAAGTACAGGATGTCCAATGCGGCTAGACATAGGAACAATTGCGGGCGAGGAGTTATTTATTGTTCCGAATGTAGGTATTTCACTTACAATCAACAAGAAATGAACTATCACGTGGCCAAAAAACTTGCTTCATCAACTTCCAAGAAACCAAGGGTTTGCTCGTCTTGCAAAAAAGAGTTTCCGAGTTACTACTCTCCCCATCAAGACCGGAGAAAAGAACATGGGGCGAAACAACGGAAGCCAAGTGATACGGTGGCAGACTTGAACAAGATTGTGGAGGAGGAAGGGAAAGATGGAGAGAAAATCAAGGAGGAGTTGAGTGCTTGTCAGCACTTACTTGTGGATACTGAGATGGAAAATGGGAGACATAAGGTATTTAACTTTCATATGTCAAAGTTAGATACCAAGATTATCAACCATAAGCTTGAAGAAGTCTTCAACAAGCTGGAGTCCAATGCAAAAAACAATATTGCTCTTGAATTTGTTCTCCGTAAAGTCGAAACAAACGGGAGATTATCGGTATAACTACGCACACGAAAACAATACTTTGTTCGAGAAATCGCATTTACTGTGTACGAAAACGGATTTGATTACAATCCAGGGAAAAGTTGAAAAGTTTGATATTGTAGAGCAATGCACTCAAGAACGTCAGAATACTAAGTGGAGGTTCAAATTGATCAAAAATTTTAATATTTTCGCTGCACTACTAAAAAACATCCCAATGGGATGTCCAGACCCTGTCTTGCCTGAACCTTTACTGAAAAACCATTCAGTAAACTAACTTTTATCGGACAAAGATAAAGAACCATACAAAGATCAACATTGCCTTTTTTGCGCGTTAACAATGTATTTGCATGGCCATAGTAACCTTGATGCTCACACATCTCATTTTTTACAGAGTTTATATCAAAATCCGGATACGATCCGAAGAATTTTCGTGGAGTGTCAATCGATGAGTTACCTCTTGTAGAGGGAATAGTTGAACTTAGCAAACTCCTTTACGATTTTGACAATCAAGAGGGAGAAATTGTTGGAGAATTAGCGATGCGAATTATTGAAAGGTTTGAAAAAACCGTGAAATTGCTGAGATTAAACAACCATATCAATCATACGAATCACATTGATTCTTTTTTCAAGTGTTTCCAATGTCCTAGCTGTGACACTTTTTTCCAAAAATCAGATCATTTCAACAAACACCTAATCAGATGTAAAAATAGAGCACGACATATTCATCCGAAAAACGCGTACACACTACGGGAAAAAAGATTCGAGAAATTGGATGAAATCAAGATTCCCTACACTGAAGATCAAAAAATTTAGTAATGTAGCATGTAGCAGTTTTTGACTTTGAATCAACTTGAAGCAACCAAATCAATTTGAAGCAGTTAAAACAACTAGTTGGATTGGAAATAAGTCCCCATTTCCGTATCAATATCTTCAAATCTGCAAGATGATCCAATTTTCTTGTGTGAAAAATATCCAGAACTCCTAATAATTGCTTTTGTTTTCAGATTGCAACTTCTGGCTGACAAAAAAAAATACAAATGAGAACCAAATTTCAAGAAATCGACAACACTGTCAATGATTGAGTCAAAAAAGTCTTAGATAAACTTAATGCTAGAACTTTAACTGAAAGGTTAGAAGTCTTCTATTATGAAGATGAATGTGCGGAAGATGATGAAGAGGATGATACGTCTACGCAATTCTTAAGAATTCAAAAAAATCAGCTGATTGACTTGAAACAGCATTTAGACCGCTATGTTAATACCTTACCGGTGTTTGGCTTCAATAGCGGCAGATGCGATCTGAATCTTATCAAGTCTTATTTGATCCCGTACCTTATATGTTACAAAGAAATCGAACCAACAGTCCCTAAAAAAAGCAAGTGATTTCATTTCAATAGTATATGTTGGGGCTGATCAGGGGGGGAGGTGGTTGCTGACCCCCATGTTTTAACATAGGCTATAGAGTATCCGCTCAGCAACCTATGTATTAAGATAGGGAATAGGTTTCCCTATGTATTAAGATAGGGATTAGGTTTGATATGTATAAAGATGGTAAGGTTTCAGATGGTAAGTTTCAGAAAAAATTTTGGCGCCCGATTTTACCATGTTTTTAGATCCTCCACACCAATCCAATAGAATATAGATTTCTCAATGGTTGAAGATATGTTTTTTAAACTGTTCTAAAACGTTTGAGTTATATTGAAAGTGTCTGAAACTATGCTGAAACCTAACTGAAGCTTCAAAGAAGAAATCAAATTGTTCAGAAAAAAAATTAAAACTACTGTAAATTTTTATTTTACAGTTCAAAAGTTAAATAACATATAAATCTTTGCATCGTAGAAATTTCACAAAAGAAAAATAGAACAAGCAGCATTTCCACAATTTTTTTCATCAAGTTAGTTGATTTTTTTGTGTGTATTCAATAAAAAAATGCAGGTTCATGAGTAGATATTCAAGTTCTTTAATTTTGATTTAGATTTGAGAGGATAACTCAAAGTTGATGACAAGCTTGACCGTACGGAATTGCCTCCATATAAAGCCTTCTTCAGTAAACTGAGAAATCACAACCCTCTCGAGAAAGTTTTCAACGATTACCAAAAACTCATTAATGGAGGACTTGATCAAGAAAATGCGCTGAAAAAGTTAAGTATTCAATCAGTTCCACCAACAGGTTTTGTAAATTACTATTTTTTGAAATACATCTGGGAACAACACAACATGATTACTTTTAAAGACTTGTTACGATGGTATAACAAAAAAGACGTTGTTCTTACTCTTGAAGCTATGCAAAAAGTGATAGAGTTTTACCATGATAAGAGAGTTGAAATGCTGAATTTGTAATTCACACTTCCAGATCTTGCAAATATCTGCTTACACAAATTGACAAATTGCAAATTCTACTTGTTCTTTGAATGAGATAAGGATTTATGTGAGAAAATTAGGGTAGACATCACGAGGGGTCCATCAATAGTTTTTACGCGAAAAACTGTTGTCCATCAAACTTATATTCGTAACTCGTCAAATGTTTGCAAGACAATAGTTGGAATTGACGCTAGCCAATTATATCAATTCTCAATGTGTCAAGAGATGCCGACCGGACTTTACACAAGATGTGAGCATGACTCTGAAACTGATCGCATCAAAGCTAAAAATAACAGAACAAGAAATTTCGAGAACATGGTTATGTCCTTCTTTTAAGAACTGAGACCAGAGTGTATAATTGAGAGTTTGTACAGAACCGGAAAGCAGAAGAAAATTGACTGTTTTTATGTTGATGGCTACTGCAATCACTGTAAAACAAAATTTGAGACTATGGTTTTCTACTAACTCTACTGCTCATGCCTGGAAACCCGTCCATTGTTGTCAGAACAAGATTTTGCAAGGGGCACAAGAAGCAAGAATTGGATGAGTTGAGACGAGAGTACATAAAATACAAAGGCTACAATATTCAAAATATGTGGGAGTGTGAGTAGTGGGAGCATTACAAAACAAATTACTCAGTTAAAAATCATGTCAAGAGTAATTTTCCATATAGAAGACCTCTGTCTATTGATTCTTTATTTGAAAAAAAATAAAGAACGGATCTCGTTTAGGCCATGTGCATTGCAATGTAGTAACTCCCGACGAGTTGAAGCCCACATTTTCAAATTTTCCTACATTATTCAAAAATATTGACGTCTGTCGAAACAATTTTGGAGAAAACATGAAAAACTATGCCGAAAAAAACGATTTGATGAAAAACGCATAACAAGTGTTGATTTCCAATTTTAAATTAGAAAAGTGTTCAATCATCACACCCCTTCTTAACTTCTATGTAAGTCTTGGACTTCAATTAACAAAAACTTATCAATTTGTTGAGTACAAACCTAGGGAATGTTTCAACAACATTGTTCAATCTGTTGATGATGTTCGACGAGAAGGAGACGAGAATCCACGCTCTGCAGTTGTTGCTGAGACCATGAAGTTTCTCGGTAACAGTTCGTACGGTTATCAAATTATGGACAGATTCAGACACACGAGAACCAAATATCTCGGCAACGAGAAGACACACAAAGCAATTAATGAAAAAATTTTAAGCGATTGAGTGTTGTGAAAAAAAATTTATATGGAGTAGAACTGTTAAAGTCAACAATCGATCATAAAGAACCAAATATTGTAGAATTTTTCATTCTTCAATACGTCAAACTCAGAGTGTTGGAGTTATATTACAACTTTGTTCACAAGTATTGTAATGAGAGCAAGTTCGAGGAGCTGGAGATGGACACATACTTTCTGTATTTAGCATTAGCCGAAGAGAAATTGGAGGATTGTATTTTACTTGAGAACAAAGCTCAATGGCTACAAATTGGTCGAAATGACCGTCGAGATAACTTTATTGCCAATGCAAAGAATTTTCTTCCCACGTACATGCTGCGCTGTTCATAAAAAGCATGATAAACGAGAACCCGGCCTATTCAAAGAAGAATTTCGCTGTACTGAAATGTTGTGCCTGTGCAGCAAGACTTATTGCTGCTATGATAAAAAAAGTGACAAATTTAAACTTAGCAGCAAAGGAATTAACAAAAGAACAATAGAAGAAACTGGGGATGGACCCATGTCTAAATACAGACGAGTTCTTGACAAAGCTGTAAATTTTAACTCGACGAATTGCTGATTCAAAACCGCCAACTATTTAGTCAGAACATATGGACAAGCTAAAAAAGGCCTCAGTTACTTTTAAACGAAAAGAGAAGTACTGAAAGGTTGAATTTATATTAAACCATTGAAATTGCAAACTTAATGTGTAAACTGTAGTAAAACTCCATACAAGGCAATGTTTTATATGTTATTTAACTTTTAAACTGTAATAAAACAATTTACCTTTTTTTTGTCTGAAAAACCTTACAGAATCATTATCTTGATGAACCTTAACAATTTCATGGTTTTTTCAATTTTTCCAATACTTTGCCTGGCTAATTTTCCAACATATTCTCCTACTTGAATGTCAAAATCGTAAAAGAATATGTTGCGTTCAACGATTTCTTCAACAAGAGGTAGATGATCAATTGACACTTCACTAAAGTTCTTTGGATCGGATCCACATTTTGATACAAACTCTGTAAACAGCTGAGATGTATGAGCATTGAGGTTACTATGGCTATGCAAATACATTGTTATTTTTCGGAAAAGGCAAAGATGGTCTTTGTAGGGTTGTTTATCTTTTTCCGATAAAAGACAGTTTACTGAATGGAATTTTAGTAAAGGCTCGGGTAATACAGAGTCCGAACATCCCATTGGGATGTTTTTTAGTAGTGCAGACAAACTAGTGACATCTGTGATCAACTTGAACCTCCACTTTGTGTTCTGAAGTTGTTGAGTACATTGCTCCACGATATCAAGTTTTCACTTTTTCCCTGGACTGTAATCAAATCCACTTTCGTACTCAGTAATTGCAGATTTTTGAACAAGTTATTGTTTTCGTGTGCGTAGTTATACCGATAATCTCCCGTTTTGACATTACGAAGAGCAAATCTAAGAGCGATATCAATTTTTGCAGCGGATTCCAACTTACTGAACACTTCTTCAAGCTTTTCGTTGATAATCGGGGTGTCTAACTTTGACATTTGAAAGTTAAATATTTATGTCTCCCATTCTTCATCTCAGTATCCACCAGAAAATTTTGACAAGCACTCAACACCTCTTTCAGTTTCTCTCCATCATCCCCTTGCTTCTCCACAGTTTTGTTCAAGTCTGCAACCGTATCACTTGGTTTCCGTTATTTCGCTCCGTGTTCTTTTCTCCGATGTTGTTGGAGCAGTTAGTAACTTGGAAACTCCTTCCTGCAAGATGAGCAAACCGTTGATTACTTGGAAGTTGATGGACCATGTTTCTTGGCCAATTGATAGTTCATTTGCTGTTGATTCTAAGCGAAATACCTACAATCAGTACAAGAAATAACTCCTTTAGAACAATTTTTGCGGTGTCGAGCTGCATTTTCACGAAGATACATGTTTCCACAGTCCCCACACTGCACTTTCTCGTTTCGAATAATCGACGGCATCTAAAAACGGAAGAATTATTAAGTATTAAAAGAAAGCAGTTAGTACTTGGTACATATCAAATTGGGAGATTTAAAATGTCCCAAAAAAGCTAACAAATTTATACTTACTTTGAATTTTTGAAAAAATTTGCAAATAATTTCAAGTAGTGAGACAAAGTAAAGAGCGATTGCTTTTAACGTAAAAAAATCAGGATGAAATAAATGGTTTTTTTGTTGTTCAGGGAAAAACAAGCAACCAGCATTGAGTTATGTTTTAGTACCACTGTTTGCTCGATATTAACCAATCAGACTCCAGCATTTTCTCAAAGTGAACTGTACTTAACTTTTTAAACAACCTGAATCATTATTTGAAAAATGTCTAATAAAAACATTTGAATTTCGTCGAGTTACTTTACAGGAAAAAAGAAAAAATTGCAATTGAATTTCTTTCTTGAAATAGATGTTGACGTTTAACTTTTCAAATTTTTTGGACGTTTTTTGTACAAAAAGAGTTACCCGACTACGTAAAGGTCTCTTAAAAGTAACTTACTCAATCAAAGAGTTTACTTTCGATCCACATATTGCGTATTAAAGCTTTAAGCTTACGGCTGAATTACACCTCACGTGGAAAGAAAATTTATTTATTCGCGAAAGTCTGAAGATGATCAAAAAATCGTATTATAAAATATCGAAGACTCTTCTTAATCCTTACCGGATATCAAAATTTGTAAGAACTCCCCAGCAAAGTTCTGTTTTTCTTGATTTCATTAGAGATTTTCAAAGCTCAAAATCCAGCTTGATCAGGTTTGGAATCAGCTTTCCAGAGACTTGCTATGAAAATTTCTTCAACTTTGAAGTATCCTCTCAAATCTAAACCAAAATTAAAGAATTTTAATATTTACTCATAAACCTGCGTTTTTTCATTGATTACACACAAAAAATTCAACTAACTTGATGAAAAAATTGTGGAAATGCTGCTTGTTCTAACTTTCTGTTGTGAAATTTTCTACGATGCAAAGATTTATATGTTATTTAACTTTTGACATGTAAAATAACAATTTACAGTATTTTTGTTTTTTTTCTGAACAATTTGACTTCTTCTTTGAAGCTTCAGTTAGGTTTCAGCATAGTTTCAGACACTTTCAATATAAATTCAAATGGTTTTGAACAATTTGAGAAACATATCTTTATACATTGAGAAATCTATATCCTATTGGATTGGTGTGGATGACCTTAAAACATGATAAGATCGGGCGCCAAAATTGTTTCTGAAACTTACCATCTCAAACCTTACCATCTTTATACACAGGAAACCTAATCCCTGTCCTAATACATAGGGAAACCTATTCCTTATCTTAATACATAGGTTATTGAACGGATACTCTATAGCCTATATTAATACATGGGGGTCAGCAACCACCCCCCTGATCAGCCCCAACATATACTAATGAAATGAAATCACTGCTTTTTTAAGGAATGTTGGATCGATTTCTTTGTCACGTTTAAGGTACGGGATCAAATAAGACTTGATAAGATTTAGATCGCATCTGCCGCTATTGAAGCCGAACAACGGTAAGGTATTAACATAGCGGTCTAAATGCTGTTTCAACTCGATCAGCTGATTTTTTTGAAATCTTAAGAATTGCGTAGACGTATCATCCTCTTCTTCATCTTCAGCACTTTCATCTTCATAATCGAAGACTTGTAGTCTTTCAGTTAGAGTTGTAGCATTAAATTTATCAAAGAACTTTTTGACTCGGTCGTTGACAAAATTTTCGATTTCTTGAAAAATGGTTCTCAATTGTAATTTGCGTTTTTCAGCCAGAATATTCAAGCTGGAAACAAAGCAATTATTAGGAGTTCTTTTTCAGACAAGAAAATCGGATCATCTTGCAGATTTGAAGACATTGATATGGAAAAAAGAACTTTTTTTTCATTCCAATTAGTTGTTTTTGTTGCTTTCAATTCTTCTGTGGGAACACAAATGGACTCGAAGTCGAGAACTATTGCATTACTAAACATTTTCTGATCTTCAGTGTAGCGAATGTTAAATCCAGTTTCGAATTTTATTACCCGCAGTGTGTACTTTTTTTTGGGACGAATATGTCGCACTCTATCTTTACACGTTAGAAGATGTCTGTTGAAGGTGTCTGATCTGTTGAAGAAACAGTTATAGCTAGGACATCCGAAACACTTGAAGACAGAATCATTATCATTCGTATGAATACTATGGTTGAAGAACCTTAACAATTTCATGGTTTTTTCAAACTTTCCAATACTTTGCCTGGCTGATTTTCCAACATATTCTCCTACTTGAATGTCAAAATTGTAAATGAACATGTTGCGTTCAACGATTTCTTCAACAAAAGGTAGATGATCAATTGACACTCCACGAAAGTTCTTTGGATCGGATCCACATTTTGATACAAACTCTGTAAACAGCTGAGATGTATGAGCATCGAGGTTACTATGGCTATACAAATACATTGTTATTTTTCGGAAAAAGCAAAGATGGTCTTTGTATGGTTGTTTATCTTTGTCCGATAAAAGACAGTTTACTGAATGGTTTTTTAGTAAAGGCTCGGGTAATACAGAGTCCGAACATCCCATTGGGATGTTTTTTAGTAGTGCAGCCAAACTAGTGACATCTGTGATCAATTTGAACCTGCACTTTGTGTTCTGAAGTTGTTGAGTACATTGCTCCACGATATCAAGTTTTCACCTTTTCCCTGGACTGTAATCAAATCCGCTTTCGTACTCAGTAATTGCAGATTTACGAACAAGTTATTGTTTTCGTGTGCGTAGTTAGACCGATAATCTCCCGTTTTGACATTACGAAGAGCAAATCTAAGAGCGATATCGATTTTGCAGCGGAATCCACCTTACTGAATACTTCTTCAAGCTTATTGTTGATAATCGGGGTATCTAACTTTGACATTTGAAAGTTAAACATTTATGTCTCCCATTCTTCATCTCAGTATCCACCAGAAAATGTTGACAAGCACTCAACACCTCTTTCAGTTTCTCTCCATCATCCCCTTGCTCCTCCACAATTTTGTTCAAGTCTGCCACCGTATCACTCGGTTTCCGTTGTTTCGCTCCGTGTTCTTTTCTCCGATGTTGTTGGAGCAATTGGTAACTTGGAAACTCCTTCTCGCAAAATGAGCAAACCGTTGATTACTTGGAAGTTGATGGACCTTGTTTCTTGACCACGTGATAGTTCATTTCCTGTTGATTCTAAGTGAAATACCTACAATCAGTACAAGAAAGAACTCCTTTAGAACAATTTTTGCGGTGTCGAGCTGCATTTTCACGAAGAGACATGTTTCCACAGTCCCCACACTGCACTTTCTCGTTTCTGTTCAGCGACGGCATCTGAAAACGGGAGAATTATTAAGTATTAATATAAAGCAGTTAGTACTTGGTACATATCAAATTGGGAGATTTAAAATGTCCCAAAAAAGTTAACAAATTTATACTTACTCTGAATTATTGAAAAAATTTGCAAATGATTTCAAGTAGTGAGACAAAGTATAGAGCGATTGCTTTTAATGTAAAAAAAACCAGAATGAAATAAATTTTTTTACTGTTGCTCAGGGAAAAACAAGCAATCAGAATTGAGTTATGTTTTAGTACCATTGTTTGCTCGATATTAACCAATCACACTCCAGCATTTTCTCAAAGTGAACTGTACTTAACTTTTTGAACAACCTTAATCATTATTTGAAAAATGTCTATTAAAAACATTTGAATTTCGTCGAGTTACTTTACAGGAAAAAAGAAAAAATTGCAATTGAACTTCTTATTGATGAAATAGATGTTGACTTTTAACTGTTCAAATTTTTTGGAGGGAAGTGTAGGGAATGTTGAATCCAGTTTCGAATTTTATTACCAGCAGTGTGTACGCGTTTTCGGGACGAATATGTCGCACTCTATCTTTACACGTTAGAAGATGTCTGTTGAAGGTGTCTGATCTGTTGAAGAAACAGTTATAGCTAGGACATCCGAAACAATTGAAGACAGAATCATTATCATTCGTATGAATACTATGGTTGAAGAACCTTAACAATCTCGTGGTTTTTTCAAATTTTCCAATACTTTGCCTGGCTGATTTTGCAACATATTCTCCTTCTTGAATGTCAAAATTGTAAATGAATATGTTGCGTTCAACGATTTCTTCAACAGGAGCTAGATGATCAATTGACACTCCACGAAAGTTCTTTTCGGATCGAATCCACATTTTGACACATTTTGATACAAACTTTGTAAACAGCTGAGATTTATGAGCACCGAGGTTACTATCGCTATGCAAATACTTTGTTATTTTTTGGAAAAAGCAAAGATGGTCTTTGTATGGTTGTTTATCTTTGTCCGATAAAAGACAGTTTACTGAATGGTTTTTTAGTAAAGGCTCGGGAAACACAGATTCCGAACATCCCATTGGGATGTTTTTTAGCAGTGCAGCCAAACTAGTGACATCTGTGATCAACTTGAACCTCCACTTTGTTTTCTGAATTTGTTGAGTACATTGCTCCACGATATCAAACTTTTGATCTTTTCCCTGGACTGTAATCAAATCCGCTTTCGTACTCAATAATTGCAATTTTTCAAACAAATTATTGTTTTCGTGTGCGTAGTTATACCGATAATCTCCCGTTTTGACATTACGAAGAGCAAATCCAAGAGCGATATCAATTTTTGCAGCGGAATCCGCCTTACTGAATATTTCTTCAAGCTTATCGTTGATAATCGGGGTATCTAACTTTGACATTTGGAAGTTAAATATTTATGTCTCCCATTCTTCATCTCAGTATCCACCAGAAAACGTTGACAAGCACTCAACTCCTTTTTCAGTTTCTCTCCATCATCCCCTTGCTCCTCCACAATTTTGTTCAAGACTGCCACCGTATCACTCGGTTTCCGTTATTTCGCTCCGTGTTCTTTTATCCGATGTTGTTGGAGCAATTAGTAACTTGGAAACATCTTCTCGCAAGATGAGCAAACCGTTGATTACTTGGAAGTTGTTGGACCTTGTTTCTTGGCCACGTGATTTTTCATTTCCTGTTGATTCTAAGTGAAATACCTACAATCAGTACAAGAAATAACTCCTTTAGAACAATTTTTGCGGTGTCGCGCTGTATTTTCACGAAGATACATGTTTCCACAGTCCACACACTGCACTTTCTCGTTTCTATTCAGCGACGGCATCTAAAAACGGGAGAATTATTAAGTATTAAAATAAAACAGTTAGTACTTGGTACATATCAAATTGGGAGATTTAAAATGTCCCAAAAAAGTTAACAAATTTATACTTACTGTGAATTATTGAAAAAATTTGCAAATAATTTCAAGTAGTGAGACAAAGTATAGAGCGATTGCTTTTAACGTAGAAAAAACCAGAATGAAATATATTTTTTTACTGTTGCTCAGGGAAAAACAAGCAATCAGAATTGAGTTATGTTTTAGTACCATTGTTTGCTCGATATTAACCAATCAGACTCCAGCATTTTCTCAAAGTGAACTGTACTTAACTTTTTGAACAACCTTAATCATTATTTGAAAAATGTCTATTAAAAACATTTGAATTTCGTCGAGTTACTTTACAGGAAAAAAGAAAAAATTGCAATTGAATTTCTTATTGATGAAATAGATGTTGACTTTTAACTGTTCAAATTTTTTGGAGGAAAGTGTAGGGAATTTTGAATCCAGTTTCGAATTTTATTACCAGCAGTGTGTACGCGTTTTCGGGACGAATATGTCGCACTCTATCTTTACACGTTAGAAGATGTCTGTTGAAGGTGTCTGATCTGTTGAAGAAACAGTTATAGCTAGGACATCCGAAACAATTGAAGACAGAATCATTATCATTCGTATGAATACTATGGTTGAAGAACCTTAACAATATCGTGGTTTTTTCAAATTTTTCAATACTTTGCCTGGCTGATTTTGCAACATATTCTCCTTCTTGAATGTCAAAATTGTAAATGAATATGTTGCGTTCAACGATTTCTTCAACAGGAGGTAGATGATCAATTGACACTCCACGAAAGTTCTTTTCGGATCGGATCCACATTTTGACACATTTTGATACAAACTTTGTAAACAGCTGAGATTTATGAGCACCGAGGTTACTATCGCTATGCAAATACTTTGTTATTTTTCGGAAAAAGCAAAGATGGTCTTTGTATGGTTGTTTATCTTTGTCCGATAAAAGACAGTTTACTGAATGGTTTTTTAGTAAAGGCTCGGGAAATACAGAGTCCGAACATCCCATTGGGATGTTTTTTTAGTAGTGCAGCCAAACTAGTGACATCTGTGATCAACTTGAACCTCCACTTTGTTTTCTGAATTTGTTGAGTACATTGCTCCACGATATCAAACTTTTCATCTTTTCCCTGGACTGTAATCAAATCCGCTTTCGTACTCAATAATTGCAATTTTTCAAACAAATTATTGTTTTCGTGTGCGTAGTTATACCGATAATCTCCCGTTTTGACATTACGAAGAGCAAATCCAAGAGCGATATCAATTTTTGCATCGGAATCCGCCTTACTGAATACTTCTTCAAGCTTATCGTTGATAATCGGGGTATCTAACTTTGACATTTGGAATTTAAAATATTTATGTCTCCCATTCTTCATCTCAGTATCCACCAGAAAACGTTGACAAGCACTCAACTCCTTTTTCAGTTTCTCTCCATCATCCCCTTGCTCCTCCACAATTTTGTTCAAGACTGCCACCGTATCACTCGGTTTCCGTTATTTCGCTCCGTGTTCTTTTCTCCGATGTTGTTGGAGCAATTAGTAACTTGGAAACTCCTTCTCGCAAGATGAGCAAACCGTTGATTACTTGGAAGTTGATGGACCTTGTTTCTTGGCCACGTGATTTTTCATTTCCTGTTGATTCTAAGTGAAATACCTACAATCAGTACAAGAAATAACTCCTTTAGAACAATTTTTGCGGTGTCGCGCTGTATTTTCACGAAGATACATGTTTCCACAGTCCCCACACTGCACTTTCTCGTTTCTATTTAGCGACGGCATCTAAAAACGGGAGAATTATTAAGTATTAAAATAAAACAGTTAGTACTTGGTACATATCAAATTGGGAGATTTAAAATGCCCCAAAAAAGTTAACAAATTTATACTTACTGTGAATTATTGAAAAAATTTGCAAATAATTTCAAGTAGTGAGACAAAGTATAGAGCGATTGCTTTTAACGTAGAAAAAACCAGAATGAAATAGATTTTTTTACTGTTGCTCAGGGAAAAACAAGCAATCAGAATTGAGTTATGTTTTAGTACCATTGTTTGCTCGATATTAACCAATCAGACTCCAGCATTTTCTCAAAGTGAACTGTACTTAACTTTTTGAACAACCTTAATCATTATTTGAAAAATGTCTATTAAAAACATTTGAATTTCGTCGAGTTACTTTACAGGAAAAAAAAAAAATTGCAATTGAATTTCTTATTGATGAAATAGATGTTGACATTTAACTGTTCAAATTTTTTGGAGGAAAGTGTAGGGAATGTTGAATCCAGTTTCGAATTTTATTACCAGCAGTGTGTACGCGTTTTCGGGACGAATATGTCGCACTCTATCTTTACACGTTAGAAGATGTCTGTTGAAAGTGTCTGATCTGTTGAAGAAACAGTTATAGCTAGGACATCCGAAACAATTGAAGACAGAATCATTATCATTCGTATGAATACTATGGTTGAAGAACCTTAACAATATCGTGGTTTTTTCAAATTTTCCAATATTTTGCCTGGCTGATTTTGCAACATATTCTCCTTCTTGAATGTCAAAATTGTAAATGAATATGTTGCGTTCAACGATTTCTTCAACAGGAGGTAGATACTCAATTGACACTCCACGAAAGTTCTTTTCGGATCGGATCCACATTTTGACACATTTTGATACAAACTTTGTAAACAGCTGAGATTTATGAGCACCGAGGTTACTATCGCTATGCAAATACTTTGTTATTTTTCGGAAAAAGCAAAGATGGTCTTTGTATGGTTGTTTATCTTTGTCCGATAAAAGACAGTTTACTGAATGGTTTTTTAGTAAAGGCTCGGGAAATACAGAGTCCGAACATCCCATTGGGATGTTTTTTAGTAGTGCAGCCAAACTAGTGACATCTGTGATCAACTTGAACCTCCACTTTGTTTTCTGAATTTGTTGAGTACATTGCTCCACGATATCAAACTTTTCATCTTTTCCCTGGACTGTAATCAAATCCGCTTTCGTACTCAATAATTGCAATTTTTCAAACAAATTATTGTTTTCGTGTGCGTAGTTATACCGATAATCTCCCGTTTTGACATTACGAAGAGCAAATCCAAGAGCGATATCAATTTTTGCAGCGGAATCCGCCTTACTGAATACTTCTTCAAGCTTATCGTTGATAATCGGGGTATCTAACTTTGACATTTGGAAGTTAAATATTTATGTCTCCCATTCTTCATCTCAGTATCCACCAGAAAACGTTGACAAGCACTCAACTCCTTTTTCAGTTTCTCTCCATCATCCCCTTGCTCCTCCACAATTTTGTTCAAGACTGCCACCGTATCACTCGGTTTCCGTTGTTTCGCTCCGTGTTCTTTTCTCCGATGTTGTTGGAGCAATTGGTAACTTGGAAACTCCTTCTCGCAAAATGAGCAAACCGTTGATTACTTGGAAGTTGATGGACCTTGTTTCTTGACCACGTGATAGTTCATTTCCTGTTGATTCTAAGTGAAATACCTACAATCAGTACAAGAAAGAACTCCTTTAGAACAATTTTTGCGGTGTCGAGCTGCATTTTCACGAAGAGACATGTTTCCACAGTCCCCACACTGCACTTTCTCGTTTCTGTTCAGCGACGGCATCTGAAAACGGGAGAATTATTAAGTATTAATATAAAGCAGTTAGTACTTGGTACATATCAAATTGGGAGATTTAAAATGTCCCAAAAAAGTTAACAAATTTATACTTACTCTGAATTATTGAAAAAATTTGCAAATGATTTCAAGTAGTGAGACAAAGTATAGAGCGATTGCTTTTAATGTAAAAAAAACCAGAATGAAATAAATTTTTTTACTGTTGCTCAGGGAAAAACAAGCAATCAGAATTGAGTTATGTTTTAGTACCATTGTTTGCTCGATATTAACCAATCACACTCCAGCATTTTCTCAAAGTGAACTGTACTTAACTTTTTGAACAACCTTAATCATTATTTGAAAAATGTCTATTAAAAACATTTGAATTTCGTCGAGTTACTTTACAGGAAAAAAGAAAAAATTGCAATTGAACTTCTTATTGATGAAATAGATGTTGACTTTTAACTGTTCAAATTTTTTGGAGGGAAGTGTAGGGAATGTTGAATCCAGTTTCGAATTTTATTACCAGCAGTGTGTACGCGTTTTCGGGACGAATATGTCGCACTCTATCTTTACACGTTAGAAGATGTCTGTTGAAGGTGTCTGATCTGTTGAAGAAACAGTTATAGCTAGGACATACGAAACAATTGAAGACAGAATCATTATCATTCGTATGAATACTATGGTTGAAGAACCTTAACAATCTCGTGGTTTTTTCAAATTTTCCAATACTTTGCCTGGCTGATTTTGCAACATATTCTCCTTCTTGAATGTCAAAATTGTAAATGAATATGTTGCGTTCAACGATTTCTTCAACAGGAGCTAGATGATCAATTGACACTCCACGAAAGTTCTTTTCGGATCGAATCCACATTTTGACACATTTTGATACAAACTTTGTAAACAGCTGAGATTTATGAGCACCGAGGTTACTATCGCTATGCAAATACTTTGTTATTTTTTGGAAAAAGCAAAGATGGTCTTTGTATGGTTGTTTATCTTTGTCCGATAAAAGACAGTTTACTGAATGGTTTTTTAGTAAAGGCTCGGGAAACACAGATTCCGAACATCCCATTGGGATGTTTTTTAGCAGTGCAGCCAAACTAGTGACATCTGTGATCAACTTGAACCTCCACTTTGTTTTCTGAATTTGTTGAGTACATTGCTCCACGATATCAAACTTTTGATCTTTTCCCTGGACTGTAATCAAATCCGCTTTCGTACTCAATAATTGCAATTTTTCAAACAAATTATTGTTTTCGTGTGCGTAGTTATACCGATAATCTCCCGTTTTGACATTACGAAGAGCAAATCCAAGAGCGATATCAATTTTTGCAGCGGAATCCGCCTTACTGAATATTTCTTCAAGCTTATCGTTGATAATCGGGGTATCTAACTTTGACATTTGGAAGTTAAATATTTATGTCTCCCATTCTTCATCTCAGTATCCACCAGAAAACGTTGACAAGCACTCAACTCCTTTTTCAGTTTCTCTCCATCATCCCCTTGCTCCTCCACAATTTTGTTCAAGACTGCCACCGTATCACTCGGTTTCCGTTATTTCGCTCCGTGTTCTTTTATCCGATGTTGTTGGAGCAATTAGTAACTTGGAAACATCTTCTCGCAAGATGAGCAAACCGTTGATTACTTGGAAGTTGTTGGACCTTGTTTCTTGGCCACGTGATTTTTCATTTCCTGTTGATTCTAAGTGAAATACCTACAATCAGTACAAGAAATAACTCCTTTAGAACAATTTTTGCGGTGTCGCGCTGTATTTTCACGAAGATACATGTTTCCACAGTCCACACACTGCACTTTCTCGTTTCTATTCAGCGACGGCATCTAAAAACGGGAGAATTATTAAGTATTAAAATAAAACAGTTAGTACTTGGTACATATCAAATTGGGAGATTTAAAATGTCCCAAAAAAGTTAACAAATTTATACTTACTGTGAATTATTGAAAAAATTTGCAAATAATTTCAAGTAGTGAGACAAAGTATAGAGCGATTGCTTTTAACGTAGAAAAAACCAGAATGAAATATATTTTTTTACTGTTGCTCAGGGAAAAACAAGCAATCAGAATTGAGTTATGTTTTAGTACCATTGTTTGCTCGATATTAACCAATCAGACTCCAGCATTTTCTCAAAGTGAACTGTACTTAACTTTTTGAACAACCTTAATCATTATTTGAAAAATGTCTATTAAAAACATTTGAATTTCGTCGAGTTACTTTACAGGAAAAAAGAAAAAATTGCAATTGAATTTCTTATTGATGAAATAGATGTTGACTTTTAACTGTTCAAATTTTTTGGAGGAAAGTGTAGGGAATTTTGAATCCAGTTTCGAATTTTATTACCAGCAGTGTGTACGCGTTTTCGGGACGAATATGTCGCACTCTATCTTTACACGTTAGAAGATGTCTGTTGAAGGTGTCTGATCTGTTGAAGAAACAGTTATAGCTAGGACATCCGAAACAATTGAAGACAGAATCATTATCATTCGTATGAATACTATGGTTGAAGAACCTTAACAATATCGTGGTTTTTTCAAATTTTTCAATACTTTGCCTGGCTGATTTTGCAACATATTCTCCTTCTTGAATGTCAAAATTGTAAATGAATATGTTGCGTTCAACGATTTCTTCAACAGGAGGTAGATGATCAATTGACACTCCACGAAAGTTCTTTTCGGATCGGATCCACATTTTGACACATTTTGATACAAACTTTGTAAACAGCTGAGATTTATGAGCACCGAGGTTACTATCGCTATGCAAATACTTTGTTATTTTTCGGAAAAAGCAAAGATGGTCTTTGTATGGTTGTTTATCTTTGTCCGATAAAAGACAGTTTACTGAATGGTTTTTTAGTAAAGGCTCGGGAAATACAGAGTCCGAACATCCCATTGGGATGTTTTTTTAGTAGTGCAGCCAAACTAGTGACATCTGTGATCAACTTGAACCTCCACTTTGTTTTCTGAATTTGTTGAGTACATTGCTCCACGATATCAAACTTTTCATCTTTTCCCTGGACTGTAATCAAATCCGCTTTCGTACTCAATAATTGCAATTTTTCAAACAAATTATTGTTTTCGTGTGCGTAGTTATACCGATAATCTCCCGTTTTGACATTACGAAGAGCAAATCCAAGAGCGATATCAATTTTTGCATCGGAATCCGCCTTACTGAATACTTCTTCAAGCTTATCGTTGATAATCGGGGTATCTAACTTTGACATTTGGAATTTAAAATATTTATGTCTCCCATTCTTCATCTCAGTATCCACCAGAAAACGTTGACAAGCACTCAACTCCTTTTTCAGTTTCTCTCCATCATCCCCTTGCTCCTCCACAATTTTGTTCAAGACTGCCACCGTATCACTCGGTTTCCGTTATTTCGCTCCGTGTTCTTTTCTCCGATGTTGTTGGAGCAATTAGTAACTTGGAAACTCCTTCTCGCAAGATGAGCAAACCGTTGATTACTTGGAAGTTGATGGACCTTGTTTCTTGGCCACGTGATTTTTCATTTCCTGTTGATTCTAAGTGAAATACCTACAATCAGTACAAGAAATAACTCCTTTAGAACAATTTTTGCGGTGTCGCGCTGTATTTTCACGAAGATACATGTTTCCACAGTCCCCACACTGCACTTTCTCGTTTCTATTTAGCGACGGCATCTAAAAACGGGAGAATTATTAAGTATTAAAATAAAACAGTTAGTACTTGGTACATATCAAATTGGGAGATTTAAAATGCCCCAAAAAAGTTAACAAATTTATACTTACTGTGAATTATTGAAAAAATTTGCAAATAATTTCAAGTAGTGAGACAAAGTATAGAGCGATTGCTTTTAACGTAGAAAAAACCAGAATGAAATAGATTTTTTTACTGTTGCTCAGGGAAAAACAAGCAATCAGAATTGAGTTATGTTTTAGTACCATTGTTTGCTCGATATTAACCAATCAGACTCCAGCATTTTCTCAAAGTGAACTGTACTTAACTTTTTGAACAACCTTAATCATTATTTGAAAAATGTCTATTAAAAACATTTGAATTTCGTCGAGTTACTTTACAGGAAAAAAGAAAAAATTGCAATTGAATTTCTTATTGATGAAATAGATGTTGACTTTTAACTGTTCAAATTTTTTGGAGGAAAGTGTAGGGAATGTTGAATCCAGTTTCGAATTTTATTACCAGCAGTGTGTACGCGTTTTCGGGACGAATATGTCGCACTCTATCTTTACACGTTAGAAGATGTCTGTTGAAAGTGTCTGATCTGTTGAAGAAACAGTTATAGCTAGGACATCCGAAACAATTGAAGACAGAATCATTATCATTCGTATGAATACTATGGTTGAAGAACCTTAACAATATCGTGGTTTTTTCAAATTTTCCAATATTTTGCCTGGCTGATTTTGCAACATATTCTCCTTCTTGAATGTCAAAATTGTAAATGAATATGTTGCGTTCAACGATTTCTTCAACAGGAGGTAGATACTCAATTGACACTCCACGAAAGTTCTTTTCGGATCGGATCCACATTTTGACACATTTTGATACAAACTTTGTAAACAGCTGAGATTTATGAGCACCGAGGTTACTATCGCTATGCAAATACTTTGTTATTTTTCGGAAAAAGCAAAGATGGTCTTTGTATGGTTGTTTATCTTTGTCCGATAAAAGACAGTTTACTGAATGGTTTTTTAGTAAAGGCTCGGGAAATACAGAGTCCGAACATCCCATTGGGATGTTTTTTAGTAGTGCAGCCAAACTAGTGACATCTGTGATCAACTTGAACCTCCACTTTGTTTTCTGAATTTGTTGAGTACATTGCTCCACGATATCAAACTTTTCATCTTTTCCCTGGACTGTAATCAAATCCGCTTTCGTACTCAATAATTGCAATTTTTCAAACAAATTATTGTTTTCGTGTGCGTAGTTATACCGATAATCTCCCGTTTTGACATTACGAAGAGCAAATCCAAGAGCGATATCAATTTTTGCAGCGGAATCCGCCTTACTGAATACTTCTTCAAGCTTATCGTTGATAATCGGGGTATCTAACTTTGACATTTGGAAGTTAAATATTTATGTCTCCCATTCTTCATCTCAGTATCCACCAGAAAACGTTGACAAGCACTCAACTCCTTTTTCAGTTTCTCTCCATCATCCCCTTGCTCCTCCACAATTTTGTTCAAGACTGCCACCGTATCACTCGGTTTCCGTTATTTCGCTCCGTGTTCTTTTCTCCGATGTTGTTGGAGCAATTAGTAACTTGGAAACATCTTCTCGCAAGATGAGCAAACCGTTGATTACTTTGAAGTTGATGGACCTTGTTTCTTGGCCACGTGATTTTTCATTTCCTGTTGATTCTAAGTGAAATACCTACAATCAGTACAAGAAATAACTCCTTTAGAACAATTTTTGCGGTGTCGCGCTGTATTTTCACGAAGATACATGTTTCCACAGTCCCCACACTGCACTTTCTCGTTTCTATTCAGCGACGGCATCTAAAAACGGGAGAATTATTAAGTATTAAAATGAAACAGTTAGTACTTGGTACATATCAAATTGGGAGATTTAAAATGTCCCAAAAAAGTTAACAAATTTATACTTACTGTGAATTATTGAAAAAATTTGCAAATAATTTCAAGTAGTGAGACAAAGTATAGAGCGATTGCTTTTAACGTAGAAAAAACCAGAATGAAATAGATTTTTTTACTGTTGCTCAGGGAAAAACAAGCAATCAGAATTGAGTTATGTTTTAGTACCATTGTTTGCTCGATTTTAACCAATCAGACTCCAGCATTTTCTCAAAGTGAACTGTACTTAACTTTTTGAACAACCTGAATCATTATTTGAAAAATGTCCATTAAAAACATTTGAATTTCGTCGAGTTACTTTACAGGAAAAAAGAAAAAATTGCAATTGAATTTCTTATTGATGAAATAGATGTTGACTTTTAACTGTTCAAATTTTTTGGAGGAAAGTGTAGGGAATGTTGAATCCAGTTTCGAATTTTATTACCAGCAGTGTGTACGCGTTTTCGGGACGAATATGTCGCACTCTATCTTTACACGTTAGAAGATGTCTGTTGAAGGTGTCTGATCTGTTGAAGAAACAGTTATAGCTAGGACAGCCGAAACAATTGAAGACAGAATCATTATCATTCGTATGAATACTATGGTTGAAGAACCTTAACAATATCGTGGTTTTTTCAAATTTTCCAATACTTTGCCTGGCTGATTTTGCAACATATTTTCCTTCTTGAATGTCAAAATTGTAAATGAATATGTTGCGTTCAACGATTTCTTCAACAGGAGGTAGATAATCAATTGACACTCCACGAAAGTTCTTTTCGGATCGGATCCACATTTTGACACATTTTGATACAAACTTTGTAAACAGCTGAGATTTATGAGCACCGAGGTTACTATCGCTATGCAAATACTTTGTTATTTTTCGGAAAAAGCAAAGATGGTCTTTGTATGGTTGTTCATCTTTGTCCGATAAAAGACAGTTTACTGAATGGTTTTTTAGTAAAGGCTCGGGAAATACAGAGTCCGAACATCCCATTGGGATTTTTTTTAGTAGTGCAGCCAAACTAGTGACATCTGTGATCAACTTGAACCTCCACTTTGTTTTCTGAATTTGTTGAGTACATTGCTCCACGATATCAAACTTTTCATCTTTTCCCTGGACTGTAATCAAATCCGCTTTCGTACTCAATAATTGCAGTTTTTCAAACAAATTATTGTTTTCGTGTGCGTAGTTATACCTATAATCTCCCGTTTTGACATTACGAAGAGCAAATCCAAGAGCGATATCAATTTTTGCAGCGGAATCCGCCTTACTGAATACTTCTTCAAGCTTATCGTTGATAATCGGGGTATCTAACTTTGACATTTGGAAGTTAAATATTTATGTCTCCCATTCTTCATCTCAGTATCCACCAGAAAACGTTGACAAGCACTCAACTCCTTTTTCAGTTTCTCTCCATCATCCCCTTGCTCCTCCACAATTTTGTTCAAGACTGCCACGGTATCACTCGGTTTCCGTTATTTCGCTCCGTGTTCTTTTCTCCGATGTTGTTGGAGCAATTAGTAACTTTGAAACTCCTTCTCGCAAGATGAGCGAACCGTTGATTACTTGGAAGTTGATGGACCTTGTTTCTTGGCCACGTGATTTTTCATTTCCTGTTGATTCTAAGTGAAATACCTACAATCAGTACAAGAAATAACTCCCTTAGAACAATTTTTGCGGTGTCGCGCTGTATTTTCACGAAGATACATGTTTCCACAGTCCCCACACTGCACTTTCTCGTTTCTATTCAGCGACGGCATCTAAAAACGGGAGAATTATTAAGTATTAAAATAATACAGTTAGTACTTGTTACATATCAAATTGGGAGATTTAAAATGTCCCAAAAAAGTTAACAAATTTATACTTACTGTGAATTATTGAAAAAATTTGCAAATAATTTCAAGTAGTGAGACAAAGTATAGAGCGATTGCTTTTAACGTAGAAAAAACCAGAATGAAATAGAATTTTTTACTGTTGCTCAGGGAAAAACAAGCAATCAGAATTGAGTTATGTTTTAGTACCATTGTTTGCTCGATATTAACCAATCAGACTCCAGCATTTTCTCAAAGTGAACTGTACTTAACTTTTTGAACAACCTTAATCATTATTTGAAAAATGTCTATTAAAAAAATTTGAGTTTCGTCGAGTTATTTTACAAGAAAAAAGAAAAAATTGCAATTGATATTCTTATTGATAAAAAATAGATGTTGACATTAGATTTTTCAAAAATTTTTGGACGTTTTTTTTTGTACAAAATAGAGTTACCCGACTAAAAATTATTTATTCTCTAAAGTCTGAAAATGATCAAAAAATCGTATTATAGTATATCGAAGACACTTTTTAACCCTTACCCGATATCAAAATTTGCAAGAACTCCCCAGCAAAGTTCTGTTTTCCTTGATTTAATTAAAGATTTTCAAAGCTCAAAATCCAGCTTGATCAGGTTTGGAATCAGCTTTCTAGAGAATTGCTTTGAAAATTTCATCAACTTTGAGTTATCCTCTCAAATCTAAATCAAAAGTAAAGAATTTTAATATCTTCTCATAAACCTGCATTTTTTTATTGATTACACACAAAAATTCAACTAACTTGGTGAAAAAAACTGTGGAAATGCTGCTTGTTCTAACTTTCTGTTGTGAAATTTTCTACGATGCAAAGATTTATATGTTATTTAACTTTTGAAATGTAAAATAACAATTTACCGGAATTTTGTTTTTTTCTGAACAATTTGATTTCTTCTTTGAAGCTTCAGTTAGGTTTCATCATAGTTTCAGACACTTTCAATATAACTTCAAATTGTTTAGAACAGTTTAAAAAACATATCTTTATACATTGAGAAATCTATATCCTATTGGATTGGTGTGGATGACCTTAAAACATGATACGATCGGGCGCCAAAATTGTTTCTGAAACTTACCATCTCAAACATTACCATCTTTATACATAGGAAACCTAATCCCTATCTTAATACATAGGGAAACCTACTCCCTATCTTAATACATAGGTTGTTGACCGGATACTCTATAGCCTATGTTAAAACATAGGGGTCAGCAACCACCCCCTGATCAGGCCCAACATATACTAATGAAATGAAATCACTTGCTTTTTTAAGGACTGTTGGATCAGTTTCGTTGTCACGTATAAGGTACGGGATCAAATAAGATTTGATAAGATTCAGATCGCATCTGTTGGTATTGAAGCCGAACAAGGGTAAAGTATTAACATAGCGGTCTTAATGCTCTTTCAAGTCGATCAGCTGATTTTTTTGAATTCTTAAGAATTGCGTAGACGTATCATCCTCTTCTTCATCTTCAGCCCATTCGTCTTCATAATCGAAGACTTTTAGTTTTTCAGTTAGAGTTCTAGCATTAAGTTTATCAAAGAACTTTTTGACTCGGTCGTTGACAAAATTTTTGATTTCTTGAAAATTGGTTCTCAATTGTAATTTGCGTTTTTCAGGCAGAAGTTCCAAGCTGGAAACAAAAGCAATTATTAAGAGTTCTTTTTCAGACAAGAAACTTGGATCATCTTGCAGATTTGAAGACATTGATATGGAAATAGGAACTTATTTTTCAATCCAATTAGTTGTTTTCGTTGCTTTCAATTCTTCTGTGGGAACACAAATGGACTCGAAGTCGAGAACTTTTGCATGACTAAACAGTTTCTGATCTTCAGTTTCTAAACAGTTGAAGAAACAGTTATAGGTAGGACATCCGAAACAATTGAAGACAGAATCATTATCATTCGTATGAATACTATGGTTGAAGAACCTTAACAATATCGTGGTTTTTTCAAATTTTCCAATACTTTGCCTGGCTGATTTTGCAACATATTCTCCTTCTTGAATGTCAAAATTGTAAATGAATATGTTGCGTTCAACGATTTCTTCAACAGGAGGTAGATGATCAATTGACACTCCACGAAAGTTCTTTTCGGATCGGATCCACATTTTGACACATTTTGATACAAACTTTGTAAACAGCTGAGATTTATGAGCACCGAGGTTACTATCGGTATGCAAATACTTTGTTATTTTTCGGAAAAATCAAAGATGGTCTTTGTATGGTTGTTCATCTTTGTCCGATAAAAGACAGTTTACTGAATGGTTTTTTAGTAAAGGCTCGGGAAATACAGAGTCCGAACATCCCATTGGGATGTTTTTTAGTAGTGCAGCCAAACTAGTGACATCTGTGATCAACTTGAACCTCCACTTTGTTTTCTGAATTTGTTGAGTACATTGCTCCACGATATCAAACTTTTCATCTTTTCCCTGGACTGTAATCAAATCCGCTTTCGTACTCAATAATTGCAATTTTTCAAACAAATTATTGTTTTCGTGTGCGTAGTTATACCGATAATCTCCCGTTTTGACATTACGAAGAGCAAATCCAAGAGCGATATCAATTTTTGCAGCGGAATCCGCCTTACTGAATACTTCTTCAAGCTTATCGTTGATAATCGGGGTATCTAACTTTGACATTTGGAAGTTAAATATTTATGTCTCCCATTCTTCATCTCAGTATCCACCAGAAAACGTTGACAAGTACTCAACTCCTTTTTCAGTTTCTCTCCATCATCCCCTTGCTCCTCCACAATTTTGTTCAAGACTGCCACCGTATCACTCGGTTTCCGTTATTTTGCTCCGTGTTCTTTTCTCCGATGTTGTTGGAGCAATTAGTAACTTGGAAACTCCTTCTCGCAAGATGAGCAAACCGTTGATTACTTGGAAGTTGATGGACCTTGTTTCTTGGCCACGTGATTTTTCATTTCCTGTTCATTTTAAGTAAAATACCTACAATCAGTACAAGAAATAACTCCTTTAGAACAATTTTTGCGGTGTCGCGCTGTATTTTCACGAAGATACCTGTTTCCACAGTCCCCACACTGCACTTTCTCGTTTCTATTCAGCGACGGCATCTAAAAACGGGAGAATTATTAAGTATTAAAATAAAACAGTTAGTACTTGGTACATATCAAATTGGGAGATTTAAAATGTCCCAAAAAAGTTAACAAATTTATACTTACTGTGAATTATTGAAAAAATTTGCAAATAATTTCAAGTAGTGAGACAAAGTATAGAGCGATTGCTTTTAACGTAAAAAAAACCAGAATGAAATAAATTTTTTTACTGTTGCTCAGGGAAAAACAAGCAATCAGAATTGAGTTATGTTTTAGTACCACTGTTCGCTCGATATTAACCAATCAGATTCCAGCATTTTCTCAAAGTGAACTGTTCTTAACTTTTTAAACAACCTTAATCATTATTTGAAAAATGTCTATTAAAAACATTTGAATTTCGTCGAGTTACTTTACAAGAAAAAAGAAAAAATTGCAATTGATAGTCTTATTGATAAAAAATAGATGTTGACATTAGATTTTTCAAAAATTTTTGGACGTTTTTTTGTACAAAATAGAGTTACCCGACTAAAAATTATTTATTCTCTAAAGTCTGAAAATGATCAAAAAATCGTATTATAGTATATCGAAGACACTTTTTAACCCTTACCCGATATCAAATTTTGCAAGAACTCCCCAGCAAAGTTCTGTTTTCCTTGATTTAATTAAAGATTTTCAAAGCTCAAAATCCAGCTTGATCAGGTTTGGAATCAGCTTTCTAGAGAATTGCTTTGAAAATTTCATCAACTTTGAGTTATCCTCTCAAATCTAAATCAAAAGTAAAGAATTTTAATATCTTCTCATAAACCTGCATTTTTTTATTGATTACACACAAAAATTCAACTAACTTGGTGAAAAAAACTGTGGAAATGCTGCTTGTTCTAACTTTCTGTTGTGAAATTTTCTACGATGCAAAGATTTATATGTTATTTAACTTTTGAAATGTAAAATAACAATTTACAGTAATTTTGTTTTTTTTCTGAACAATTTGATTTCTTCTTTGAAGCTTCAGTTAGGTTTCATCATAGTTTCAGACACTTTCAATATAACTTCAAATTGTTTAGAACACTTTAAAAAACATGTCTTTATACATTGAGAAATCTATATCCTATTGGATTGGTGTGGATGACCTTAAAACATGATAAGATCGGGCGCCAAAATTGTTTCTGAAACTTACCATCTCAAACCTTACCATCTTTATACATAGGAAACCTAATCCCTATCTTAATACATAGGGAAACCTACTCCCTATCTTAATACATAAGTTGTTGACCGGATACTCTATAGCCTATGTTAAAACATAGGGGTCAGCAACCACCCCATGATCAGGCCCAACATATACTAATGAAATGAAATCACTTGCTTTTTTAAGGACTGTTGGATCAATTTCTTTGTCACGTATAAGGTACGGGATCAAATAAGACTTGATAAGATTCAGATCGCATCTGTTGGTATTGAAGCCGAACAACGGTAAAGTATTAACATAGCGGTCTTAATGCTCTTTCAAGTCGATCAGCTGATTTTTTTGAATTCTTAAGAATTGCGTAGACGTATCATCCTCTTCTTCATCTTCAGCCCATTCGCCTTCATAATCGAAGACTTTTAGTTTTTCAGTTAGAGTTCTAGCATTAAGTTTATCAAAGAACTTTTTGACTCGGTCGTTGACAAAATTTTCGATTTCTTGAAAATTGGTTCTCAATTGTAATTTGCGTTTTTCAGGCAGAAGTTCCAAGCTGGAAACAAAAGCAATTATTAAGAGTTCTTTTTCAGACAAGAAACTTGGATCATCTTGCAGATTTGAAGACATTGATATGGAAATAGGAACTTTTTTTTCATTCCAATTAGTTGTTTTTGTTGCTTTCAATTCTTCTGTGGGAACACAAATGGACTCGAAGTCGAGAACTATTGCATTACTAAACATTTTCTGATCTTCAGTGTAGGGAATGTTAAATCCAGTTTCGAATTTTATTACCCGCAGTGTGTTCTTTTTTTTGGGACGAATATGTCGCACTCTATCTTTACACATTAGAAGATATCTGTTGAAGGTGTCTGATCTGTTGAAGAAACATTTATAGCTAGGACATCCGAAACACTTGAAGACAGAATTATTATCATTCGTATGAATACTATGATTGGAAAACCTTTTTCATTTTTCCAATACTTTGCCTGGCTGATTTTCCAACATATTCTCCTACTTGAATGTCAAAATTGTAAATGAATATGTTGCGTTCAACGATTTCTTCAACAAGAGGTAGACGATCAATTGACATTCCACGAAAGTTCTTTGGATCGGATCCACATTTTGATGCAAACGTTGTAAACAGCTGAGATGTATGAGCACCGCGGTTAGTATGGCTATGCAAATACATTGTTGATTTTCGGAGAAGGCAAAGATGGTCTTTGTATGGTTGTTTATCTTTGTCCGATAAAAGACAGTTTACTGAATGGTTTTTTAGTAAAGACTCGGGAAATACAGAGTCCGAACATCCCACTGTGATGTTTTTTAGTAGTGCAGCCAAACTAGTGACATCTGTGATCAACTTGAACCTCCACTTTGTTTTCTGAATTTGTTGAGTACATTGCTCCACGATATCAAACTTTTCATCTTTTCCCTGGACTGTAATCAAATCCGCTTTCGTACTCAATAATTGCAATTTTTCAATTAAATTTTTGTTTTCGTGTAGGTAGTAATACCAATATTCTCCCGTTTTGACATTACGAAGCGCAAATCCAAGAGCGATATCGATTTTTGCAGCGAAATCCACCTTACTGCATACTTCTTCAAGCTTCTCGTTGATAATCGGGGTATCTAACTTTGACATTTGAAAGTGAAATACCTTATGTCTCCCATTCTTCATCTCAGTATCCACCAGAAAACGTTGACAAGCACTCAACTCCTCTTTCAGTTTCTCTCATCCATCCCCTTGCTCCTCCACATTTTTGTTCAAGTCTGCCACCGTATCACTTGGTTTCCGTTGTTTCACTCCGTGTTCTTTTCTGCGATGTTGTTGGAGCAATTAGTAAATCGGAAACTCCTTCTCGTAAGATGAGCAAACCGTTGATTACTTGGAAGTTGATGGAGCATGTTTCTTGGCCACGTGATAGTTCATTTCCTGTTGATTCTAAGTGAAATGCCTAAAATCAGTACAAGAAATAACTCCCTTAGAACAATTTTTGCGGTGTCGAGCTGCTTTTCCGCGAAGATACATTTTCCCACAGTCCCCACACTGCACTTTCATGTTTCTATTCAGCGACGGCATCTAAAAACGGGAGAATTATTAAGTATTAATATAAAGCAGTTAGTACCTAGTACATATCAAATTGGGAGATTTAAAATATCCCAAAAAAGTTAACAAATTTATATTTACTTTGAATTATTGAAAAAATCTGCAAATAATTTCAAGTAGTGAGACAAAGTATAGAGCGATTGCTTTTAACGTAAAAAAAACCAGAATGAAATAACTTTTTTTACTGTTGCTCAGGGAAAAACAAGCAATCAGAATTGAGTTATGTTTTAGTACCACTGTTCGCTCGATATTAACCAATCAGATTCCAGCATTTTCTCAAAGTGAACTGTTCTTAACTTTTTAAACAACCTTAATCATTATTTGAAAAATGTCTATTAAAAACATTTGAATTTCGTCGAGTTACTTTACAAGAAAAAAGAAAAAATTGCAATTGATTTTCTTATCGATGAAATAGATGTTGGCTTTCAATTTTTAAAATTTTTTGGACGTTCTTTTTGTACAAACTGGAGTTACCCGACTAAGTAAAGGTCTCTGTAAAGGAACTTACTCAATCAAAGAGTTTACTTTCGATCCACATATTGCGTATTGAAGCTTTAAACTTACGGCTGAATTACACCTCACGAGGAAAGAAACTTTATTTATTCTCGAACGTCTGAAGTTGATCAAAAAATCGTATTATAGTAAATCGAAGTTTCTTTTTAATCCTTACCCAATAACAAAATTTGTAAGAACTCCCGAGCAAAATTCTGTTTTCCTTCATTTTATTAAAGATTTTCAAAGCTCAAAATCCAGCTTGATCAGGTTTGGAACCAATTTTCCTGAGATTTGCTTTGAAAATTTCATCAACTTTGAGTTGTCCTCTCAAATCTAAATCAAAATTAAAGAACATGAATATCTACTCATAAATCTGCATTTTCTCCTTGATTAAACACAAAAAAAAAGCTAACTTGATGAAAAAAAATTTTGGAAATGCTACTTGATCTAACTTTCTGTTGTAAAAAATTTTCTACGATGCAAAGAGTTATATGTTATTTTTTTGTTATTTATATCGGCAATTTTTCTTGCTTTTACAGCACACAGTTTTGGTCATTTATTTTTGCGATTGTTTTTATGTATACTTTTACTTATTTGGAAAATTAAAGCCCTGAAAAGATTGGACACGACAACTAAAAAATCGAATCTTTTTGTGATTGGAAACGACAATGTGTGAAAAGTACCTAAACTGGAGTTTTTTTTCCGATTGGACACGACTTTTACACGAGAATTCTGTTTAAAAAAGCTGAAGTCTGATTGGACACGGCTACAATCTAAATAAGGAAATTTAATTCCGATAGGTAAACCCACACATTCGAGTTGAAGGTACCCCTCACTCCTGAATAAAAATCAATATATTTTATTCTAAATTACAGTCAACTACCTCCTCTCGCAGCTCTCAATACCTTATTTTCAAATTATCTTTCATCAGCTACCCCCTCCCAGCTCTAATTTATTCTTGTTTTCATGTGTTTTACTCAACTTATTGCTCAAAATGATCTTCTCAATGCAAAACAGCAACCTGATGTACTCTGTAGAATTTTCGCTTGATCTAGTACAATTCAAGTGCGAGAGACAGTCTCTCGAGTTTTTCTGGCACGAAAGGGCATTCCAATCTAATTCTGGCTCATGGTGGAGGTGATGCGAAGGGATTTCAACGAACATCATATGACGCAAGTACACATGACAGAGAGCCAACTTGGAGAAATGCAAATGATGGAGAAAGTGGGAATGAACTACCCCGACACTCCTGACTCTAGATATGAGGCTCAACCAGTCGAAGACTTCCAATTTCCTTTGGAGGAGGAGATGGGATCAGCCGAAAACCCCATGACAACAGATGAAGATGAATGTTTCTCAGAAACAATGACGCGTCAAAACACCCCTCGACAACAACCACCAGCGATGTAACCTCATGCAGCTCTGCGTTCTTACGAGAACCTCCAGAACTCTTCTGCTGCTCGACAGCTTTTTGAATAAATGTTTTTGTAAATAATTGTTTCTTGATATTAACTTCGTTCTTTGTAATTAATTAGTTTCTTCATTTTCTTTTTGATTATGAAAATAGATGAGAGGTTCAGGGTAAGTCAATGAAAAGCAATCAGTTTTAAATTTAGTGCTCTGAACTCGCACATATGTTAAAAATTTTGAATCATTTTTCACACATAATAGGAAAAACACTAGAAAGTTTGTGCACGAGTAAAAAAGATCTGATGGTTTTTTTTACATCTTGACCAAAAAACTCTGTAGAAACGCTTAAGAAAAAATTGAAACAGTTTTCGCATTTTGTCAAAAAAATGAAATACTTTTCACATTTTGTCGAAAAAAACTGAAACACGCATCTTGTCAAACGAAGTGCAACACTTTTGGCATCTTGTTAAAAAAATTGAAACCTTTTTTGCATTTTGTTAAAAAATTTGAAACCTTTTTTGCAGTTTCTTTGTTGAAAACAAACCTGGGGAATGTTTCAACAACATTTTTCAATCTGTTGATGATGTTCGACAAGAAGGAGACGAGAATCCACGCTCTGCAGTTGTTGCTGAGATCATGAAGTTTCTCGGTAACAGTTCGTGCGGTTATCAAATTATGGACAAATCCAGACACACGAGAACCAAATATCTCGGCGACGAGAAGACACACAAAGCAATAAATGAAAAAATTTTAAGCGATAGAGTGTTGTGAAAAAAAAATTATATGAAGTACAACTGTTAAAGTCAACAATCGATCATAGAGAACCAATTATTGTAGGATTTTTCATTCTTCAATACGTCAAACTCAGTATGTTGGAGTTATATTACAACTTTGTTCATAAGTACTGCAATGTGAGCAAGTTCGAAGAACTGGAGATGGACACATACTTTCTGTATCTAGCATTAGCCGAAGAGAACTTGGAGGAGTGTATTTTACTTGAGAACAAAGCTCAATGGCTACAAATTGGTCGAAATGACCGCCGAGATAACTTTTTTGCCAATGCAAAGAATTTTCTTCCCACGTACATGCTGCGCTGTTCATAAAAAGCCTGATAAACGAGAACCCGGCCTATTCAAAGAAGAATTTCGCTGTACTGAAATGTTGTGCCTGTGCAGCAAGACTTATTGCTGCTATGATAAAAAAAGCAACAAATTTAAACTTAGCAGCAAAGGACTCAACAAAAGAACACTAGAAGATACTGGGGATGGACCAATGTCTAAATACAAACGAGTTCTTGACAAAGCTGTAAATTTTAAGTCGACGAACCGCTGATTTAAAACCGCCAACCATTTAGTCAGAACATATGGTCAAGCTAAGAAAAGGCCTCAGTTACTTTTACCCGAAAAGAGAAGTAATGAATGATGGAAATTTTATTAGACCATTGAAATTGCAAACTTAATGTGTAAACTGTAGTAAAACTCCATACAAGGCAATGTTTTATAGGTTATTTAACTTTTCAACTGTAATAAAACAATTTACCTTTTTTTCTGAAAAACCTTACAGAATCATTATCTTGATGAACCTTAACAATTTCATGGTTTTTTCAATTTTTCCAATACTTTGCCTGGCTAATTTTCCAACATATTCTCCTACCTGAATGTCAAAATCGTAAATGAATATGTTGCGTTCGACGATTTCTTCAACAAGAGGTAGATGATCAATTGACACTTCAGGAAAGTTCTTTGGATCGGATCCACATTTTGAAACAAACTCTGTAAACAGTATTAATATAAAGCAGTTAGTACTTGGTACATATCAAATTGGGAGATTTAAAATGTCCCAAAAAAGCTAACAAATTTATATTTACATTGAATTAATGAAAAAATCTGCAAATAATTTCAAGTAGTGAGACAAAGTATAGAGCGATTGCTTTTAACGTAAAAAAAAAACCAGAATGAAATAAATTTTTTTACTGTTGCTCAGGGAAAAACAAGCAACCAGAATTGAGTTATGTTTTAGTACCACTGTTTGCTCGATATTAATCAATCAGACTCCAGCATTTTCTCAAAGTGAACTGTACTTAATTTTTTGAACAACCTTTTGAAAACAACAACTTTTTTAAATTGTATTATAGTATATCGAAGACTCTTTTTAATCCTTACCCGATATCCAAGTTTATAAGAACTCCCCAGCAAAATTCTGTTTTCTTTGACTTCATCAGAGATTTTCAAAGCTCAAAATCCAGCATGATCAGGTTTGGAATGAGCTTTCCAGAGATTTGCTATGAAAATTTCATCAACTTTGAGTTATCCTCTCAAATCTAAACCAAAATTAAAAAACTTTAATATCTACTCATAAACCTGCATTTTTTGATTGATTACACACAAAAAATTCAGCTAACTTGAAGAAAAAAATTGTGGAAATGCTGCTTGTTCTAACTTTCTGTTGTAAAATTTTCTACGATGCAAAGAGTTATATGTTATTTAACTTTTGAAATGTAAAATAACAATTTACAGTACTTCTGTTTTTTTTCTGAACAATTTGATTTCTTCTTTTAAGCTTCAGTTAGGTTTCAGCATAGTTTCAGACACTTTCAATTTAACTTCAAATGTTTTAGAACAGTTTAAAAAACATATCTTTATACATTGAGAAAACTATATCCTATTGGATTGGTGTGGAGGATCTTAAAACATGGTAAGATCGGGCGCCAAAAACTTTTCTGAAACTTACCATCTCAAACCTTACCATCTTTATACATAGGAAACCTAATCCCTATCTTAATACATAGGGAAACCTATTCCCTATCTTAATACATAGGTTGCTGACCGGATACTCTATAGCCTATGCTAATAAATGGGGGTCAGCAACCACCCCCCTGATCAGCCCCAACATTTACTAATGAATTGAAATCACTTGCTTTTTTAAGGACTGTTGGATCGATTTCTTTGTCATGTTTAAGGTACGGGATCAAGTAAGACTTGATAAGATCCAGGTCGCATCTGCCGCTATTGAAGCCGAACAAAGGTAAGGTATTAACATAGCGGTCTAAATGCTGTTTCAAGTCGATCGACTGATTTTTTTGAATTCTTAAGAATTGCGTAGACGTATCATCCTCTTCTTCATCTTCAGCACATTCATCTTCATAATCGAAGACTTCTAGTTTTTCAGTTAGAGTTCTAGCATTAAGTTTATCAAAGAACTTTTTGACTCGGTCGTTGACAAAATTTTCGATTTCTTGAAAATTGGTTCTCAATTGTAATTTGCGTTTTTCAGCCAGAAGTTCCGAGCTGGAAACAAAAGCAATTATTAAGAGTTTTTTTTCGGACAAGAAAATTGGATCATCTTGCAGATTTGAAGACATTGATATGGAAATGGGAACTTGTTTTTCAATCCAATTAGTTGTTTTCGTTGCTTTCAATTCTTCTGTGGGAACACAAATGGACTCGAAGTCAAGAACTATTGCATTACTAAATACTTTCTGATCTTCAGTGTAGGGAATGTTGAATCCAGTTTCGAAATTTATTACCCGCAAAATAGAGTTACCCGACTAGGTAAAGGTCTTTTTAAAGGAACTTACTCAATCAAAGAGTTTACTTTCGATCCAGATATTGCGTATTGAAGCTTCAAACTTACGGCTGAATTACACCTCACGTGGAAAAAAAATTGATTAATTCTCGAAATTCTGAAGATGATCAAAAAATCGTATTATAGTATATCGAAGACTCTTTTTAACCCTTACCCGATATCAAAATTTATAAGAACTCCCCAGCAAAGTTCTGTTTTCCTTGATTTCATTAGAGATTTTCAAACTCAAAATCCAGCTTGATCAGGTTTGGAATAAGCTTTCCAGAGATTTGCTATGAAAATTTCATCAACTTTGAGTTATCCCCTCAAATCTAAACCAAAACTAGAGAATTTTAAACTCTACTCATAAACCTGTATTTTTTCATTGATTACACACAAAAAATTCAACTAACTTGATGAAAAAAAATTGTGAAAATGCTGCTTGTTCTATTTTTCTGTCACGAAATTTTCTACGATGCAAAGATTTATATGTTATTTAACTTTTGAAATGTAAAATAACAATTTACAGTAATTTTGTTTTTTTTTCTGAACAAATTATTTCTTCTTTGAAGCTTCAGTTAGGTTTCAGCATAGTTTCAGACACTTTCAATATAACTTCAAATGGTTTAGAACAGTTTAAAAAACATATCTTAAAAAAATTGAGGAAACTATTTCTTATTGGATTGGTGTGGAGGATGTTAAAACATGGTAGATCGGGCGCCAAAATTTTTTCTGAAACTTACCATCTCAAACCTTACCATCTTTATACATAGGAAACCTAATCCTTATCTTAATACCTAGGAAAACCTATTCCCTATCTTAATACATAGGTTGCTGACCGGATACTCTATAGCCTGTATTATTACATGGGGGTCAGCAACCACCCCCCTGATCAGCCCCAACATAAACTAATGAAATGAAATCACTTACTTTTTTAAGGACTGTTGGATCGATTTCTTTGTCACGTTTAAGGTACGGGATCAAAAAAGACTTGATAAGATTCAGATCGCATCTGCCGCTATTGAAGCCGAACAACGGTAGGGTATTAACATAGCGGTCTAAATGCTGTTTCAAGTCGATCAGCTGATTTTTTTGAATTCTTAAGAATTGCGTAGACGTATCATATTCTTCTTCATGTTCAGCACATTCATCTTCATAATCGAGGATTTCTAGTCTTTCAGTTAGAGTTCTAGCATTATGTTTATCAAAAAACTTTTTGACTCGGTCGTTGACAAAATTTTCGATTTCTTGAAAATTGGTTCTCAATTGAAATTTGCGTTTTTCAGCCAGAAGTTCCGAGCTGGAAACAAAAGGAATTATTAAGAGTTCTTTTTCAGACAAGAAAAATGGATCATCTTGCAGATTTGAAGACATTGATATGGAAATAGGAACTTGTTTTTCAATCCAATTAGTTGTTTCCGTTGCTTTCAATTCTTCTGTGGGAACACAAATGGACTCGATGTCAAGAACTATTGCATTACTAAGTAGTTTGTGATCTTCGGTGTAGGGAATGTTGAATCCAGTTTTGAATTTTATTACCCGCAAAATAGAGTTACCCGACTAGGTTAAGGTCTTTTTAAAGGAACTTACTCAATCAAAGAATTTACTTTCGATCCACATATTGCGTATTGAAGCTTCAAACTTACGGCTGAATTACACCTCACGTGGAAAAAAAAATTGTTTATTCTCGAAAGTCTGAAGATGATCAAAAAATTGTATTATAGTATATCGAAGACTCTTTTTAACCGTTACCCGATATCAAAATTAATAAGAACTCCCCAGCAAAGTTCTGTTTTCCTTGATTTCATTAGAGATTTTCAAAGCTCAAAATCCAGCATGATCAGGTTTGGAATCAGCTTTCCAGAGATTTGCTATGAAAGTTTCATCAATTTTGAGTTATCCTCTCAAATCTAAACCAAAATTAAAGAATTTTAATATCTACTCATAAACCTGCATTTTTTCATTGATTACACACAAAAAATTCAACTAACTTGATAAAAAAAATTGTGAAAATGCTGCTTGTTCTAACTTTCTGTTATGAAATTTTCTAGGATGCAAAGATTTATATGTTATTTAACTTTTAAAATGTAAAAAAAAAAACAATTTACAGTAAATTTGTTTTTTTTCTGAACAATTTGATTTCTTCTTTTAAGCTTCAGTTAGGTTTCAGCATAGTTTCAGACACTTTCAATATAACTTCAAATGGTTTAGAACAGTTTAAAGAACATATCTTTATACAGTGAGAAATCTATATCCATACGGATTGGTGTGGAGGATCTTAAAACAGGGTAAGATCGGGCGCCAAAATTTTTTCTGAAACTTACCATCTTTATACATAGGAAACTTAATCCCTATCTTAATACATAGGGAAACCTATTCCCTATCTTAATACATAGGTTGCTGACCGGATACTCTATAGCCTATGTTAATACATGGGGGTCAGCAACCACCCCCTGATCAGCCCCAACATTTACTAATGAAATGAAATCACTTGCTTTTTTAAGGATTGTTGGATCGATTTCTTTTTCACGTTTAAGGTACCGGATCAAATAAGACTTGATAAGACTCACATTGCATCTGCCGCTATTGAAGCCGAACAACGGTAAGGTATTAACATAGCGGTCAAAATGCTGTTTCAAGTCGATCAGCTGATTTTTTTGAATTCTTAAGAATTGCGTAGACGTATCATCCTCTTCTTCATCTTCAGCACATTCATCTTCATAATCGAAGACTTCTAGTCTTTCAGCTAGAGTTCTAGCATTAAGTTTATCAAAGAACTTTTTGACTCGGTCGTTGACAAAAATTTCGATTTCTTGAAAATTGGTTCTCAATTGTAATTTGCGTTTTTCAGCCAGAAGTTCCAAGCTGGAAACAAAAGGAATTATTAAGAGTTCTTTTTCCGACAAGAAAATTGGATCATCTTGCAGATTTTAAGACATTGACATGGAAATGGGAACTTGTTTTTCAATCCAATTAGTTGTTTTCGTTGCTTTCAATTCTTCTGTGGGAACACAAATGGACTCGAAGTCAAGAACTATTGCATTACTAAACAGTTTGTAATCTTCAGTGTGGGGAATGTTGAATCCAGTTTTGAATTTTATTACCCGCAAAATAGAGTTACCCGACTAGGTAAAGGTCTTTTTAAAGGAACTTACTCAATCAAAGAATTTACTTTCGATCCACATATTGCGTATTGAAGCTTCAAACTTACGGCTGAATTACACCTCACGTGGAAAAAAAAATTGTTTATTCTCGAAAGTCTGAAGATGATCAAAAAATTGTATTATAGTATATCGAAGACTCTTTTTAACCGTTACCCGATATCAAAATTTATAAGAACTCCCCAGCAAAGTTCTGTTTTCCTTGATTTCATTAGAGATTTTCAAAGCTCAAAATCCAGCATGATCAGGTTTGGAATCAGCTTTCCAGAGATTTGCTATGAAAATTTCATCAACTTTGAGTTATATCCTCAAATCTAAACCAAAATTAAAGAACTTTAATATCTACTCATAAACCTGCATTTTTTCATTGATTACACACAAAAAATTCAACTAACTTGATGAAAAAAATTGTGAAAATGCTGCTTGTTCTAACTTTCTGTTATAAAATTTTCTACGATGCAAAGATTTATATGTTATTTAACTTTTGAAATGTAAAATAACAATTAACAGTAATTTTTTTTTCTGAACAAATTGATTACTTTTTGAAGCTTCAGTTAGGTTTCAGCATAGTTTCACACACTTTCAATATAACTTCAAATGGTTTAGAACAGTTTAAAAAACATATATTTATACATTGAGGAAGCTATTTCTTATTGGATTGGTGTGGAGGATCTTAAAACATGGTAAGATCGGGCGCCAAAATTTTTTCTGAAACTTACCATCTCAAACCTTACCATCTTTATACATAGGAAACCTAATCCCTATCTTAATACATAGGAAAACCTATTCCCTATCTTAATACATAGGTTGCTGACCGGATACTCTATAGCCTGTATTATTACATGGGGGTCAGCAACCACCCCCCTGATCAGCCCCAACCTATACTAATGAAATGAAATCACTTGCTTTTTTAAGGACTTTTGGATCGGTTTCTTTGTCACGTTTAAGGTACGGGATCAAATAAGACTTGATAAGATTCAGATCGCATCTGCCGCTATTGAAGCCGAACAACGGTAAGGTATTAACATAGCGGTCTAAATACTGTTTCAAGTCAATCAGCTGGTTTTTTTGAATTTTTAAGAATTGCGTAGACGTATCATCCTCTTCTTCATCTTCAGTAAATTCTTCTTCATAATCGAAGACTTCTAGTCTTTCAGTTAGAGTTCTAGCATTAAGTTTATCAAAGAATTTTTTGACTCGGTCGTTGACAAAACTTTCGATTTCTTGAAAATTGGTTCTCAATTGTAATTTGCGTTTTTCAGCCAGAAGTTCCGAGCTGGAAACAAAAGGAATTATTAAGAGTTCTTTTTCAGACAAGAAAATTGGATCATCTTGCAGATTTTAAGACATTGATATGGAAATGGGAACTTGTTTTTCAATCCAATTAGTTGTTTTCGTTGCTTTCAATTCTTCTGTGGGAACACAAATGGACTCGAAGTCAAGAACTATTGCATTACTAAATAGTTTCTGATCTTCAGTGTAGGGAATGTTGAATCGAGTTTCGAATTTTATTACCAGCAGTATTACGCGTTTTTGGGACGATCATGTCGCACTCTATCTTTACCCGTTAGGAGATGTCTGTTGAAGGTGTCTGATCTGTTGAAGAAACAGTTATAGCTAGGACATCCGAAACACTTGAAGACAGAATCATTATCATTCGGATGAATACTATGGTTGAAGAACCTTAACAATTTCATGGTTTTTTCAAACTTTCCAATACTTTGCCTGGCTGATTTTCCAACATATTCTCCTACTTGAATGTCAAAATTGTAAATGAATATGTTGCCTTCAACGATTTCTTCAACAAGAGGTAGATGATCAATTGACACTCCACGAAAATGTTTTGGATCGGATCCACATTTTGATACAAACTTTGTAGACAGCTGAAATGTATGAGCACCGAGGTTTTTATCGCTTTGCAAATACCTTGTTGTTTTTCGGAAAAGGCAAAGGTGGTCTTTGTATGATTGTTTATCTTTGTCCGATAAAAGACAGTTTACTGAATGGTTTTTTAGTAAAGGCTCGGGAAATACAGAGTCCGAACATCCCATTGGGATGTTTTTTAGTAGTGCAGCCAAACTAGTGACATCTGTGATCACCTTTTCCCTGGACTGTAATCAAATCCGCTTTCGTACTCAGTAATTGCAGATTTTCGAACAAGTTATTGTTTTCGTGTGCGTAGTTATACCAATAATCTCCCGTTTTGACATTACGAAGATCAAATCCAAGAGCGATATCAATTTTTGCAGCAAAATCCACCTTACTGAATACTTCTTCAAGCTTCTCGTTGATAATCGGGGTATCTAACTTTGAAATTTGAAAGTTAAATATCTTATGTCTCCCATTCTTCATCTCAGTATCCACCAGAAAACGTTGTAAAGCACTCAACTCCTCTTTCAGTTTCTCTCCATCATCCCCTGGCTCCTCCACAATTTTTTTCAAGTCTGCCACCGTATCACTTGGTTTCCGTTATTTCGCTCCGTGATCTTTTCTCCGATGTTGTTGGAGCAATTAGTAACTTGGAAACTTCTTCTCGCAAGATGAGCAAACCGTTGATTACTTGGAAGTTGATGGATCATGTTTCTTGGCCACGTGATAGTTCATTTCTTGTTGATTCTAAGTGAAATACCTACATAAGTACAAGAAATAACTCCTTTAGAACAATTTTTGCGGTGTCGAGCTGCAATTTCACGAAAATACATATTTCCACAGTCCCCACACTGCACTTTCTCGTTTCTATTCAGCGACGGCATCTAAAAACGGGAGAATTATTAAGTATTAATATAAAGCAGTTAGTACTTGGTGCAGTGCATATCAAATTGGGAGATATAAAATGTCCCAAAAAAGTTAACAAATTTATATTTACTTTGAATTATTGAAAAAATCTGCAAATAATTTCAAGTAGTGAGACAAAGTATAGAACGATTGCTTTTAACGTAAAAAAAACCAGAATGAAATAAATTTTTTTACTGTTGCTCAGGGAAAAACGAGCAATCAGAATTGAGTTATGTTTTAGTATCACTGTTTGCTCGATATAAACCAATCAGACTCCAGCATTAACTTTTTAAACAACCTTAATCATTATTTGAAAAATGTCTACTATGAACATTTGAATTTCGTCGAGTTACTTTACAAGAAAAAATAAAAAATTGCAATTGATTTTCATATCGATGAAATAGATGTTGGCTTTCAATTTTTCAAACTTTTTGGACGTTTTTTTGTACAAACTGGAGTTATTCGACTAAGTAAAGGTCTCTTTAAAGGAACTTACTCAATCAAAGAGTTTACTTTCGATCCACATGTTGCGTATTGAGGCTTTAAACTTATGGCTGAATTACACCTCAAGTGGAAAAAACTTATTTATTCTCGAAAGTCTGAAGATTATCAAAAAATCGTATTACAGTATATCGAAGACTCTTTTTAACCCTTACCCGATATCAAAATTTGTAAGATCTCCCCAGCAAATTTCTGTTTTCCTTGATTTCATTAAAAATTTTCAAAGCTCAAAATCTAGCTTGATCAGGTTTGGAACCAGTTTTCCAGAGAATTGCTTTGAAAATTTCATCAAATTTGAGTTATCCTCTCAAATCTAAATCAAAAGTAAAGAATTTTAACATCTACTCGTAAACATGCATTTTTTTATTGATTGCACACAAAAAATTTAACTAACTTGATGAAAAAAAATGTGGAAATGCTGCTTGTTCTAACTTTCTGTTGTGAAATTTTCTACGATCCAAAGAGTTATATGTTATTTAACTTTTAAAATGTAAAATAACAATTTACAGTAATTTTGTTTTTTTTTCTGAACAATTTGATTTCTTCTTTTAAGCTTCAGTTAGGTTTCAGCATAATTTCAGACACTTTCAATATAACTTCAAATGGTTTAGAACAGTTTAAAAAACATATCTTTATACATTGAGAAATCTATATCCTATTGGATTGGCGTGGAGGATCTTAAAACATGGTAAGATCGGGCGCCAAAATTTTTTCTGAAACTTACCATCTCAAACTTTACCATCTTTATACATAGGAAAACTAATCCCTATCTTAATACATAAGGAAACCTATTCCCTATCTTAATACATAGGTTGCTGACCGGATACTCTATAGCCTATTTTAATACATGGGGGTCAGCAACCACCCCCCTGATCAGCCCCAACATATACTAATGAAATAAAATCATTTGCTTTTTTAAAGACTGTTGGATCGATTTCTTTGTCACGTTTAAGGTACGGGATCAAATAATACTTGAGAAGATTCAGATCGCATCTGCCGCTATTGAAGCCGAACAACGGTAAGGTATTAACATAGCGGTCTAAATGTTGTTTCAAGTCGATCAGCTGATTTTTTTGAATTCTTAAGAATTGCGTAGACGTATCATCCTCTTCTTCATCTTCAGTAAATTCATCTTCATAATCGAAGACTTCTAGTCTTTCAGTTAGAGTTCTAGCATTAAGTTTATCAAAGAACTTTTTGATTCGGTCGTTGAAAAAATTTTCGATTTCTTGAAATTTGGTTCTCAATTGTAATTTGCGTTTTTCAGCCAGAAGTTTTAAGCTGGAAACAAAAGCAATTATTAAGAGTTCTTTTTCAGACAAGAAACTTGGATCATCTTGCAGATTTGAAGACATTGATATGGAAATCCACCTTACTGAATACTTCTTCAAGCTTCTCGTTGATAATCGGGGTATCTAACTTTGAAATTTGAAAGTTAAATACCCTATGTCTCCCATTCTTCATCTCAGTATCCACCAGAAAACGTTGACAAGCACTCAACTCCTCTTTCAGTTTCTCTCCATCATCCCCTGGCTCCTCCACAATTTTGTTCAAGTCTGCCACCGTATCACTTGGTTTCCGTTATTTCGCTCCGTGATCTTTTCTCCGATGTTGTTGGAGCAATTAGTAACTTGGAAACTTCTTCTCGCAAGATGAGCAAACCGTTGATTACTTGGAAGTTGATGGATTATGTTTCTTGGCCACGTGATAGTTCATTTCTTGTTGATTCTAAGTGAAATACCTACATAAGTACAAGAAATAACTCCTTTAGAACAATTTTTGCGGTGTCGAGCTGCAATTTCACGAAAATACATATTTCCACAGTCCCCACACTGCACTTTCTCGTTTCTATTCAGCGACGGCATCTAAAAACGGGAGAATTATTAAGTATTAATATAAAGCAGTTAGTACTTGGTGCAGTGCATATCAAATTGGGAGATATAAAATGTCCCAAAAAAGTTAACAAATTTATATTTACTTTGAATTATTGAAAAAATCTGCAAATAATTTCAAGTAGTGAGACAAAGTATAGAACGATTGCTTTTAACGTAAAAAAAACCTGAATGAAATAAATTTTTTTACTGTTGCTCAGGGAAAAACGAGCAATCAGAATTGAGTTATGTTTTAGTACCACTGTTTGCTCGATATTAACCAATCAGACTCCAGCATTTTCTCAAAGTGAACTGTACTTAACTTTTTAAACAGCCTTAATCATTATTTGAAAAATGTCTACTAAAAACATTTGAATTTCGTGGATTTACTTTACAAGAAAAAATAAAAAATTGCAATTGATTTTCATATCGATGAAATAGATGTTGGCTTTCAATTTTTCAAACTTTTTGGACGTTTTTTTGTACAAACTGGAGTTATTCGACTAAGTAAAGGTCTCTTTAAAGGAACTTACTCAATCAAAGAGTTTACTTTCGATCCACATATTGCGTATTGAGGCTTTAAACTTATGGCTGAATTACACCTCAAGTGGAAAAAACTTATTTATTCTCGAAAGTCTGAAGTTTATCAAAAAATCGTATTACAGTATATCGAAGACTCTTTTTAACCCTTACCCGATATCAAAATTTGTAAGATCTCCCCAGCAAGTTTCTGTTTTCCTTCATTTCATTAAAGATTTTCAAAGCTCAAAATCTAGCTTGATCAGGTTTGGAACCAGTTTTCCAGAGAATTGCTTTGAAAATTTCATCAAATTTGAGTTATCCTCTCAAATCTAAATCAAAAGTAAAGAATTTTAATATCTACTCGTGAACATGCATTTTTTAATTGATTGCACACAAAAAATTTAACTAACTTGATGAAAAAAAAATGTGGAAATGCTGCTTGTTCTAACTTTCTGTTGTGAAATTTTCTACGATGCAAAGAGTTATATGTTATTTAACTTTTAAAATGTAAAATAACAATTTACAGCAATTTTGTTTTTTTTTCTGAACAATTTGATTTCTTCTTTTAAGCTTCAGTTAGGTTTCAGCATAGTTTCAGACACTTTCAATATAACTTCAAATGGTTTAGAACAGTTTAAAAAACATATCTTTATACATTGAGAAATCTATATCCTATTGGATTGGTGTGGAGGATCTTAAAACATGGTAAGATCGGGCGCCAAAATTTTTTCTGAAACTTACCATCTCAAACTTTACCATCTTTATACATAGGAAAACTAATCCCTATCTTAATACATAAGGAAACCTATTCCCTATCTTAATACATAGGTTGCTGACCGGATACTCTATAGCCTATGTTAATACATGGGGGTCAGCAACCAGCCCCCTGATCAGCCCCAACATATACTAATGAAATAAAATCATTTGCTTTTTTAAGGACTGTTGGATCGATTTCTTTGTCACGTTTAAGTTACGGGATCAAATAATACTTGAGAAGATTCAGATCGCATCTGCCGCTATTGAAGCCGAACAACGGTAAGGTATTAACATAGCGGTCTAAATGTTGTTTCAAGTCGATCAGCTGATTTTTTTGAATTCTTAAGAATTGCGTAGACGTATCATCCTCTTCTTCATCTTCAGTAAATTCATTTAGAATAATCGAGCATTAAGTTTATCAAAGAACTTTTTGATTCGGTCGTTGAAAAAATTTTCGATTTCTTGAAATTTGGTTCTCAATTGTAATTTGCGTTTTTCAGCCAGAAGTTTTATGCTGGAAACAAAAGCAATTATTAAGAGTTCTTTTTCAGACAAGAAACTTGGATCATCTTGCAGATTTGAAGACATTGATATGGAAATAGGAACTTATTTTTCAATTCAATTAGTTGTTTTCGTTGCTTTCAATTCTTCTGTGGGAACACAAATGGACTCGAAGTCGAGAACTATTGCATTACTAAATAGTTTCTGATCTTCAGTGTAGGGAATGTTAAATCCAGTTTCGAATTTTATTACCCACAGTGTGTACGCGTTTTTGGGATGAATATTTCGCACTCTATCTTTACACGTTAGAAGATATCTGTTGAAGTTGTCTGATCTGTTGAAGAAACATTTAAAGCTAGGACATCCGAAACACTTGAAGACAGAATCATTATCATTCGTATGAATACTATGATTGAAGAACCTTAACAATTTCATGGTTTTTTCAAATTTTTTAATACTTTGCCTGGCTGATTTTCCAACATATTCTCCTACTTGAATGACAAAATTGTAAATGAACGATTTCTTCAACAAGAGGTAGATGATCAATTGACATTCCACGAAGGTTTTTCGGATCGGATCCACATTTTGATACAACCTCTGTAAACAGCTGAGATGTATGAGCACCAAGGTTAGTATGGCTATGCAAATAAATTGTTGTTTTTCGGAAAAAGCAAAGATGGTCTTTGTATGGTTGTTTATCTTTGTCCGATAAAAGACAGTTTACTGAATGGTTTTTTAGTAAAGGCTCGGATGTTTTTTAGTAGTGCAGCCAAACTAGTGACATCTGTGATCAACTTGAACCTCCACTTTGTGTTCTGAATTTGTTGAGTACATTGCTCCACGATATCAAACTTTTCACCTTTTCCCTGAATTGTAATCAAATCCGCTTTAGTACACAATAAATGCGATTTCTCGAACAAAGTATTGTTTTCGTGTGCGTAGTTATACCGATAATCTCCCGTTTTGACATTACGAAGATCAAATCCAAGAGCGATATCAATTTTTGCAGCGGAATCCACCTTACTGAATACTGCTTCAAGCTTATCGTTGATAATCGGGGTATCTAACTTTGACATTTGAAAGTTAAAAATTTATGTCTCCCATTCTTGATTTCAGTATCCACCAGAAAACGTTGACAAGCACTCAACTCCTCTTTCAGTTTCTCTCCATCATCCCCTGGCTCCTCCACAATTTTGTTCAAGTCTGCCACCGTATCACTTGGTTTCCGTTATTTCGCTCCGTGATCTTTTCTCCGATGTTGTTGGAGCAATTAGGTACTTGGAAACTACTTCTCGCAAGATGAGCAAACCGTTGATTACTTGGAAGTTGATGGACCATGTTTCTTGGCCACGTGATAGTTCATTTCTTGTTGATTCTAAGTGAAATACCTACATAAGTACAAGAAATAACTCCTTTAGAACAATTTTTGCGGTGTCGAGCTGCATTTTCACAAAAATACATGTTTCCACTGTCCCCACACTGCACTTTCTTGTTTCTATTCAGCGACGGCATCTAAAAACGGGAGAATTATTAAGTATTAATATAAAGCAGTTAGTACTTGGTGCATATCAAATTGGGAGAAATAAAGGTCCCAAAAAAGTTAACAAATTTATATTTACTTTGAACTAATGAAAAAATCTGCAAATAAATTCGAGTAGTGAGACAAAGTATAGAGCGATTGCTTTTAACGTAAAAAAAACAAGAATGAAATAAATTTTTTTACTGTTGCTCAGGGAAAAACAAGCAATCAGAACTGAGTTATGTTTTAGTACCACTGTTTGCTCGATATTAACCAATCAGACTCCAGCATTTTCTCAAAGTGAACTGTACTTAACTTTTTAAACAACCTTAATCATTATTTGAAAAATGTCTATTAAAAACATTTGAATTTCGTCGAGTTACTTTAAAAGAAAAAAGAAAAAATTGAAATTGATTTTCTTATCGTTGAAATAGATGTTGGCTTTCAATTTTTTCAAATTTTTTGGACGATTTTTTGTACAAACTGGAGTTACCCGACTAAGTAAAGGTCTCTTTAAAGGAACTTACTCAATCAAAGAGTTTACTTTTTATCCACATATTGCGTATTGAAGCTTTAAACTTACGTCTAAATTACACCTCAAGTGGAAAAAATTTATTTATTCTCAAAAGTCTGAAGATTATCAAAAAATCGTATTATAGTATATCGAAGACTCTTTTTAACCCTTACCCGATATCAAAATTTGTAGGAACTGCCCAGCAAACTTCTGTTTTCCTTGGTTTCATTAAAGATTTTCAAAGCTCAAAATCCAGCTTGATCAGGTTTGGAACCAGCTTTCCAGAGAATTGCTTTGAAAATTTCATCAACTTTGAGTTATCCTCTCAAATCTAAATCAAAAGTAAAGAATTTTAATATCTACTCGTAAACATGCTTTTTTTTATTGATTGCACACAAAAAATTTAACTAACTTGATGAAAAAAAATGTGGAAATGCTGCTTGTTCTAACTTTCTATTGTGAAGTTTTCTACGATGCAAAGATTTATATGTTATTTAATTTTTGAAATTTAAAATAACAATTTACAGTATTTTTGTTTTTTTTTTCTGAACAATTTGATTTCTTCTTTGAAGCTTCAGTTAGTTTTCAGCATAGTTTAAGACACTTTCAATATAACTGCAAATGGTTTAGAACAGTTTAAAAAACATATCTTTATACATTGAGGAATCTATATCCTATTGGATTGTTGTGGAGGATCTTAAAACATGGTAAGATCGGGCGCCAAATTTTTTTCTGAAACTTACCATCTCAAACTTTACCATCTTTATACATAGGAAACATAATCCCTATCTTAATACATAAGGAAACCTATTCCCTATCTTAATACATAGGTTGCTGTCCGGATACTCTATAGCCTATGTTAATACATGGGGGTCAGCAACCACCCCCCTGATCAGCCCAAACATATACTAATGAAATAAAATCACTTGCTTTTTTAAGGACTGTTGGATCGATTTCTTTGTCATGTTTAAGGTACGGGATCAAATAATACTTGAGAAGATTCAGATCGCATCTGCCGCTATTGAAGCCGAACAACGGTAAGGTATTAACATAGCGGTCTAAATGTTGTTTCAAGTCGATCAGCTGATTTTTTTGAATTCTTAAGAATTGCGTAGACGTATCATCCTCTTCTTCATCTTCAGCACATTCATCTTCATAATCGAAGACTTCTAGTCTTTCAGTTAGAGTTCTAGCATTAAGTTTATCAAAGAACTTTTTGATTCGGTCCAGCTGGAAACAAAAACAATTATTAAGAGTTCTTTTTCAGACAAGAAAATTGGATCATCTTGCAGATTTGAAGACATTGATATGGACATAGGAACTTATTTTTCAATCCAATAAGTTGTTTTCGCTGCTTTCAATTCTTCTGTGGGAACACAAATGGACTCGAAGTCGAGAACTATTGCATTACTGAATAGTTTCTGATCTTCAGTGTGGGAATGTTAAATCCTGTTTCGAATTTTATTACCCGCAGTGTGTACGAGTTTTTGGGACGAATATTTCGCACTCTATCTTTACACGTTAGAAGATATCTGTTGAAGGTGTCTGATCTGTTGAAGAAACATTTATAGCTAGGACATTCGAAACACTTGAAGACAGAATCATTATCATTCGTATGAATACTATGATTGAAGAACCTTAACAATTTTATGGTTTTTTCAAATTTTTCAATACTTTGCCTGGCTGATTTTCCAACTTATTCTCCTACTTGAATGACAAAATTGTAAATGAATATGTTGCGTTCAACGATTTCTTCAACAAGAGGTAGATGATCAATTGACATTCCACGAAAGTTTTTTGGATCGGATCCACATTTTGATACAAACTTTGTAAACAGCTGAGATGTATGAGCACCGAGGTTAGTATGGCTATGCAAATACATTGTTGTTTTTCGGAAAAGGCAAAGATGTTCTTTGTATGGTTGTTTATCTTTGTCCGATAAAAGACAGTTTACTGAATGGTTTTTTAGTGAAGGCTCGGGTAATACAGAATCCGAACATATTATTGGGATGTTTTTTAGTAGTGCAGCCAAACTAATGACATCTGTGATCAACTTGAACCTCCACTTTGTGTTCTGAAGTTGTTGAGTACATTGCTCTACGATATCAAACTTTTCATTTTTTCCCTGGACTGTAATCAAATCCGATTTCGTACTCAGTAATTGCTACTTTTCGAATAAAGTATTGTTTTCGTGTAGGTAGTAAAACCAATATTCTCCCGTTTTGACATTACGAAGCGCAAATCCAAGAGCGATATCGATTTTTGCAGCGAAATCCACCTTACTGAATACTTCTTCAAGCTTCTCGTTGATAATCGGGGTATCTAACTTTGAAATTTGAAAGTTAAATACCTTATGTCTCCCATTCTTCATCTCCGTATCCACCAGAAAACGTTGACAAGCACTCAACTCCTCTTTCAGTTTCTCTCCATCATACCTTGCTCCTCCACATTTTTGTTCAAGTCTGCCACCGTATCACTTGGTTTCCGTTGTTTCGCTCCGTGTTCTTTTCTCCAATGTTGTTGGAGCAATTAGTAACTTGGAAACTCCTTCTCGCAAGATGAGTAAACCGTTGATTACTTGGAAATTGATGGAGCTTGTTTCTTGGCCACGTGATAGCTCATTTTCTGTTGATTCTAAGTGAAATGCCTACAATCAGTACAAGAAATAACTCCTTTAGAACAATTTTTGCGGTGTCAAGCTGCTTTTCCACGAAGATACATGTTTCCACAGTCCCCACACTGCACTTTCTTGTTTCTATTCAGCGACGGCATCTTAAAACGGGAGAATTAATAAGTATTAATATAAAGCAGTTAGTTCTTGGTACATATCAATATGGGAGATTTAAAACGTCCCAAAAAAGCTAGCAAATTTATATTTACATTGAATTAATGAAAAAATTTGCAAATAATTTCAAGTGGTGAGACAAAGTATAGAGCGATTGCTTTTAACGTAAAAAAAAAACCGGAATGAAATATATATTTTTACTGTTTCTCAGGGAAAAACAACCAATCAGAATTGAGTTATGTTTAAGTATCACTGTTTGCTCGATATTAACCAATCAGACTCAAGCATTTTCTCAAAGTGAACTGTACTTTACTTTTTAAACAAACTTAATCATGATTTGAAAAATGTCAGTTGAAAACATTTGAATTTCATCGAGTTACTTTACTAGAAAAAAGAAAACATTGCAATTGATTTTCCTATCGATGAAATAGATGTTGGCTTTCAATTTTTCAAACTTGTTGGACGTTTTTATTGTACAAAATAGAGTTTCCCGACTAAGTAAAGGTCTTTTTAAAAGAACTTACTCAATCAAAGAACTTACTCAACTTTCGATCCACATATTGCGTATTGAAGCTTCAAACTCACGGTTGAATTACACCTCACGAGGAAAAAAACTTTAGAAATTTTATTTATTCCCGAAAGTCTGAAGATGATCAAAAAATCGTATAATAGTATATCGAAGTTTCTTTTTAATCCTTACCCAATATCAAAATTTCTAAGAACTCCCGAGCAAAGATCTGTTTTCCTTCATTTCATTAGAGATTTTCAAAGCTCAAAATCCAGTTTGATCAGGTTTGGAATCAGCTTTCCAGAGATTTGCTTTGAAAATTCCATCAACTTTGAGTTGTCCTCTCAAATCTTAATCAAAATTAAAGAACTTGAATATCTACTCATAAATCTGGATTTTCTCACTGATTAAACACAAAAAATACAGCTAACTTGATGAAAAAAATTTTGGAAATGCTATTTGTTCTAATTTTCTTTTTTTTTGTTATTTATATCGGCAATTTTCCTTATTTTTACAGCACACAACTTTTGGTCATTTATTTTTGCGATTGTTTTTATGTATACTTTTACTTATTTGGAAAATTGAAGCCCTTAAAAGTGTCCTCTGATTGGATACGACAACTAAAAAAACGGTTCTGTTTGTGATTGGAAACGACAATGTGTGAAAAGTACCTAAACTGGAGTTTTTTTTCCGATTGGACACGACTTTTATGCAAGAATTCCGTTTAAAAATGCTGAAGTCTGATTGGACACGGCTACAATCTAAATAAGGAAAATCAATTAGGTAAACCCACACATTCGCGTTGAAGGTACCCCTCACTCCTGAATAAAAATCAATATATTTTATTCTAAATTACCGTTATTTACCTCCTCTCTCAGCTCTCAATACCTTAGTTTCAATTTATCTTCCGTCAGCTACCCCCTCCCAGCTCTAAATTATTCTTGTTTTTATCTGTTTACTCAACCTATTGCTCAAAATGATCTTATCAGTGCAAAACAGCAACCTAATGTACTCTGTAAAAATTTTCGCTTGATCCAGTACAAATTCAAGTCCGAGAGACAGTCTCTCGAGTTTTTCTGGCACGAATGGGCATTCCAATCTAATTCTGGCACATGGTGGAGGTGATGTGAAGGGATTTCAACGAACAACATATGACGCAAGTATACATGACAGAGAGCCAACTTGGAGAAATGCAAATGATGGAGAAAGTGGGAATGAACTACCCCGACACTCCTGACTCTAGATATGAGGCTCAACCAGTCGAAGACTTCCAATTTCCTTTGGAGGAGGAGATGGGATCAGCCGAAAACCCCATGACAACAGATGAAGATGAGGGTTTCTCAGAAACAATGACGCTTCAAAACACCCCTCGACAACAACCACCAGCGATGGAACCTCATGCAGCTCTGCGTTCTTAAGAGAACCTCCAGAACTCTTCTGCTGCTCGACAGCTCTTTGAATAAGTGTTTTTGTAAATAATTGTTGTTTGATATTAACTTCGTTCTTTGTAATTAATTAGTTTCTTCATTTTCTTTTTGATTATGAGAATAGATGAGAGGTTCAGGGTAAATCATTGAAAAACAATCAGTGTTAAATTCAGTGCTCTGAACTCGCACATAACAGAGTTTTGAATATTTTTTGCACACATAATAGGAAAAACACTAGAAAGTTTGTGCACGAGTAAAAAAGATCTGATGGTTTTTTTCACATCTTGTCCAAAAAACTCTATAGAAACTTTGTAGAAAAAGTTGAAACAGTTTTTGCATTTTATCGAAAAAAATGAAACCTTTTTCGCATTTTGTCAAAAAAAAATGAAACAATTTTCGCATTTTGTCGAAAAATTTGAAATACTTTTCACATTTTGTCGAAAAAAACTGAAACACTTTTTGCATCTTGTCAAAAGAAGTGAAACACTTTTGGCATCTTGTTAAAACAATTAAAACCTTTTTTGCATTTCGTTAAAAAATTTGAAACTTTTTTTGCAGTTTCTTGAAAAACAGAAGAAACATTACATCTTGCTTACAAGTTTGAAGAGATTTTTGCAAATTCCTTGGCAGCGGTGAATTTTTTTGCAAGCATATGAGATAAAATAGATGAAATGCTAAAAAATAACTTTTTTCAATAAAGAATTGACATCGCTATTTACAAATCCAATAACTATCAATAAGTCAGTAAATTTTTTTAACAAACTATGTTCATATTTTGAGTTTTGTCCTTTACGAACTCTTTCCAAAAAAGCTGAACCGATAGTTTGTGTGGAAGCTATTTTCTGATTAGTGACGTTTGTGCGGAAGCTAGTTTCTGGCTAGTGACATTTGAATGTCTTGAGTTTTGTACTTTAGGAACTCTTTCCAGAAAAGCTGAACCGCTAGTTTGTGTGGAGCCTAGTTTCTGGTTGGCTAGTTTCTGGTTAGTGACGTTTGTAAAGACAAATGATAGTTTGGTATATGAAATGAAAATTACCCAATTGTTGTAAAATTTGATCGAAAGATGAGCCAATTAGAAGTATGTGGAACTTACAATTTTCCAAAGAATAGTAAAAAAAATGGGTAAAGACAAAAAATATTGATTAGTAAATTTTTTTCGTAAAAATCACTGGAAACGGAATTAAATAGCGATTTTTGACTTTAATCTGAATAAAAGCTGGGAAAAGCTTGGCACTTAGCAGCAGCCATCCGGAACAGTGATTTTTGCTGAAACTTTTGGGTTTATATAAGAAAACAAACCTTTACACAATTCTATTTTGGAAACTTCGTTCAAAAGTTCAAATTATAGTTCATTTTCCTTTTATGGTTATGGAATGACTCATATTGTTTACTTCCACTTTCTTTTAATCTCAAAATCCATTCTCGCATTTTTTTCATCTGATCAGTCTGTTTTCCTATTGAAAGTCCAATTATATTGAATTGTCAAATGTCAACTAAGAATTGGGAGATTTGCTGGGTATAAAAATTTCCTACAAGGGGAAAACTTATTTTGAACCTTGCTTTTAACTATTTAAGAAAAATGAGTTGGGACAATTCAAAAAAGACAGCATGTCTATCTTGGTGAAAAACAAGGAGAAACAATCTCGGCAATTAGAAATACTCTTATTCACGATGCTGAAAACCGTGGACTCGTTCCTATATTGGAACTCACTTCTGACAAAGAGTCAACTATGGACCAGGAGCTTGCCACCTGCAATAAAGTGTATGACATAGCAACTTACAATAGAAGACAAGTTTGTGTGACGATCAAGAAGTACAATGTTAACAAACCTCCCTACAATGAAAAAACTGTCCCAAATTTTGGGAGAATTTATGTTTGTTGAGAACTATAAAGCATAATAAATTCTGTTATCAATTTTTTTGTCTTGTAGTTTAAATATTTATTCTCAAAACCATTTTTGTTTAGTATTCGCGTTGAGCAGTATGAGTTGGAATATTAGTTTTTCAAGAAATTTTATCTTAAAGCTTCACAATAAATTGGGACTTTTTCATTTTGCTCTAGAAGAAAATTTTGCTATCAATTGTAGAATCACAAAATTTACCAAACTTGTAGAAATTGGACCTAGACTCACGAATATTTCAAATTGAAAAAACCACATAAGATACAGATCCAATACCAAAAAAATAGAACTTATAAAATATCGTAGAAAGGGAAATCATTGGAAAAAAATCAATCTTTACAACTACAAATAGAAGAATGTGATATAATACTCGATATACTTCCCTCATTTTTAAGTGACCTAGAGATTACAAAAAAAACTTGCATCATTATTGACGAATGCACTGTAGAAAACTAACGTACAGAAATTGAACGAAACTCTAAGAATTTTTGAGATTTGAGAGCAAGATTTTTCGTCAAATACGAAAAGAAAAAATTCATTTCTTTGTACCTGTATTGTTTTGGACCCGGACATAAATTTGAAAGAAATGGACCAAAATTTTCCTTTGGGAGGTCTAATTGGATACGGAAATTCCTGTATGGATTGTTTTTTTGCAAACTCAAAAATCTTTAGACTACATGACAACTAAAGTGATCTGTACTTAACTTTTTAAACATCCTTAACCATTATTTGAAAAATGTCTATTAAAAACATTTGAATTTCGTCGAGTTACTTTACAAGAAAAAAGAAAAAATTGCAATTGATTTTCTTTTTGATGAAATAGATGTTGACTTTAAATTTTTCAAATTTTTTGGACGTTTTTTTGTACAAAATAGAGTTACCCGACTACGTAAAGGTCTCTTTAAAGGAACTTACTCGATCAAAGAGTTTACTTTCGATCCAGATATTGCGTATTAAAGCTTTAAGCTTACGGCTGAATTACACCTCACGTGGAAGAAAATTTATTTATTCTCGAAAGTCTAAAGATGATCAAAAATTCGTATTATAGTATATCGAAGACTCTTTTTAATCCTTACCGGATATCAAAATTTGTAAGGACTCCCCAGCAAAGATCTGTTTTCCTTGATTTCATTAAAGATTTTCAAAGCTCAAAATCCAGCTTGATCAAGTTTGGAATCAGATTTCCGGAGATTTGCTATGAAAAATTCATCAACGTTGAGTTATCCTCTCAAATCTAAACCAAAATTAAAGAACTTTATTATCTACTCATAAACCTGCATTTTTTCATTGATTACACACAAAAAGTTCAACTAACTTCATGAAAAAAATTGTGGAAATGCTGCTTGTTCTAACTTTCTGTTGTGAAACTTTCTACGATGCAAAGATTTATACGTTATTTCACTTTTGAAATGTAAAATAACAATTAACAGTAATTTTACTTTTATTTCTGAACAATTTGATTTCTTCTTTGAAGCTTCAGTTAGGTTTCAGCATAGTTTCAGACACTTTCAATATAACTTCAAATGGTTTAGAACAGTTTAAAAAACATATCTTTATACATTGAGAAATCTATATCCTATTGGATTGGTGTGGAGGATCTTAAAACATGGTAAGATCGGGCGCCAAAATTTTTTCTGAAACTTACCATCTCAAACCTTATCATCTTTATACATAGGAAACCTAATCCCTATCTTAATACATAGGGAAACCTATTCCCTATCTTAATACATAGGTTGCTGACTGGATACTCTATAGCCTATGTTAATACATGGGGGTCAGCAACCACCCCCCTGATCAGCCCCAACATATACTAATGAAATGAAATCACTTGCTTTTTTAAGGACTGTTGGATCGATTTCTTTGTCATGTATAAGGTACGGGATCAAATAAGACTTGATGAAATTCAGATCGCATCTGCCGCAATTGAAGCCGAACAACGGTAAGGTATTAACATAGCGGTCTAAATGCTGTTTCAAGTCAATCAGCTGATTTTTTTGAATTCTTAAGAATTGCGTAGACGTATCATCATCTTCTTCATCTTCAGCACATTCATCTTCATAATCGAAGACTTCTAGTCTTTCAGTTAGAGTTCTAGCATTAAGTTTATCAAACAACTTTTTGACTCAGTTGTTGACAAAATTTTCGATTTCTTGAAAATTGGTTCTCAATTGTAAGTTGCGTTTTTCAGCCAGAAGTTCCAAGCTGGAAACAAAAGCAATTATTAAGAGTTCTTTTTCAGACAAGAAAATTGGATCATCTTGCAGATTTTAAGACATTGATATGGAAAAGGGAACTTGTTTTTCAATCCAATTAGTTGTTTTCGTTGCTTTCAATTCTTCTGTGGGAACACAAATGGACTCGAAGTCAAGAACTATTGCATTACTAAATAGATTCTGATCTTCAGTGTAGGGAATGTTGAATCCAGTTTCGAATTTTTTTACCCGCAGTATGTACGCGATTTTGGGGCGATCATGTCGCACTCTATCTTTACACGTTAGGAGATGTCTGTTGAAGGTGTCTGAACTGTTGAAGAAACAGTTATAGCTAGGATATCCGAAACACTTGAAGACAGAATCATTATCATTCGGATGAATACTATGGTTGAAGAACCTTAACAATTTCATGGTTTTTTCAAACTTTCCAATACTTTGCCTGGCTGATTTTGCAACATATTCTCCTTCTTGAATGTCAAAATTGTAAATGAATATGTTGCGTTCAACGATTTCTTCAACAGGAGGTAGATGATCAATTGACACTCCATGAAAGTTCTTTTCGGATCGGATCCACATTTTGATACAAACTCTGTAAACAGCTGAGATGTATGAGCACCGAGGTTACTATCGCTATACAAATACATTGTTATTTTTCGGAAAAGGCAAAGATGGTCTTTGTATGGTTTTTGATCTTTTTCCGATAAAAGACAGTAAGACAGTTAAGACAGAAGGCTCGGGTAATTCAGAGTCCGAACATCCCATTGGGATGTTTCTTAGCAGTGCAGCTAAACTAGTGACATCTGTGATCAACATGAACTACCACTTTGTGTTCTGAATTTGTTGAGTACATTGCTCCACGATATCAAGCTTTTCACCTTTTCCCTGGAATGTAATCAAATCCGCTTTCGTACTCAGTAATTACAATTTTTCGAACAAATTATTGTTTTCGTGTGCGTAGTTATACCGATAATCTCCCGTTTTGACATTACGAAGAGCAAATCCAAGAGCGATATCAATTTTTGCAGCGGAATCCACCTTACTGAATACTCCTTCAAGCTTCTCGTTGATAATCGGGGTATCTAACTTTGACATTTAAAAATTAAAAATTTATGTCTCCCATTCTTCATCTCAGTATCCACCAGAAAACGTTGACAAGCACTCAACTCCTTTTTCATTTTCTCTCCATCATCCCCTTGCTCCTCCACAATTTTGTTAAAGTCTGCCACCGTATCACTTGGTTTCCGTTATTTCGCTCCGTGTTCTTTTCTCCGATGGTGTTGGAGCAATTAGTAACTTGGAAACTCCTTCTCGCAAGATGAGCAAACCGTTGATTAGTTGGAAGTTGATGTTTCTTGGCCACGTGATAGTTCATTTTCTGTTGATTCTAAGTGAAATACCTACAATAAGTACAAGAAATAACTCCTTTAGAACAGTTTTTCCGGTGTCGAGCTGCATTTTCACGAAGATACATGTTTCCACAGTGCCCACACTGGAAACTCCCCACACTAAAAACATTTTTTATATCATGTCTATTCTATGAATTTCGTCGAGTTACTTTACAAGAAAAAAGAAAAAATTGCAATTGATTTTCTTATTGACGAAATAGATGTTGACTTTAATTTTTTCAAATTTTTGGGACGTTTTTTTTGTACGAATTAGAGTTACCCGACTACGTAAAGGTCTTTTTAAAGGAACTTACTCGATCAAAAAGTTTACTTTTGATCCAGATATTGCGTATTAAAGCTTTAAACTTACGGCTGAATTACACCTCACGTGGAAAGAAAATTTATTTATTCTCGAAAGTCTAAAGATGATCAAAAATTCGTATTATAGTATATCGAAGACTCTTTTTAATCCTTACCCGATATCAAAATTTGTAAGAACTCCCCAGCAAACTCTGTTTTCCTTGATTTAAATAAAGATTTTCAAAGCTCAAAATCCAGCTTGATCAGTCTTGGATTCGGCTTTCCAGAGAATTGCTTTGAAAATTTCATCAACTTTGAGTTATCCTCTCAAATCTAAATCAAAATTGAAGAACTTTCATATCTACTCATAAACCTGCATTTTTTATTGATTACACACAAAAAATTCAACTAACTTGATGAAAAAAATTGTGGAAATGCTGCTTGTTCTAACTTTCTGTTATGAAACTTTCTACGATGCAAAGATTTATATGTTATTTAACTTTTGAAATGTAAAATAACAATTCACAGTAATTTTGTTTTTTTTTTCTGAACAAATTGATTTCTTCTTTGAAGCTTCAGTTAGGTTTCAGCATAGTTTCAGACAATTTCAATACAACTTCAAATTGTTTAGAACGGTTTAAAAAACATATCTTTATACATTGAGAAATCTATATCCTATTGGATTGGTGTGGAGGATCTTAAAACATGGTAAGATCGGGCGCCAAAATTTTTTCTGAAATTTACCATCTCAAACCTTACCATCTTTATACATAGGAAACCTAATCCCTCTCTTAATACATAGGGAAACCTATTCCTTATCTTAATACATAGGTTGCTGACCGGATACTCTATAGCCTTTGTTAATACATGGGGGTCAGCAACCACCCCCTGATCAACCCCAACATATACTAATAAAATGAAATCACTTGCTTTTTTAAGGACTGTTGGATCGATTTCTTTGTCACGTATAAGATACGGGATCAAATAAGACTTGAGAAGATTCAGATCGCATCTGCCGCTATTGAAGCCGAACAATGGTAAGGTATTAACATAGCGTTCTAAATGCTGTTTCAAGTCGATCAGCTGATTTTTTTTAATTCTTAAGGATTGCGTAGACGTATCATCCTCTTCTTCATTTTCAGCACATTCATCTTCATAATCGAAGACTTCTTGTCTTTCAGTTAGAGTTCTAGCATTAAGTTTATCAAAGAACTTTTTGACTCGGTCGTTGATAAAATTTTCGATTTCTTGAAAATTGGTTCTCATTTGTAATTTGCGTTTTTCAGCCAGAAGTTCCAAGCTGGAAACAAAAGCAATTATTAAGAGTTGTTTTCGTTGCTTTCAATTCTTCTGTGGGAATATCTGCACACAAATCCCCTTGCTCCTCCACAATTTTTTTCAAGTCTGCGCTTTCCACGAAGATACATGTTTCCACAGTCCCCACACTGCACTTTTCGTTTCTATTCAGCGACGACATCTAAAAACGGGAGAATTATTAAGTATTAATATAAAGCAGTTAGTACTTGGTACATATCAAATTGGGAGATTTAAAATGTCCCAAAAAAATTAACAAAATTATATTTACTTAGAATTAATGAAAAAATTTGCAAATAATTTCAAGTAGTGAGACAAAGTATAGAGCGATTGCTTTTAACGTAAAAGAAATTAGAATGATTTGAAAAATGTCTATTGAAAACATTTGAATTTCGTCGAGTTACTTTACAAGAAAAAATAAAACATTGCAATTGATTTTCTTATTGATGAAAAAGATGTTGGCTTTCAAATTTTCAAATTTTTTGGATGTTTTTTTTTTTACAAAATAGAGTTACCCGACTAAGTAAAGGTCTCTTTAAAGGAAATTACTCAATCAAAGAGTTTACTTTCGATCCACATATTGCGTATTGAAGCTTTAAACGTACGGCTGAATTACACCTCACGTGGAAAAAAAATTATTTATTCTCGAAAGTCTGAAGATGATCAAAAAATCGTATTATAGTATATCGAAGACTCTTTTTAATCCTTACCCGATATCAAAATTTGTAAGAACTCCCCAGCAAAGTTCTGTTTTCCTTCATTTCATTAAAGATTTTCAAAGCTCAAAATCCAGCTTGATCAGGTTTGGATTCAGCTTTCCAGAGATTTGCTTTGAAAATTTCATCAAATTTGAGTTGTCCTCTCAAATCTTAATCAAAATTAAAGAACTTGAATATCTACTCATAAATCTGGATTTTCTCACTGATTAAACACAAAAAATACAGCTAACTTGATGAAAAAAATTTTGGAAATGCTATTTGTTCTAATTTTCTTTTTTTTTGTTATTTATATCGGCAATTTTCCTTATTTTTACAGCACACAACTTTTGGTCATTTATTTTTGCGATTGTTTTTATGTATACTTTTACTTATTTGGAAAATTGAAGCCCTTAAAAGTGTCCTCTGATTGGATACGACAACTAAAAAAACGGTTCTGTTTGTGATTGGAAACGACAATGTGTGAAAAGTACCTAAACTGGAGTTTTTTTTCCGATTGGACACGACTTTTATGCAAGAATTCCGTTTAAAAATGCTGAAGTCTGATTGGACACGGCTACAATCTAAATAAGGAAAATCAATTAGGTAAACCCACACATTCGCGTTGAAGGTACCCCTCACTCCTGAATAAAAATCAATATATTTTATTCTAAATTACCGTTATTTACCTCCTCTCTCAGCTCTCAATACCTTAGTTTCAATTTATCTTCCGTCAGCTACCCCCTCCCAGCTCTAAATTATTCTTGTTTTTATCTGTTTACTCAACCTATTGCTCAAAATGATCTTATCAGTGCAAAACAGCAACCTAATGTACTCTGTAAAAATTTTCGCTTGATCCAGTACAAATTCAAGTCCGAGAGACAGTCTCTCGAGTTTTTCTGGCACGAATGGGCATTCCAATCTAATTCTGGCACATGGTGGAGGTGATGTGAAGGGATTTCAACGAACAACATATGACGCAAGTATACATGACAGAGAGCCAACTTGGAGAAATGCAAATGATGGAGAAAGTGGGAATGAACTACCCCGACACTCCTGACTCTAGATATGAGGCTCAACCAGTCGAAGACTTCCAATTTCCTTTGGAGGAGGAGATGGGATCAGCCGAAAACCCCATGACAACAGATGAAGATGAGGGTTTCTCAGAAACAATGACGCGTCAAAACACCCCTCGACAACAACCACCAGCGATGGAACCTCATGCAGCTCTGCGTTCTTTAGAGAACCTCCAGAACTCTTCTGCTGCTCGACAGCTCTTTGAATAAGTGTTTTTGTAAATAATTGTTGTTTGATATTAACTTCGTTCTTTGTAATTAATTAGTTTCTTCATTTTCTTTTTGATTATGAGAATAGATGAGAGGTTCAGGGTAAATCATTGAAAAACAATCAGTGTTAAATTTAGTGCTCTGAACTCGCTCATATTTTAAGAATATTGAATACTTTTTGCTCATATAATAGGAAAAACACTAGAAAATTTGTGCACGAGTAAAAAAGATCTGATGGTTTTTTTTACATCTTGTCCAAAAAACTCTGTAGAAACTTTGTAGAAAAAATTGAAACAGTTTTTGCATTTTATCGAAAAAAGTGAAACCTTTTTCGCATCTTGTCAAAAAAAAAATGAAAAATTTTTCGCATTTTGTGAAATACAAATGAAACAATTTTCGCATTTTGTCGAAAAAATTGAAATACTTTTCACATTTTGTCGAAAAAAACTGAAACACTTTTCGCATCTTGTCAAAAGAAGTGAAACACTTTTGGCATCTTGTTAAAACAATTGAAACCTTTTTTGCATTTTGTTGAAAACCAGAAGAAACATTACATCTTGCTTACAAGTTTGAAGAGATTTTTGCAAATTCCTTGGCAGCGGTGAACTTTTTTGCAAGAATTTGAGATAAAATAGATGGATTACCAAAAAAAACTTTTTTCATTAAAAAATTGACATCACTATTAACACATCCATTACTATCAATAAGTCAGTATATTTTTTTAACAAACCATGTTCATATTTTGAGTTTTGTACTTTACGAACTCTTTCCAGAAAAGCTGAACCGATAGTTTGTGTGGAAGCTATTTTCCGATTAGTGACGTTTGTGCGGAAGCTAGTTTCTGGCTTGTGACGTTTGAATGTTTTGAGTTTTGTACTTTAAGAACTCTATCCAGAAAAGTTGAACCGATAGTATGTGTGGAAGCTAATTTCTGGTTAGTGACGTTTGTGAGGAAGCTAGTTTCTGGCTGGTGACATTTGAATGTCTTGAGTTTTATACTTTAGGAACTCTTCCCAAAAAAGCTGAACTGATAGTTTGTGTGGAAGCTATTTTCTGATTAGTGACGTTTGTGCGGAAGCTAGTTTCTGGCTTGTGACGTTTGAATGTCTTGAGTTTTGTACTTTAGGAACTCTTTCCAGAAAAGCTGAACCGCTAGTTTGTGTGGAGGCTAGTTTCTGGTTAGCTAGTTTCTGGTTAGTGACGTTTGTAAAGACAAATGATAGTTTGGTATGTGAAAAGAAAATTACTCAATCGTTGTAAAATTTTATCAAAAGCTGAACCAATCAGAAGTAGGGTGAACTTACAATTTTCCAAGGAATAGTAAAAAATATGGGTGAAGACAAAAAAATATTGGTTAGTATAATTTTTTTCGTAAAAATCACTGGAAACGGAAATAAATAGCAATTTTTGACAATACTCTGAATAAAAGCTGAGAAAAGCTTGGCACATAGCAGCAGCCATCCGGAACAGTGATTTTTGCTGAGAATTTTGGGTTTATATGAGAACACTAAGCCCTACACAATTCTATTTTGGAAACTTCGTTCAAAAGTTTAAATTATAGTTCTATTTCCTTTTATTGTTATGGAATGACTCATATTGCTTACTTCCATTTTCATATAATCTCAAAACCATTTCTCGCATTTATTTTTCATCTGATTAGTCTGTTTTCTTATTAAAACTCTAATTATATTGAATTGTCAAATGTCAACTAAGAATTGGGAGATTTGCTGGGTATAACAAATCCTACAAGGGGAAAACTTATTTTGAACCTTGCTTTCAACTATTTAAGAAAAATGAGTTGGGACAACTCAAAAAAGACAGCAGGTCTATCTTGGTGAAAAACAAGGAGAAACAATCTCGACAATTAGAAATACTCTTATTCGCGATGCTGAAAACCGTGGACTCGTTCCTATATTGGAACTCACTTCTGACAAAGAGTCAACTATGGACCAGGAGCTTGCCAACTGCAATAAAGTGTATGACATAGCAACTTACAATAGAAGACAAGTTTGTGTGACGATCAAGAAATACAATGTAAACAAACCTCTCTACAATGAAAGAACTGTCCCAAATTTTGGGAGAATATATGTTTGTTGAGAACCGTAAAGCACAATAAATTCTGTTATTAACTTTTTTGTCTTGTAATTTAAATATTTATTCTCAAAACCATTTTTCGTTTGATATTCGCGTTGAGCAGTATGAGTTGGAGTATTAGTTTTTCAAGAAGTTTTATCTTAAAGCTTAACAATAAATTGGGACTTTTTCATTTTGCTCTAGAAGAAAATTTTGCTAACAATTGTAGAATCACAAAATTTACCAAACTTGCAGAAATTGGACCTAGACTCGCGAATATTTCATTTTGAAAAAACCACATAAAATACAGATCCAATTTTAAAAATATAGAACTTATAAAATATCGTAGAAATGGAAATCAAGGGAAAAAAAATCAATCTTTACAACTACAAATAGAGAAATGTGATAAAAAACTCGATATACTTCCTTCATTTTTATGTGACCTAGAGATATACAAAAAAACTTGCATCATTATTGACGAATGCGCTGTAGAAAACTAACGTACAGAAATTGAACGAGACTCTAAGAATTTTTGAGATTATAAAGCAAGATTTTTCGTCAAATACGAAAAAAAAAACTGATTTCCTTGTACCTGTTTTGTTTTAGACCCTGACATAAATTTGAAAGAAATGGACCAAAATTTTTTTTTTGGAGGTCTTATTGGATACGGAAAATCCTGTATGGATTAGTTTTTTGCAAACTCCAAAATCTTTAGACTACGTGCAATTTTAAAAGACTCCGCTCGATCTGTGAAAGAAAAAAGGACCTGGGTATTGTTTTTTTGCATCTAGTCTTTCCAGTTCGTGCTTTCTTGGTCACGTGACTAGCATTATTTTCAGTTTTTATGTTAAAATTTTTGCCTCATCAGTATAAGCATTGTTCGATTGCTAATCAGTTTAACCAAAAAAACTCCAGAGAAAACAGTTAACAGATTGAGTCTGGTTGTTTTGGATATTGAATGGTTAGGAAAGTGAAAGATAGTGAAAGAGTTAGGAAATTATAAAGATGGATGGACAAAATGTAGGATAATTCTTTCTTAATCCTAAAAACTTAAACCAACATCTCAATCTTCTTGATGTACAAAACATCTTCATGGAATCAGTTGGAGCAGGGGTTACGAAAAACATCCTGAGCTTGAAAAAATATTGAAAATCCAGAAGAAACAGAAACGGAGACTGTCGCAAAAGGTTACCAAAAATGTAAGATTCTGTCAGAGTTTTTGGAAACAAATATTATTAATTTGGATGACTACGCTAGCCCAAAAATTCAGTTTTTGATATTTGAAGATAAAGAATATGATTGGAGGTGTAGCAACTACCCATTTCGACATGCAAAAACTCTTCACTGTACGGAAAGAAAATCATTTGCATACGGAACATCGATTCGATGTTTTTTTAACAATTTTTAAATCATAATAATCCTAATTTACTTCCTTTTTTAAGCTTTAATTAAACGTCATTGTCAACTTTTTTTCTAGAGTTAAGATGGTCGATCAATGTGACAACAGGTAATTTTAGGAATTTTTCTTTTTGATGGAGAAAATCATGAACGAAATCATGGAAATTGTCTGGACGCACATGTAATAGATCTCCTTTAGTTTTTCTGTGCCTATTTTTGTTATAGTTTTGATACTAGTATGTTTAATCGTGCGAACTATGTTATCCACAACGTGTGATGAAACGACAGTTTGGGTAGCTATCTTATTAAGTTTAGTCGGTTATACTCCACTTCCCCAAAGCTATGAATAAGTTAGTATCTACCAAAGAATAAATTTCTATTTCCTTAGTTAGTCCAAGTGGATCTGGAAAATCTTATCTTTTTTGATGGTTGAAAATTGGTACAATTCAACCAGCATTCGATAAAGTTTTTTTTACTTTTTTTAACATTATCAGCCTCTTTATAGTCAAATGCAAAAAAAACATTGAATTTGTCCGAGGAGTAGATTTTGGCTTGATCGAAAACTTCCCAATAACGGAACTAAGTTTCTGCTTATATTTGATGATTCTTGTGACAAACTTTCAAACTCCAAAGAGTTGGTAAAAACTGTCACTGCTGGAAGACACAGGTGTCTGAACACAATATACATCAAACACAATTTGTTTCATCAAAGAAAATTCTGAAGAGATGTAGATTTACAAAACACACACATAGTTTTGTTCAAGTGACCGAGAGAATTTTTCCAAATCAATACATTAAGTCAACAATTAGGTCTAGGATCTCAATTGAAAGAGTGGTATCAAGATGCAACATCCGTTACTTTTTGTCATTTAATTATTGTTTTAACCCCAAAAACAGTTGATTCACTTAGGTATTGCTCTAATAGTGGCTCAATTTCAACAAAATTTTACTTATTAGCTGGAATAGAGACAAAGTTTCTGGACGATGAGTTCACAATACGTCTCTATTCTCCTAATATTTCAAAAATATTCACTAATACTTTGAAAACAATTCATTCTCAATTGCCCAAAAGATTTCATTCAGTTTCTGAGCCAGTGTTTAGTAAAGCCATTAAGAGGAGAGCTTTGAGATCTTCGGAAAGAAGACGAAGTAAATTATTGAAACAAAATTTCAGAACTAACACAGAAAAAACTCCTCTACACAAAAGAAGAATTATTTTAAGTTCAATTAAAGGGTTACCATTGATATCTACCATCACCCCTTTTGTCAAAGATAGATTAACCTAGAATGGAAACGTTTGTTTTAATTCCGTACGCAATTTATCAATCATAAAGTACACTTCCAAGAAAGCAAAAATTGAAACAAACAAGAAAAAGAGGAGATTGTACCAAAAAAGTTTGATACTATTTACAGTGCTGTAAAAGCGAGGTTGGAAACGAGTATCAATAAGCACCTTATTGATTCAAGTGTGAATTCTCCAAGAATTAAACTCATTCAAACAGGCATTATCATATTAGATAATCCAGATACAAAATAATCTTTTGTAGACTTTGTGTGTGCACTAAAGCAAAAAAAACACTAATTTTCCAGATATTTTTAAAACTATTTTGGAAGCAACTCAACTTCCTCCCAAACTTGTTATTAACAAGAAAGATAAACAAGAAAAAGAGGAGATTGTACCAAAAAAGTTTGATACTTATTACAGTGCTGTAAAAGCGAGGTGGGAAACGAGTATCAATAAGCACCTTATTGATTCAAATGTGAATTCTCCAAGAATTAAACTCATTCAGTCAGACATTATCATATTAGATAATCGATATACAAAATAATCTTTTGTAGACTTTGTGTGTACATTAAAGCGAAAAAACAATAATTTTTCAGATATTTTTAAAACTATTTTGGAAGCAACTCAACTTCCTCCCAAACCTGTTATTAACAAGAAAGATAAACAAGAAAAAGAGGAGATTGTACCAAAAAATTTTGATACTTTTTACAGTGCTGTAAAAGCGAGGTGGGAAACGAGTATCAATAAGCACCTTATTGATTCAAATGTGAATTCTCCAAGAATTAAACTCATTCAGTCAGACATTATCATATTAGATAATCGAGATACAAAATAATCTTTTGTAGACTTTGTGTGTGCACTAAAGCGAAAAAACACTAATTTTTCAGATATTTTTTAAACTATTTTGGAAGCAACTCAACTTCTTTTTAAACTTGTTATTAACAAGAAAGCCAAAGCAAACGACCTAGGACCTTGGACCCTTTTCAAAATCTGAAAAAGTAAGACTAAACAGATTGTACTCTAGGGGCAGTTCTGCGTACGGTTCTATTCAAAACTTGAGTAAAGCGAGTGGTTGATCAAAACAGCAAGTAGAAAAACTTTTACAAACCAAGACATCATATACAAAATTTGGTCCCTCAATCAGGCGTTTCCGAAGACTTCAAGCTTTTTCTAAATATATCAAAGAAGTCTGGTGTATGGACTTGGCTTTTGTAGACATGTTAGCTAGTCAAAACAATGGAGTCAAGTATTTATTAGTTGTTGTGGATATTTTTTCGAGATTTGTCAGAATTCAAACAATGAAAAAAAAGTTTGCCAAAGACACTTAAAAGCTTTCAAAAAAACTTTTTCTCGGAAAAACAGTCCTGAACAACTATAGGTTGGTAAAGGAACAAAACATGCGGGAAGTTTTTTAAAAAATTTCCAGGAGAAAGACATTGAAATTTACTCAACAATGAGTGAAACAAAAGATGCATTTGCAGAGAGAGCAATACAGTCTTTAAAACATATTATATATCGTTATATTGAAAATCATGGTGAAAAGTTTGTTCCTAAATTGCAGCAGTTTATTTCAACATTCAAATTTCGCAAAAATCGATTAATTGGAAAATTTTCAAAAGATGTTAAAAAAGTGATTTTTTATCAATTTTGTATAACAAGTCGTTCATGAAATATGCTAAACCAAAATTCAAAATTAAAGAAGAGTTAGAATTTCGAATGATATTCCGTTTCCAAAAGGATACAAACCACAGTTCACAGATGAAATTTTTGAAATTTCTGCAATATCTACAAAAAAACCTCCTTCATACATCATCAAAGATCTCAAAAAAGAACAAATTCTGGGAAACGTTTTTCGAAAAAGAGCTGAAAAAATGTTCAGACTAAAGGTAAGTCATTTTCTGTTTGACTTTCTACCAAAACGTTTCTCAAGGAAAGTTTACTTTAAAAGATGAGCAAGAAAGTCCTGAGGAAAAAAGAAAGATTCAACCGATGCACATTGAACCTGGAGGGTATCCAAGTATTGTTGATAGAGTTGTAGCTATGAATGACATCGTTCAAAAACGTATAGGCGCAAAAATATGAATATATTGGCATTTATGTATCAGTAGATAAAATTACACAAAAATTGATATTCATTCACCTGAGGATCAATCACTGTTTGTAAATCAAAATGTTGATTTGAGTCACGTTTTTGGTTGTGATTTAGAACAAAATCAGACAGGGGTTATAATGAAAGGAAAAGGTCCACGTTATCTTCAGTTTTCTTACGACATTATAAGAATACATTCCTTAATGATTTATAGTGATACTATAGAATGTAATTTAGTAGGTGATACAAAAACTCCGATACTTCGTTGTTTTCCTTTCATTTCCAAAGTAAAAAAAACGGAGACATAATAACTACAGGACAGTACAAAAATTATCAATCTTTTACTAATCTACAAATTAAAAAATTATTAAAAATTTCTTTACACAGCATAAAAATAAAATTAAGGGATACTACAGGTGAAAAAACTCCTTTTGTGTCCATAGGAATTACACGAGTTGTTCTCTTCGTTCGCAAGATTTCGGATAATCATTTTCGATTCATAGTTCATACGAAATGATTGCTCAAAGTTCAGCTTATTTTCCTATTTTTTGTGGACATGCAAGACAATGTCGAAGAGGTTCTGGTGTTCTTGCAAAACATCTTGGGAGTACTGCAATTCCTTTTATTAAAAAAATATATAGTCCCAGCTGCAAAAAAAATCGGAGCAGATTTATTTGAAATTGCTGCTCCAGAGATTAGAGAAGTTGTCACTTGACAAAAAAACTCGAAACATTTGCAATGATGTAGGAACAAAAACAGTTCGTAAGCAATTGGAAGGTGGAAAAAAGAAATCCAAGCGTAGAACTAGAAGAACCATTTCTCGAAAAGTTAGTTTAAAAACCAGTCGCTCTCACAGAGACTTTTTTGACAAAATAAAATGAACATAAATCAAAGTATTCATTTTTGGTACGGATCTTTTACAATTTCTTCTTTGGATTTTTGGATAAAGTCCCAGTTTTGGAAACAATTAATTCATCTTACACACAAGAAGCGTTTGCCAGTACTTCTCTAGATGAAAGCAACATTGAATTTGAATTTGAGACGGACCGTAATCTTTATTTGGATATGTGTGATACACACCTAAGTTTAAAGCTTCAATTGTTCAAAGGAAGATTGTTTGATGCTTTTCAAAAAGAAAGAGCAGAACATAAAGCAAAATCAGAGGGTGATTCAGATGAGGAACCACAAACCAACTTAACTTATGTAAGCAATCTACTACATTTTCTAATCTCCAATTGTGAAGTTAATCTTATCAATAAAATAGTTTACAATGCCGATGGATTATATCCTCATAGAGCTATAAAATTGCACGAATTGAACTCGTCGGCAGTGGGTAATAAAGGAGTATTTGCTTGTCACGGACAAGTTTTGAAGAATATCCAGAAGCATTTGATGTGTATCCGTTCACTGATACAGCAAATTCTTTACGATCAGGGATAATCTTTTCACTTTATGGCAGGCTTGCCAATGATTTGTTTAGTTGTGAAGAACCGTTACTACCTAAAACCAAAGTTCGAAGTAAGGTAATTCGAGTTAGACCTGTTTTTTACATGCTGACTGATAATCCAAATGTTGGTCTGAAAATTGTTGATTGTTCGCTGTTTACTAGAAAAACTTTAGTAGGTGAACCTAATAATCAAAAATTGCAATGAAATCTGGAAAAGGAACCTGCTCATTACAATTACATGGAAACTATAGCAAGAACCTTTATCATTCCATTTCGTCAAAACCTGTTTGTTCAGGAAAGTGCTGTCAATAATACCCCAATCGGAAGAATAGCCGTGGTAATGAACACAAATTCAGCTGTTGCGGGATGTTTTCATGAAAGTCGTTTCAATTGTCAACAATTCATTTGAGAGAGCTCAGAATTATCCGGGCCGGAAGAGCAAATATTTCATTAGATACAACTTCTTCTTGTTGCCCCTATGTTACAACAAGGAAAGCAATGCAGTTCAACGAAGATTTTTCAGCTCTTCCTATGGAAGATTTTCAAAATCACTGCATTCTAGTTTTGGACTTGACTTCACTACAGGATGCAGCTGAACAGTTGTATTATCCAGAACTTATTAGAGAAAACTTGAGATTAGAAATGTTTTTCCAAATTCCCTTGGAGCAAGTAACGGAAGTGATGTTCATGGAAGAATAACTATCAAACATTTACAACCGACAAATTTGGAACAGTCCTAAGAACGTTTGACTTTTTTGAAATTTTAAAATTGGTTCCTATGAAGATATTGTAACTTTTTTGGACTTTCCATTGTGATTGTCTCTGTACTATCTATTTAATATTTCTTCAGAGCTAAGACTCCAGAAAAAACAGAGAATGAAAGCTGTTTAATTGAAAACCCGATACATTTCTTCAACAAAGACTGCAAAACAGTGTTCGAAAATCTTTGCCCACTAGAAAAGTCTTGTTGACTTTGTTGATTCAATTACCAAATGAGTGTAAGTCATTAACCTTTTTTTTTAATCCCAAAGCCCATTACCAAACTATCAATTCTTCATTTTGACATGTAAATCAGCCTACAATTGCAAAGATAGATAATTTTTACTTTTGCAAGTTATTGAAAGAATTCGTGAGCTCAAGTTCAAGTACATGGGATCATAGCTTTCTGATACAGTACCTCAACTAACAAAATACTCTTCTGCAATGTTTAACTCAGCCCAAAGCAATGATAGAGGATAGCACTGGATCATGGTTGCTCGACTGGATAAAAGTTACTACTTTGCTGATTCTTTGGGTAGAAAGAGATCAACTCAACTCTTTTTGACAAAAAAGTGTCGACGAATGGTTCCTCGAAAGCTACAAAAAACTGATGATTTGTGTGGATTTTACGCAATTTATTCAGCATTTCTTCTTTTTGAATTCTTCCAGAAGAACTTGAATGAAATTCATGATGTGAATGTTTTGAATTTTGTCAGTAATTTTATATGAAATTACATTTTTTATTCGTAAGTCTTAATTTTTGCAGTAAATTTACTACAAATGTAGTGCATTGTTTATTTATCTAATGTTTTAAACCTTTCGATTTCCTTATTTTTTTTACAAAATGCCTTTCAGCAATTGTTTTTGTGATGAAAAACACGGAGAAAGACGATGGAGTATGGATGTTGTAGTCCCCCAATTAAAAGAATTAACGTTAGAACAGATAAACTTACGAAAATTGTAATCAACTTCTAGTAAATTGTTTAACCTTCTTAAACATTTACTCTCAGAAAGATAGAAAAATTTTTCTACAAAAAGATCAGACGCAAAGAGAGTGTGATACTATATTTTTCTCAGTGTAAACTTTTACCGGGGTACAGCAAATGACAAACTAGGATGATAATTTTTGAAAAGTTTCAGAAATTAAATTTTTTTTTTAAAGATTCAAGACAAAGTGATAAAAGAGAACTGAAATTAATCGTAGCAAGAAAAATGACAGAATAATTAAACATGTTGAGGTAAAAATGAGAACTAGATAAAACTTCTGATTGCTCGAAACTTAAGAAAAATTATCTTAGTTCCAATGAAAAATTCATGCAGTTTTGATTAGATGTATATCAGTTTTTTATGAAAATTTAAACTTTTAATCTCTCAAGAAGGTAATTCACGCTTCAGTAACTCTGTGGGGAACTGCTAATCTGCATCTGTCATATGATCGTGGGATATTTATGTGAAAAAAAAGATGAAATAAGTCATAAATTAATAAGTATAATGGAGCTGCCATCCGTTCTCCAGATAACCTGGGGACTGAAAGATTAAGTGGGGTATAAAAGTAATCAACCGTGAGGAGCTGCCAAGATTCCCCTGATACCTCGTGGAGTAGAATAATAAACCGGTCAAAGATAATCCCCTCATGTCAATTTTCCCCAGATAACCTGAGGGGATATAAATAAGATGAAACAAGTCTTTATAAATTTTTTTGAAAAAAAAAATGTTCTGTGGTTAATTAGTTTATCAACTCTAAATTAAAACTTAGTTTTTTTGAAACTTACCATCTGAAACTTACCAATCAAAAAAAAATTTTTCTTTCGATTTTTCAAGATAAGAAGGTTTTTTCAAAGATAAAATCTGTTTGCAATTAAAACTTATCTTTTCAAAAAATGTCCGAAATTTACCATCTGAAATTTACCATTAAATTTGTTTTTCTATTTTTCTAGATGAAAAAAATTTTTTCAAGACAAAAATTTAAAAAATACATTAAAAAAAATTTTCGAAGTTTTGTTTCGATTTTTCAAGATAAAAAAGTTTTTTTTCAAGATAAAATGGGCAAAAGAACTTGAAAAATTTTCAAAAAAGTTTCTGAAACTTACCATCTGAAACTTTACCATCTTAATACTTCAGGAAAGCTATTCCCTATTTTATTACTTAGGAAATCTATTCCCTGTCTTAATACATAGGTTGCAGACCGGATGCTTTATTCCCTTTCTTGATACATGAGGTCTTCAACCACCCCCCCTGATTGCCTCACACAAATACTACTGTTATCAATTGCCACAGATGGTAAAATTGCTTCTGCTAATCGGGAAAAAAATTCTTTGGGAAAAGAGAGCATGATATGACCAAGCAGAAATTTCGATTTAGTGTGTTAAGGATTATTTATTTTTCTCCAATATTTATTTTTGGAATGTATCAATTCAATTTTATTTTTAATGGCTTAAGACTTATAAGCAGAAGTGAATTGCTTCGAAATCAGTACTGACAACTGCTGAGCTGTTTTCCTCAAGCAGAGAACAATTATAGTCATATTTTTTGTTTGTAGAGTCAACTTCAATTTCTTGAACAGTTCCCTCAGGATAAGTTATTATCATAAGTTGAATACAAACATTCGGTTTGGTTTTTGGTAGTCTTGCTGTTGCTTTTAGTGGTGATAGTTTGCTTACGTGACCTAGGACTTGAAATAATAAACAAATTTCAAACCAACGTTTAAATAATTGTGTTCGTGTAAAATATTTGTTTTTTACAGACAAAATTAAACTCCTTCTTAATTAACTTTTATGATAGCAGATTCGTTACTTTGAAGAAACGATCATTTATATTTTGGACTTGATGATTCGATGACAGCTTCATGAATTACTTTTCCTGGAGAATCATCGGCATAGGACGTATAAAGTTATTGGTTCCTAATTGAGGTAAGTCAACAGCTGCTATTTGTGTAAATAGTTTAATTGTAAGTGTGGAAAATTGGGTCAGTAAATGAATTTGTCTGTTTGAAACATCGACTAGAATTTAGTCTATAGAGATGCACAATGTTCTTAAGGGCATCTGAAATAGAAAATTGATGCCTTAGATTGGTGTTATAGTGTTGTTGTTGGTGGTTGAATGAGGGATTGTTGGGCTAGAGATAGTTCCAACTACAGTATTCCGTACTAAATGTTCATTTTGGTTATTTAGGGTTCTGGGTATAAACCAAGATCGTTTCGTGAATCTTGTTGCTATAAAGGCACTGCGGGCTCAGGTCGCTCTACCAAATGTATCGAAGCAGTGCTTTCTTGGTAAATGTTTTGATTATGGTTTTGTTGTCGTCTTTGATTTGGTTTTGAGTTTCTCATTGCCTATGATTCAGGGTTGGAGTTTTCGTTTGAAAAGTAAAAACTGACGAAACGAAAAGTTTATACGTTCTACCTAACAACTTTTTCCAGAAGCTCATAGTGCGCTTGGTTAGCTTATTAATTTCTAAAGCTTCAATAATTGTTACTACTATTTCTAGCAGAAATATGAGAAAAAGAAAACAGGCAAATTAACTTCCGAGATCAGCTGAAATAAATATCCCTATACTTATAATAACAAAGGCAATCATTGATAAATATTTGAAACTTCCTGGTAAGTTGCACCGTCGAGCAATCATTGCTTTTGCACTGCAATTTTAAGACTACTCGTATTAAAACACTGAACGTCAAAAGTTGAAAACTATCATGGCAACAGCAATTTTCTAATTAAAACAAAACAACTGAATTATTATCAGTGCTAAAAACAACGTGTGTTTTCGCTAAAAGAATGATAAATACATACTTCTTTTAAACTATAATCTGGAATAAATACTGAACGCACATAAAACCAAACAAAACGTTAAAATCCAAAGACAATAAAAGAATATCAAACATATGTTTTTTGTCAGGTTTTCTTTATACGTTTTCATTCCTCAGAAATAATACATATTCTAAGTTTTTTTGTGCTACTAGGTTTTTATTAAAGGATCAGTTCTTTTTTGTATCAGTTTCTAATAAATATGTATTTCATAAAATATTTTTTTATAATTCTATAAAGCTATAGATGATCGCAGACTTACTTTGCGGCTCTTAAAATTGCACTATTCGCAACTCTTGTTTCCATTTTTTTAATTAAAAAATTCAATTTTTTTTCTAAATCATTAGAAGGCACGCTATAAGTGAGAGTTAAGCTTTTTGAATTGTTATTTCGCTAGAATCGGTGTTGAAGAATCTAGCAGTCTTCAATTGGTTTCAGATTTCATGAAAAAAAATGGATCGAAACAACGATCAAAAAGATTTATTTACTTAAGATTAGCAAAAAAAAAACTACCGGATTCGACGGCCGTTTTCACAAATCTCAACAATAGTTATTTAACCACAGTAACAAATATTGGTTCATCAAAACTATTACTTAAATAAAACATCAACGAAGCATAACAATTGCTGATTTCGATGCTAATTTTTTTCAACCTGTTTAAATATCTGAAAATTTGATTCTGAATTACGCTATTACATAACTGAAAGAGATTTTGCACAACTTATATAAATTAGTCCTATGTTTGGCGCCAAGTCTCCCTCTCTTACGCAAGTAACTGTTTGAAGCTATAACTTCCTCCTCTGTTCCACATTTAGATGTTTGTGAGGTTGCTCAGTTAATCTGGTATATGTAGAATGGTGGCCGGCCAATGGAGCAGAATGGCCTGAGAGCGGAAATGGTCTAAGAGCAGAAAAACAGGCAAGTAATGATTTCTTCGGTCTAATCGATAAAAAAATTATTGGGATCATGAAAAATAATAAGGAAATGGATGAATGATACATGAACTGAATAATTTTGTTTCTCAATTGAATTTTTTTAAAATGCTCAAATTATTCAATTTGTGCATAATCTAACCGTTTCTGGGGTAATGTTGACAATTCTAATACTTGCTTTACGCATTAGCTTACAAAGAGTAATCTTTTTTCTTGGTTTCTGATCTCGGACTCATTCTGCTTATTGCTCCACCTCCAGGTTAAATATCTTATAAATTTGACTTTTATTTCTATTTTAGAATTTTTGCGGTTTTGTTGTTTCTGTGGTTACATGTCATTTTGCCCCAAGTCAACTTGTCCCAGCCCAACTTTTCCGATTCCAACTTGCCCCAGATGACAATTTGTCCAATGTCAACTTCTCCCACACAATAAAAAAAAAACTTGCCCCAGATTCTTTGATATCCTCGTAGAACATAATGTCGGCATGAAGATGCAAGATAATTTTGTTGAACAATTAAGCTTGAAACAAAATGCGGAATCATTAAAACATGTGCTGAATCAAAATGAGTTTAAAGCATGCATGAACAAATTGAATGCGGCAAAATTTCAATGCAATTTCCATGTCGAGGTAAACATTTCAAAAGATTGATGGCAGTTCTTGTAAGCTCCTATAGCATAGTTAATAGTGCACAACACTACTAATCAAGAAGTCAAGAGTTCAAAACTTGAAGAAGTCAAAAAATTTTAGTTTGAAATCGATGAAACAGAAAACCGCAGGTACCGCCTCGCCCCTAAAACCCCCCTACACTGGGTAACCCAGAAAAAGGGGCGGGGTGAGGTAAAAAGCAAAATAATTGCAGTATTGGCCTTTATCGCTTCTCAAAATTTGGACCCTGTACCCTGGAGCTAGTGCATATAAATAATCAACACCATGGTCTTTGTTGAAATTACTAGAAATGTTTTGGTTTTCTGCATGAATATCCCGATATTTCTTCCGCCCCTGATTCTGTGTTCCCCCCATAGCCTTCAAAATGTTGAACTTCTGATTTGTTGAGTCCATTTGAATCCTATTCAGGAAAGTGTAGAGGCTTGGGTGGCTCCCTTGAAATAATGCTGTCACTCCAAGATGCCAACCTTCAACGGTGTTTGTCGTTCGTATCAAGCCTTCCGCTGCTTCTTGGGAATGGTTCCAGAGACTCATAGGGAATAACGGTTGCCTGCTGTTTCGCCTATGGTTTTGCCTTATACCAACAGGTTTTTTGTTTTTGTCTTAGCTTTGAAATTTAAAGATCCGTTAGACACAATTTTAAGGGATGATTGAACGTAGATTGGGGAGTCTTGCTCGGTCACAGCCTTACTTTCGTATTCACGAATTTCTTTGTCACACAATATTGTTTTTTGAATGAATCTATTTACACCAAGTACAATGAGTTTGAATTCATCACCGAGTGCGTTTACAACTCCTCGTTTCGCTTCTCAGAACTGGAGTCATGGGTCACCAAGAACTCCTGCAGGTAGTCCATGAACAGATCAGGGTTGTCTATGAAAGACATATGGCCAGCATTGGGAATGATTTTCAGCTCCGAGTTTTGGATTCCATTCGCGACGTGAGTCAGGCAGTCGTAGGTCATGGTGTCGTGTTCTCCTCCAATCACAGTCGTCGGGTACTTGAAAAAAGATGGAAAAAATTTTGTGATATAAGAAATTCGCGTAAGGGACATCACATGGAGTTATTAAGACAACCAAAAAGAATCTGGAGCTCCAAATTTTCCAAAACTACTGAAAAAATCCACAATGGCAAGTGTTTTTCGACTAATTATCTTCTAGCTAAAATCTTCAAGCCTTTATTTAAAAAAATAATAAAACAATAAGAAACAATGTGACAGTCGTTTTCAACCAACAATGGAAGTTGTCATTAACGCTTAATATCCGGCCTTTTACTGGATTAATTATTTGTCATTAGCGCTTAAGTTGTGATAAATTATTGTCATTAACGCTTAAAATCTGATGGGTATCAGTACAAAAAAAACCTCTAGATGGGTATCAGTACAAAAAAAATCCGAAGTTTCTCACAAGTAAGTGATCAGAACAAAAAGAAATCTTTTTCAAATATAATGTATAACTATATAATAATACCAGGACTAAAGATTTGTATTATTTTGTTCGGACTTTCTAATTATATTGCCATATTTTTGCATTTTTTTATTCAAATAAGCTAAAAAGATTCTAAAAATTGTAAGTTTCAAATCTGATAGCTTTTGTTAGGAGCGGATCTAGGATTTTTTTGAGGGGGGGAATTTTCAAAAAAATTTCTAAAATTTTGTCGACTTTTTTTTAGGTCGACCAAATTGATTTTCCGAGCTCTCCCAAAGCATTAAAAAGATCCTGTTTTGGTTAAATTTTCTGCGCCGCAGGTAAAATTTTGAAAAAAAGACACTTTTAGGCTCTTTTTGGAAAATGTTGACCAAAAATCGCGTTTTCCGACCCGCGATCCCCCCTCAAAAACTAATATTAATTGGCGCCGAAGGGAACCTCACAAAAAATAGATATCTAAAAATAGTTTAAAGGGTGATCTTTTTGGTCGGCAGGGGGTCGAATATCTGAGGAAATAGCGTGCTCCCCCCCCCCCCCCTTAATCCGCTACTGGCTTTTGTGCCTGCTCTCAAATTAACCTTAAGAATTTTAGAGTTTTTTAAATAAACTGAAAGAGAAACGAATGGCTTTTAGTGAAAAAACTAATTTCATACCGAGGCCAACGTGTGATTTAATTTATTCTAATAACTGATCTTTTAATTCGCTATCCCCTTCTTTAAAAGCGGTCTCACTTTTAGTCCGTCCACTTTTCCAGTCACATCCCAATTGAGTAACTTGTCGCTCATTGTGAACTCCGAGGGTCCATTGATGTCCACGTAGATCTCCATGTTTATGCCAGCAAATGCATCCTCCACACAATCTGGCATCGGAATCAACCGACTGGTCCACAAGCCTGTAGTAAAGGTGGCCATCCGATTATTACCTTCTTTTTCTACATTGCTACTTCAATAAACAGCGTCTATTTAAAAACACAATCAACGAAACACAACTGGACTTTTTAGTTTTTTTTCCTAAAGTAAGTTAACTAGTTATAAAAAGCCAAGAACAAAAAACCATGCTTGAAATTCGCTGAAGTTTTACAGAAATTATACGAAAACAGCCGGATGCTGTTCGAATGGCATATGGTGTTCCGGACACGGTTAATTTTTTTTGAAAGCAGCTTGGATTGGATTTAATCGGCAGTCAGATGGTAAAAAAAATCGTCAAAAATGCTAAAAAGTCAAAAATTGGCTGAACAAAAAAGTTGTTTGAAGAAAACGTGAAAAAAAGAAGCGTCGGTTTTGGCATCTTTTCACAAAACTAAGCCTTCCTTTGGGCCGCCAAACATGCCATTTCTGAACTCACCAGTTAAGTAAGTGTTGACCGCTTCATATAACGGTGAATTCCAATCTCCCGAAGCTTCAAACTGCTTCAAAAGTTTCTGCAGGTAAGGCGGCAGAGATTTATGTCGTACTTCGCGTTGGCTTTCGATGTAGAATCGGCCACTTGATAAAGCCCCCACCAAAACTAACCCAAGCATTCCCTCAGGCTCAGTCATGGCGAACTCTTGGGCCACAACCGTGCCCCAACTATGGCCCAACAGATGGTACTTTTCCAGTCCGAGATGTTTGACTAGGGCCTGGAGCTCATCTACATAGTAGGGTATCTCCAGTAGAAATGGCGCGTTTTTAGTGACATTTGCGATAAAAGATTCTCCAGTGCCGCCTTGGTCGTACCTAATGACCTAAAAATTGGTGGCAGAAATTTTAAATTCTTAAAATCAATTTGAAAAAATAAAACAGACGAGGCCCAAAAAATGAAATTGACCAAGAAATTTCATCGCTATTTGCTTAATTTTGACTATAAACATTTTTATTAACAAACGTTCATAAATCTTTATAGACAGCAATTTAAAGGAATCAGAAATGGGGATATGAAGGCTCTGAGATGACCTCGAAGTTAAAAATGTGCAACTTAAATTTGCAATTAGACAATTTAGTTCAACTTTTGGGGTCAATTATTTCTCTTGAACCTAACAACTGACTTTTCGTCCTCTACAAGCTAATTGCTTCAGAGGCTGCATGTATGCTGAGGAAGCTCCCGGTCCACCATTCACGACAATAATCGGGTCCATCAAATGATCCCTATTTTCTTTGTCTTCGTACACCCAATAGGTGATCGTTAGCCCGTGCACTTCAAATGACCCTTTAGTTTCGGTGAGTTTCTTGCAATCCGACATTTTTTCTACTATGTCAGAACAAGTAAAAAAGGCTCCATTGGCTAAAAGTGAAAGGGAGCTAAAGCAGGCAAACAAGGTAATAAATGCGTTCATTTTACAGACAAAATAAGCTAAAAAAAGTAAGCTACAGGTAAAGTAAACCAACACTGAATGAAGGTAAAGATAGAAGCTTTGCTAAGTAAATAGTTTTGTCCAGCAACTGCTTAGATTGGTATGCTTATGCCGACTTTGAATGTATTTGATTCTGCAAAATTAGTGCAAGTTAGATCAAAACATATGATTCGAATGAAATGAATGAATGATAAGCTAGCAAAAGCTTTCATATTTTGTAACTGTTGAATTCATATAGCGGGGACCGATCGTGGTACTACTATGATAGAGTGGTCCCTTGAAAATAACCAGGTCCCTTGCGAATAAGACACATAGAGCTCTGAAATGTTTAACAATTATGATTTCGCCATTCAAAAAGATGTCGCAGTTTATTTTCAAACCAGTTTTTGGTTTCTTTGTTTCGTAAATCCTACCCTCTCAACATATTTAAAAAATTGGAAAAAAAATTGCCAAAATTCAATTTTGATATAAAATAAGCCAATCCAAGAATGGTTTTTAAACCGTAAAATAAGTTGAAGCGAGCATAGTTCTTGATATAAAAAATCATAATAATCACAATTTTTAATGAGAAAGGTTTCTGACTCAATATATTTCGCCAGATTTTTGAACTGAATAATTTATAAACAAACTAGTTTTCAAATTATAACATGCGAAATGCATGCGGGACCTGTCTATCATAGTTGCTTTTTCGAGGGACCACTCTATCATAGTAGTACCCCGATCGTTTAGCAGACCAATCTTTTAGCATAATTGATTGACAGACTCAAAAAGACGCTCAGTCTTGTTTCAAGTTTCCCCAAATAAAACAATTATCTCCGACTTTTCAACAAAACTACCAACTTCAAAAATACAACGGTCTAAATTAGCAGCAAAACAAAGGCTCACGCGAACAATAACACTTATGTCAAATGGAAGCGCTGCAGAGCAAGCGGTCGCTAATTGCCAATGCCGCGTTTGAATTTATCTGTTTGATTTGCTAATTGTTCTGAGTCTGCTAAAACCCCTAGCACCTTTTATAGGTGAAGAATATAGTTGAGTTTTGAAACTCAGACAAGCGTAATGGTCTTTCGGAATGTTCCAAAGGGTGCCGGGCATCAAGCCGACAGGACTTCAAGCCGAATCGTATAATTAGGGGCTTCAAACCAAACATTTTGTCAAAAAATTACAAATTAAGAGTAATTTGTAAACCGTTTTGAAGCAATTCTCAAATTCATGAGCTTCTTTTACAAATTAATGGTTTTTTCTTAATTTTTGGGCTTCTAATTAATGTTTAGGAATATTAATAACTAAAATTTTATTGAAGGTTTTTTTCAAGTGTATAATATATGCGTTTCAAAATTCGGCTGATTTAACCATCTGATGCCCCTAATAAAGACTCTAATACTATGAACTAAACCTGCCTAATTTTTTGAAATGAAACGTTTTATCGATGAAAACTTAGCGCTTTGAGGTGCTTGTAATGTTGAAAATTCGGCTTGAAGTTCTGTTGTTTTGCTCTCCTAGACCCGTTCCAGATGTTGACGTACCTCGTGATGGAGGGACCGAATGTTAGATATTTTTTTGCCATTTATTCTCAGTAAATTAGAACTGAGTATTGAAAAATTTGGAGAAAAAAATCACGGAAATCTCATAGAAACTGAATAAGTCTAGGATATTGAAACTAATATAGACTGATTAGAAAATGAACAACGAATTAATTTTCAAATTTGGCAAAATTTAAGTGGGGCGTTAGCAAAACCTTACAACGATTGTGAAAAAACTGAAAATGAAACTGAAAAAGAAAAATTTATTGTGTATCTGCAAGAAAATTTCACAGAATTTTCTGCTGTGCTGCTATAATCCATTTTCTGTTAAAAATAATTTCGTTTTTGTGCAAAAGCCATCTAGCTTATAGGAACGTCTGACGATTCTGATTGGTGAAAATTTTTCCATCATTCGATTTCTCCACAATGAGAATACCCCGCGTTCCAAGGGATTTTGTGTACTTGCAATTTTTTCTGTATTCGGTTCAAATCTTTACTTAACAACTTGACGAGATTTGTATATGAATTAATTTAACAAACAACTTTAGAATTTAAAATTTTTCAATTGTTTTTCAAAAAGTTTTTCTTTAATAAGTGAAAAAAGACTTTACTATTTGTTTAACCAAAAAGACCCCTCGGATGGATTATTTTAAAAAGATAGGCAAAAACCAAACTTTAAACTTTGATTCAGTGGTCTATCTTTATAAATTAATTCATCCGAGGGGCCTTGTCGGTTAAACTTTCTAAAAAAAAGAAAACTGAAAAATTCGATCTTTTTAAGAAACGCGAGATATTATTATAGGGCAGGTTAAAGTTTTTTAATGTTGGCGTTCTTTCTGGGTAAATTTCATAAATTTTGCACCAAATGCGTTTTTAATTGACAATTTGTTCGCAATTTCACATTATCTTGAGTTGATTCAATGCTCGAGATACCAGTCAAGAAATTGTAAAAAAACCGATCCGTTTTTGCATAGAAGTTTTCATTTTCATTTTTCATCATTTCGGGGGTTATGATCCAAGAGACTCCTTGACCAAAGAGACCAAAGTGATTCCTAGTTTATCTCAATACGTTTATCTTGACGCTGATTTGTTTTACAGTTTAAGAATGGCATCCAAAAACAACAAGGATTGTCGGTTGCTGTGCAAGCAGCACACAATGTTCCAATCACATCCATTGAAAACTGAAAAAAGAAGTGTTTTTTGTTTTTTCAAACAAAAGTCGCTTTTTGGGCGTGAGTGGATAGGTAAATTAGGTTAGACAATAGAGAATTATGCATACGCGAGAGCAGTTGCCTATGAAAATTGATTAACTCAGAAAATTGTGAATTATTTTGCGGAGCAAATATCTGATGCCAACAATTTTTTGCAAAGTGAGTTTTTATTGCGAAGAAAGCGCAAAGTAAGCCTTCCAAAAATAGTTTTGTTGAGAAACAGTAACGTTTTTCACTAATACGATGCATTTTTTAATGTAAAGAATCGCATTAAGATTCGAATTTGCTCGAATTTAGACTGACAAGTTTCTCTTACATGTGAATAAATTCCCCTCACTTAAAAATATGGATTCTCCCTTCAATCTATACGTTGTAAATTTTCATATTCCCCAAATTTCCTATTACAATTTGGTTTTACAAATTCTTTGACGCAATCAACAAAGTTGTTGAACCGACTACATGTTCAACGTTTATTGAGCTCGCTTTTGATAAAAACAGTAATTTGTTTCCAAGCAAGATCACTACACAATCTAACATATAAAAAATTAAATCTGTTATAAAAACGTCCCTTGAAAGACCGCCATAGGACTGAAAATCGGCTTTTTTGTGTGTCTCAGAGCCGGAATAAAACACCGTTGTTTTTGCTTCTCTTTGTAAAAAAAAATAGAAATGAGAACCCACCTTTCCAAAAAATCCTCCAAAAAATGTCGACGAGAAAATTAAAACGAGGCATTTTTGGACTTTCCTCAATTTAACTTCTGAGCATTCTTTATCAAAATACTATTATCTTGAACCTAGTAATTTTTTAGTAATTTATTATTAGTGCAGTTCATTGATTATAAAACTAACAAGACTGCTCGTATCAGGGCGAAGCCCTGAATGTTCCGACTGCCTATTAAGGTTTATGGAGCAGTAATAACATTTAAAAAATAAAAGTATTAAAACAAAATGAAAATTTTTTTTCCTAAAATTTGAAATTTTTTATGAAAATCATCCCCCCACACACCAATTAAACTACAAAAGGATAAAATTCGCTGCTTGTAACCAATCAATTATGGCAAATAAGCTTCGTTAAACCAATTTGGAACGATTTCTTAGACGCATTAATTCTCCGCTTTCGCGTTAATAACGCGAAATATTTCGCGCGTTAATTGTCCCAAATTGGCCAAAATGGCAATCTTTAAACCCCCATAATTTTACGAAAAACGATCACAGGTGAAATATCTTTTCAAATTCGAGCTCAAGACAACAATACCTTTCGAATGATATAAATAAATTCCGTCAAAAATGGCTAGTTAAAAAGTCGAAATTTGTCTGAAGAAAAAAAAACCCACCCCGAGCACAAATATTCCGTCACTTTCGTATCGAAAGTCGGAACAATAATCATTCCTGTGAGAAAAACGAATGAGAATTTACGATTCTAATCTAGCTTTGTGGTGAAAAGTTTTACTATTTCAAATTCTTCTCGGTTTACATTTACTTCAGATGTTTTTCATTTCTTTTGTAAATACAACTGCTGGAATTTCTAGGTGGCTTTCGTTGTGTTTTACCTCAAGCCTAATTTTGAGCCGCACATAAAAGTTTTTGCTTTATTCTTCAGTTTTCTCAGTTTTGAATTTTTGTTTTACAACTGGATCTGTACATAAAGTTTTAATTGTACAAAAAAAGTGTACAAATATTCGAACAAAATTTTACTGGGCCAAAGATAGCTATTTCATGAACAAAAATTTTTTCGTTCTCAAAAAAAATTTCCTTGCTGTCTTAAATTTTTTCTCCAAATTAGTAATGTGGCTTGACAGCGTTATATTTTCCCAAAGTTTTGAGTTTTCTGTCTTTGTCCTATTGACTGTTATTCCTGTAAAAACTTATTTCCCAAAATTTAAGCCAAGAATTGTTGTTTTTCCCATGCTCAATCCAATTTATTACTTATTTAACAAAAAACTGTTTCGTCAAACGCGCCATGATGACTGTTGCGTCTTTTGTTTTTGATATATCAGATAAATAGTAAAAGAATGCCAATTGTCTCAAAATGTAGACATATTGATTTTGATTTGATAAATATACTCATATGAACTAAAAAATCTCAGTTTATCTGACTGGCTTTTTGCAACAAAGTATTATGATCAAATGTAAGAAAAATCATTTCCTGATCAATAAATGCGCACTAAAAAGAAATGGATCGATCATTTCAGTCAAAGATAGCTTCTTCAATCAACGATACAAAAGAAACAATGGTGCTACGTTGATTATTGTTTCGACTTTTGATACGAAAGTAACGGAATATTTGTGCTTTTGTAGTAGCGGAATATCTGGGTTTTTTTTTCTTCAGACAAATTTCGACTTTTTAACTAGCCATATTTGACGGAATTTTTTTATATCATTCGAAAGCCATTGTTGTCCTGAGCTTAAATTTGAAAAGATATTTTACCTGTGATCATTTTTCGTAAAGTTATGAGGGTTTAAAGATTGCCATTTTGGCCATTTTGACCAATTTGGGACAATTAACGCGCGATATAATTCGCGCTATTAACGCGTAAGCGGAGATTTAATCCGTCTTATAAATCGTTCCAAATTGGTTGAACGAAGATTATTTGCCATAATTGATTTGTTAAGAGGAACGAAATCTATCTTTTTGTACTTTATATGGCGTGTGGGGGGATGATTTTCATAAAAAATTTCAAATTTTAGAAAAAAAGTTTTCATTTTATTTTATTTCATTTAATTTATTATGTTATTACTGCTGCTCCATAAACCTTAAAAGGCAGTCGGAACATTCAGGGCTTCGCCCTGATACAAGCAGTCTTGTTTAAATTGAAATAAACTCTGATTGCTTATTGTTGTCCCACATCATTTCAACTTTATGTAAATTAGATTTTCAATTAACTTGCCAAAAACTGGTATAAATAAAATTAGTCCAAAACTAATTAATGCCGTCTTTGAAAGTCGGTATAACATTTGCAAAACCCAGAAATCACAAAAATGACTGACAACCAAAACTTTTTCTTTTATTATAAAGCGATGTCAACAACCTCTTTTGCGCATAATGATTCGGAATAAAAAATTAACTGATGCAAAACAGTTTTTGTTTGGTCGGTATATTTGTGTTGGGTTGTTTTCAGCAAAGTCTATGGCTATCTTTGAAAAATTTACAGTACTATCATCTCGTTTTTTATAATTTTTCCGGAAAATAATAAATCTTTGTAGATTTTGAAGAGTTCTCCATAATGATTTTTTGAATATTTTTTGATTGGAAATGTAATCAATTTTTGATTTTTCTGGATAAAATATTTTTTTATTTTTTTGTTAACATTTTTCAATCCCGAGATTTGCCAGGATTAATTTTCTTGTAGATTAATCGCAATCGTCGGTGCAAAAATGTTGAGTTTTGATCAGCCAATTTTTGATGTCGGCGCCAAATAGTGTTTTCAACTCTTTTGTTGCTTTTGCGCAGTAATATTCAATTCTAATTGACTGAAAATAACTTGAAATAATTTTCCACCATTCGGTTTCTCAGTTATAGGGTTCGCCACCTTTGTTGTCAAAAATTTCAAATTTTTTGAGCTGCTTCCTTTTATGAGGGGATCTATTTGCTGGAAGAAAACCTCTCTTACAAAACTAAATTTCAATCCTTTTGATTAGTTTCATTATACATGTGCCAAATTTTCAGCACTGTAAATTTAATAAAATGAAAAGGAAATGAAACAAGACTGCTCGTATCAGGGCGAGGCCCTGAATGTTCCGACTGCCTTTTGAGGTTTATGGAGCAGTAATAATGTTTAAAAATTAAATGAAATAAAACAAATTTAAAAAAAAAAAATTTCTAAAATTTGAAACTTTTTATGAAAATCATCCCCCCACACGCCATACAAAGTACAAAAGGATAAATTTCGCTCCTTGAAACAAATTAATTATGGCAAATAAGCTTCTTTCAACCAATTTGGAACGATTTCTAAGATGGATTAACTCTCCGGAAATCTCATAGAAACTGAATAAGTCTAGGATATTGAAACTAATATAGACTGATTAGAAAATGAACAACGAATTAATTTTCAAATTTGGCAAAATTTAAGTGGGGCGTTAGCAAAACCTTACAACGATTGTGAAAAAACTGAAAATGAAACTGAAAAAGAAAAATTTATTGTGTATCTGCAAGAAAATTTCACAGAATTTTCTGCTGTGCTGCTATAATCCATTTTCTGTTAAAAATAATTTCGTTTTTGTGCAAAAGCCATCTAGCTTATAGGAACATCTGACGATTCTGATTGGTGAAAATTTTTCCATCATTCGATTTCTCCACAATGAGAATACCCCGCGTTCCAAGGGATTTTGTGTACTTGCAATTTTTTCTGTATTCGGTTCAAATCTTTACTTAACAACTTGACGAGATTTGTAAATGAATTAATTTAACAAACAACTTTAGAATTTAAAATTTTTCAATTGTTTTTCAAAAAGTTTTTCTTTAATAAGTGAAAAAAGACTTTACTATTTGTTTAACCAAAAAGACCCCTCGGATGGATTATTTTAAAAAGATAGGCAAAAACCAAACTTTAAACTTTGATTCAGTGGTCTATCTTTATAAATTAATTCATCCGAGGGGCCTTGTCGGTTAAACTTTCTAAAAAAAGAAAACTGAAAAATTCGATCTTTTTAAAAAACGCGAGATATTATTATAGGGCAGGTTAAAGTTTTTTAATGTTGGCGTTCTTTCTGGGTAAATTTCATAAATTTTGCACCAAATGCGTTTTTAATTGACAATTTGTTCGCAATTTCACATTATCTTGAGTTGATTCAATGCTCGAGATACCAGTCAAGAAATTGTAAAAAAACCGATCCGTTTTTGCATAGAAGTTTTCATTTTCATTTTTCATCATTTCGGGGGTTATGATCCAAGAGACTCCTTGACCAAAGAGACCAAAGTGATTCCTAGTTTATCTCAATACGTTTATCTTGACGCTGATTTGTTTTACAGTTTAAGAATGGCATCCAAAAACAACAAGGATTGTCGGTTGCTGTGCAAGCAGCACACAATGTTCCAATCACATCCATTGAAAACTGAAAAAAGAAGTGTTTTTTGTTTTTTCAAACAAAAGTCGCTTTTTGGGCGTGAGTGGATAGGTAAATTAGGTTAGACAATAGAGAATTATGCATACGCGAGAGCAGTTGCCTATGAAAATTGATTAACTCAGAAAATTGTGAATTATTTTGCGGAGCAAATATCTGATGCCAACAATTTTTTGCAAAGTGAGTTTTTATTGCGAAGAAAGCGCAAAGTAAGCCTTCCAAAAATAGTTTTGTTGAGAAACAGTAACGTTTTTCACTAATACGATGCATTTTTTAATGTAAAGAATCGCATTAAGATTCGAATTTGCTCGAATTTAGACTGACAAGTTTCTCTTACATGTGAATAAATTCCCCTCACTTAAAAATATGGATTCTCCCTTCAATCTATACGTTGTAAATTTTCATATTCCCCAAATTTCCTATTACAATTTGGTTTTACAAATTCTTTGACGCAATCAACAAAGTTGTTGAACCGACTACATGTTCAACGTTTATTGAGCTCGCTTTTGATAAAAACAGTAATTTGTTTCCAAGCAAGATCACTACACAATCTAACATATAAAAAATTAAATCTGTATAAAAACGTCCCTTGAAAGACCGCCATAGGACTGAAAATCGGCTTTTTTGTGTGTCTCAGAGCCGGAATAAAACACCGTTGTTTTTGCTTCTCTTTGTAAAAAAAAATAGAAATGAGAACCCACCTTTCCAAAAAATCCTCCAAAAAATGTCGACGAGAAAATTAAAACGAGGCATTTTTGGACTTTCCTCAATTTAACTTCTGAGCATTCTTTATCAAAATACTATTATCTTGAACCTAGTAATTTTTTAGTAATTTATTATTAGTGCAGTTCATTGATTATAAAACTAACAAGACTGCTCGTATCAGGGCGAAGCCCTGAATGTTCCGACTGCCTATTAAGGTTTATGGAGCAGTAATAACATTTAAAAAATAAAAGTATTAAAACAAAATGAAAATTTTTTTTCCTAAAATTTGAAATTTTTTATGAAAATCATCCCCCCACACACCAATTAAACTACAAAAGGATAAAATTCGCTGCTTGTAACCAATCAATTATGGCAAATAAGCTTCGTTAAACCAATTTGGAACGATTTCTTAGACGCATTAATTCTCCGCTTTCGCGTTAATAACGCGAAATATTTCGCGCGTTAATTGTCCCAAATTGGCCAAAATGGCAATCTTTAAACCCCCATAATTTTACGAAAAACGATCACAGGTGAAATATCTTTTCAAATTCGAGCTCAAGACAACAATACCTTTCGAATGATATAAATAAATTCCGTCAAAAATGGCTAGTTAAAAAGTCGAAATTTGTCTGAAGAAAAAAAAACCCACCCCGAGCACAAATATTCCGTCACTTTCGTATCGAAAGTCGGAACAATAATCATTCCTGTGAGAAAAACGAATGAGAATTTACGATTCTAATCTAGCTTTGTGGTGAAAAGTTTTACTATTTCAAATTCTTCTCGGTTTACATTTACTTCAGATGTTTTTCATTTCTTTTGTAAATACAACTGCTGGAATTTCTAGGTGGCTTTCGTTGTGTTTTACCTCAAGCCTAATTTTGAGCCGCACATAAAAGTTTTTGCTTTATTCTTCAGTTTTCTCAGTTTTGAATTTTTGTTTTACAACTGGATCTGTACATAAAATTTTAATTGTACAAAAAAAGTGTACAAATATTCGAACAAAATTTTACTGGGCCAAAGAAAGCTATTTCATGAACAAAAATTTTTTCGTTCTCAAAAAAAATTTCCTTGCTGTCTTAAATTTTTTCTCCAAATTAGTAATGTGGCTTGACAGCGTTATATTTTCCCAAAGTTTTGAGTTTTCTGTCTTTGTCCTATTGACTGTTATTCCTGTAAAAACTTATTTCCCAAAATTTAAGCCAAGAATTGTTGTTTTTCCCATGCTCAATCCAATTTATTACTTATTTAACAAAAAACTGTTTCGTCAAACGCGCCATGATGACTGTTGCGTCTTTTGTTTTTGATATATCAGATAAATAGTAAAAGAATGCCAATTGTCTCAAAATGTAGACATATTGATTTTGATTTGATAAATATACTCATATGAACTAAAAAATCTCAGTTTATCTGACTGGCTTTTTGCAACAAAGTATTATGATCAAATGTAAGAAAAATCATTTCCTGATCAATAAATGCGCACTAAAAAGAAATGGATCGATCATTTCAGTCAAAGATAGCTTCTTCAATCAACGATACAAAAGAAACAATGGTGCTACGTTGATTATTGTTTCGACTTTTGATACGAAAGTAACGGAATATTTGTGCTTTTGTAGTAGCGGAATATCTGGGTTTTTTTTTCTTCAGACAAATTTCGACTTTTTAACTAGCCATGTTTGACGGAATTTTTTTATATCATTCGAAAGCCATTGTTGTCCTGAGCTTAAATTTGAAAAGATATTTTACCTGTGATCATTTTTCGTAAAGTTATGAGGGTTTAAAGATTGCCATTTTGGCCATTTTGACCAATTTGGGTCAATTAACGCGCGATATAATTCGCGCTATTAACGCGTAAGCGGAGATTTAATCCGTCTTATAAATCGTTCCAAATTGGTTGAACGAAGATTATTTGCCATAATTGATTTGTTAAGAGGAACGAAATCTATCTTTTTGTACTTTATATGGCGTGTGGGGGGATGATTTTCATAAAAAATTTCAAATTTTAGAAAAAAAGTTTTCATTTTTGTTTTATTTCATTTAATTTATTATGTTATTACTGCTGCTCCATAAACCTTAAAAGGCAGTCGGAACATTCAGGGCTTCGCCCTGATACAAGCAGTCTTGTTTAAATTGAAATAAACTCTGATTGCTTATTGTTGTCCCACATCATTTCAACTTTATGTAAATTAGATTTTCAATTAACTTGCCAAAAACTGGTATAAATAAAATTAGTCCAAAACTAATTAATGCCGTCTTTGAAAGTCGGTATAACATTTGCAAAACCCAGAAATCACAAAAATGACTGACAACCAAAACTTTTTCTTTTATTATAAAGCGATGTCAACAACCTCTTTTGCGCATAATGATTCGGAATAAAAAATTAACTGATGCAAAACAGTTTTTGTTTGGTCGGTATATTTGTGTTGGGTTGTTTTCAGCAAAGTCTATGGCTATCTTTGAAAAATTTACAGTACTATCATCTCGTTTTTTATAATTTTTCCGGAAAATAATAAATCTTTGTAGATTTTGAAGAGTTCTCCATAATGATTTTTTGAATATTTTTTGATTGGAAATGTAATCAATTTTTGATTTTTCTGGATAAAATATTTTTTTATTTTTTTGTTAACATTTTTCAATCCCGAGATTTGCCAGGATTAATTTTCTTGTAGATTAATCGCAATCGTCGGTGCAAAAATGTTGAGTTTTGATCAGCCAATTTTTGATGTCGGCGCCAAATAGTGTTTTCAACTCTTTTGTTGCTTTTGCGCAGTAATATTCAATTCTAATTGACTGAAAATAACTTGAAATAATTTTCCACCATTCGGTTTCTCAGTTATAGGGTTCGCCACCTTTGTTGTCAAAAATTTCAAATTTTTTGAGCTGCTTCCTTTTATGAGGGGATCTATTTGCTGGAAGAAAACCTCTCTTACAAAACTAAATTTCAATCCTTTTGATTAGTTTCATTATACATGTGCCAAATTTTCAGCACTGTAAATTTAATAAAATGAAAAGGAAATGAAACAAGACTGCTCGTATCAGGGCGAGGCCCTGAATGTTCCGACTGCCTTTTGAGGTTTATGGAGCAGTAATAACGTTTAAAAATTAAATGAAATAAAACAAATTTAAAAAAAAAAAATTTCTAAAATTTGAAACTTTTTATGAAAATCATCCCCCCACACGCCATACAAAGTACAAAAGGATAAATTTCGCTCCTTGAAACAAATTAATTATGGCAAATAAGCTTCTTTCAACCAATTTGGAACGATTTCTAAGATGGATTAACTCTCCGCTTACGCGTTAATAGCGCGAAATATATCGCGCGTTAATTGTCCCAAATTGGTCAAAATGGCAATCTTCAAACCCTCGTAACTTTGCGAAAAATGATCACAGGTGAAATATCTTTTCAAGATTAAACTTAGGACACCAATACCTTTCGAATGATATAAAAAAGTTCCGTCAAAAATGGCTAGTTAAAAAGTCAAAATTTGTCTGAAAAAAACCCACCCCGAGCACAAATATTCCGTCACTTTCGTATCGAAAGTCGGAACAAAAAGACTGAAACTCGTTGCTTGAATAACTCTCGTTAATTGCTAAGATTTTACACTTTTATCGCAACAGCAGATCATGCAGTTACATTGATTCTAATCAATTAAATCTCAAACCAACATTTGCAAGTTTAAACACATAAAAAACACAACGGAAACTTGTGTATATTTGAATACAGATCTCCAGCATTCATAAAACATGAATAGGCCATACAAAATTTCAATCGGCGACGTTCATTTTGTCGGCGCTTACACAAAAGAAACCGTTTTGGCAGCTCAAAATTATCAAGGTAGCCCTGACGATATTTATTTGTCAACTTACCCCAGATCAGGAACCACTTGGGTCCAAAACATCTTGATTGGGCTTGTATATGGCTGCGATGCTTTGAGGGACACTAAAAACTTCGACTTCGATGAGGTATTTCCTTATTTGGAAGTGGATTTAAACGGTGTTCGAGGCTATGAAGAAGCTGAAAAATCGTTAAGACGACCCAGGCTGCTGAAGACTCACTTCCCGCCGGACATGGCTCCTTCTCAATTGGTCTTCGAGAACCGAAAGCAGGTACGGATTATTCCATCTTAACAAAAAAAGTACTTTACGGTAGCTGCAACCAAACCATTTTGAAACAGGTTTACATTTGATCAAAAACTGTTTTGTTTATAAAAAAATTAAAGTTTTTAAATTTTGAAGATTTTGACAAAGAAGCAAAGAAACAGAATTATTTAAAACACACCACCTCATTTTTAACTTTAAGGAAAACTGTAAGGCTGTCAAAAAAAACTATCATAGTTAGAAACTGCAACTAATTTCAGATTATTGTCGTTCGCAACCCCAAAGACGTGGCCTTGAGTCTATTCCAGTTCTACCAAAAGCAACCTGTTCTGAAAGCGGCCTTGGAAAACAAAGACCTGCGTGCCTTTCTAGATGACTTTTTGGAGGGAAATGTGCTCTACGGAAGCTGGTGGAACTGGATAGATGCCTGGCTCAGAAAATATTGGTTAGCTTAAAAAATAGAGAAAAATAGCTTAACTGAGTTACCTAAACGAGTTCAATATTCAATTTAAAAAATGAAATATCAGCATACTTTTATAAACAACACAAATTTTACAAAGTTAGAATGGTATTAATGGCCACCTTTTTAATAATGAATTGATGTGAGAGCTGGTCGAGTGATACATATTAACATTTGGATTTCAGTTAGGACTTGTAACTTAGAGGGGGTGGAGTGAAGATGCACAGGGGCAGAGCGGATTTCGGGAGTGAGGCGATTGCCCCCCCCCCCCCCCCTCAGGGACTCGACCCCCTCACCAACCAAATAACAGATGTTTTGTTTTGTTTTGTTTTGTTTTGTTGGTATATTTTTATGACATCCATTTTGGTCAACCAACCTTAAAATTTTTCCAAAGGCATCAATATATTCTAAATTTGAAGGGGAGCACGCGCCAAAAAAACTCATTTTTTTGGTCAAAACTTTCCCAAAAGTGCGCAAAGAAGTTTAAGACTGCGGTGCAAACTGCGGTCGACTTAAGACCCCTCAAGAAAATGCTAGATTCAACCCTGAAGGTGCATCGGAAAAATTACCATGAAATTCAAATCACCTAGCTCAAATATTTTCTCAGGGCAAACAGCATGCATTACAATTTTTCACCTCCTTGTTAATAAAAAGTGTGAAACGATCTGGAGTTTGACGAGCGTGTGAAATAAAAGATTCCGGCTTGCTTCAAAAAAGCTGACTATTACTCACAAAAAAGTCACCGATCTCATCTTTGCGTTCTTTTCTCGGAATTGAAAATTTCTCAGAAGACGATTTGACAGATCTGAAGACTCTCACGTCTATGCAATCTATTAAAGATCGATTGGATTCCGACTGGAAATTTAAGGACACTGGACTAATTAATAAAGGTCAAACCAACAGGTGGAAAGATGAGTTTCCGGAAGGATACGGGGAAAAGTTTGATGAGTTGACCAGGAAAACTTTTGGCGATTCGGACATAGTTGAACGTTTTGTATGATTTATTTGGGACAAATGATATCAGACGATACAAAGCGTTTGACTTCTCACTTAAAATTTTTTCTAGATAATTTAATTTTGAAAATTCTAAGTGAGTGCTGAAGAATAAAATTATTACCCAATAGAAAGTATTTTGAAGCAAAGGCTTCTAACAAAAGCCCCACACCGCACATACATTTAGAGCATACTAAAAACCATAGTAACGGATACAGGGGGAAAGCAAGGTGTTCGCGGACGCAAGCGTGTTTGAAAATAGTTTGAATGTTATGAAATCATGAGCCAGATTCTCCAACGAATGCGAGGCACCAAAATTCTTAATATCAAAACTCATTGGTTCTTTCAGAGTGAAAAAAACTAAATCTGATGCATTTAAAGCCGAATTTTTCCGCCCACAATGAAAAAAAACCATTGCGAACATTATTAATGTCCTGCAGAGAACAGTTTATGGTATTTAGATGCAACGTTTGAACACCCACCCCGGTAGCTTGCTTTCCTCGGGGAATTGGTCGCCCAAACAAAAAATTGCAACAAAAAACATTTCAAACACGGATTTTTTCCAACATTTTTTAATCGACATTTGTATAAAATAACTTCATTAGATCAATTGTTTGCATGCTATGAATACATCAATCATCTGCTTGCGTTTCTACATGTCTTTTGTAGCGTTTCATCGTCTTTGATTGGGGGGTGATTGCTCAATTCGTCATTACATGGGGGTGTAATAAAATTTTAACTTGAGTAGAAGGCGGAGCATTTTACACATGCTACGCTGGAAACTTCCTGTGGAAAACTCTAGGAAAAAAAATTCAATTCGAAGTCTGGTTTCTTTGGTTCCTCATCTTGCCATGATAAAACAAATACCAAATTAGTTTAACTCAACAGAAGACCAACTTCCTTCCAACTTTCAGCGGTTGAAACAACAACTTCATGAACAGAACCCCAGAAAAACCTGCAAAAAGAGTCCGGATCTTCAGCTTTTAAGTAACATGGATTAAATACTCGCAGATAATTATATTCTGCCTAACAGCATTTTAAGCAACAACGCTTTATATCGTGATGGATATAGTTATTGCTGTTTAAAAATTGGAGATGAAAAATTGATGCACAAACAATTAACACTGGAGCAAAAAAGAAGCCAAAACAGATGACTGTTCAAAATTTGCTATTGCTACAAAATTGGCTTTAATAAGCTAAGATTAACATATTTGGTATTCATGCTTAACCATGTAGAACAATTCATTTTACCATAAAACTGATGCCAATAGCAGGTGAGGGAAGGAAAAAAAAGCTAGATTCGTTTTGGTATATATATAAAAACTATACGTAGTTAGCCTTAAAAATGACCCCGAAGTAAATACCAAAAAATTTAGCAAGGAAGTTAGAGAGATTGGTATTAATGAATCTGACTCTGATTAGTGCTACTTAAAGCGGATCCGTACTGTCAATTTCCTAAGCAAATTAGATCATTACACCAATCCGTTTGCTAAAATAAAATGTTTCCAGCAAACTTAGCAAGCAATGAAACTGAAATATCTTCAATGATTTCATAGTGAATCGGTTCGCAGTAGTGTATGTTTTGTAAACAATAGCAGTAAGCGATGAAAAATTGAAATTTTCCATCATTTCATAGCGCGGATGGGGTCGCAAATGACAGTTTTGTAGGCAACCTCATCAAGCCATGATACATTACATTAATTCGTTTTTCTCTGAAAACTCATCAAGCGACGAAACTTCAAAAATTATTAGGTTAGTTCGTAAAGTTAAAGTTTTTCTGAGAAAACTCATCAAGCGATGAACCTTTGTGCTATTTGAAGTTATTCTATCGCATATATCGGCGGTTCGAAAAAAATTGAGTATTCTATGCCAGTCAGTGAAGCCCATTTAATAAAATAAAAATTGAAAATAAAGTCAAAATTGTTTAAGAAAATTACAAAAAATGTTGGCATCAATTTAAGTTTTTCCGAAAGTATTTCAATTATTTTTTAGGAATTTAAATTTTTCTTCAGCCTGATTCTTAGCAGTTTTTCTGCCAATTTTGGGGACTTCTCGCAAATTTGTGAAAACAATTCAAAAGCTGTTTTTTTGAGCAAATCTATTTGCTACAAATATTCATCAAATATGTCTGAAAAATTAGATTGTTTGCTTTTTCCGCGGAACTGTAAAATTTGAAATTAATTATCATGAATAAATTTTGTACTTTGGCGTCGGATAGAATACAGCCGGCGCATTTTTTTTTTCAATTCAAAATGCTCATTTTAGATTAAAATTTTTCATTTTAATTGATTGGGCTCATAAATTCACATTTAAATAAATTGAATTTTAAATGGAAACTTAAATTATTTCAATTTGTTTTTTAATGGAAATCACTGATGCCAGTGATAAAACTTTGGAACATATTTTTGTAAGGTTTACAGATAAGGTGTTTCCAAAAAAGCTCATCAAGCGGTTAAAAAATGAAAAATTTCATGTTCTTACACAGCGCGAACCAGTTTGCGTAAATTTAGCTTTAAGAAACCTCATCAGCCGATTAAACTTTTAAATGTTTCTACTATTTTCATTAGTTCAAAATAATCGATAGCATGCATCGTTTCGCTAAAAAATAGTGTCCGAAGCTCATCGAGCCATGAAACTTTTCAAAATAATTCACAGCGCAAATCTGTTCACAAAGTATTAAGTAAGTTTTCTCTTGGGCCCATCAGGTGATGAGGTTTTCAACTATATTTCAAGTTACATCTGCAGCAAAAATTGGTTCACAAAAATGAAATGTTTTTAGACTAAATCCTCAGTCGATGAAAATTTCGGAATATTTCTGATGCTTTTGGAGCGTTGTCATATTGGGTTTCGGCTATTTTAGGACAAAACAAAAAGTTTGTCGTTTTTAGTTCACCTCAGAAAGGAAAACTTTCACAAAATACTTGACAAAAAGACTAGCAGGTTCTTTTTAGCCAAAATTTGATTTGATCTTGTCCAAAGCGTTGACTTTAAAAAACCTTCCAGAACCTTCTTGCAACGTTTACCTGATAGCAATTTCCTAAATGTAACGCTCGAGAGCCGCATTTTATCCATTGCCTCTTATGAGTACAAAAAAGATGTCAGTTGAATAATATTTAGAAGCTAAATTTTGTTCGATATTTCACGATAGCCCGTTACAAAAATGATAGACTTTTAATAGGGAGAAATGGATTCAAAGTAAATTGTAATTATCTAAAGATAGCCGCCAGCGTGTAAAAAGCATAAAATTTTTTGGGTAATTACTATTATAAAAAAAAGAAAGTATTAAATTAAAATATCTATTTTCTTTGAATAGTGCTAGGTTCTGTTTAGCCAGAAGTTGAATTGAGTTGACCTAGTCCTATTGATTTTTAAAAACCTTCTAAACTCAGAATGTATCGAGTTCTAAAATATTTTTCAAAAACTTAGCTGATAGCAATTTTTTAAATGGTACGCTCGGTATATGATTGGAACAAAGGTTGAAACATTGGTAACGAAAAACATTTTACATGAAAAAAAAAACAGTTTGTGCACCAACGAAAATTTTCAACGTGAAACCTTTACCCTCGCTTCGTTGCGCTGCGAGTTTTCTTTGAAATTAACTACCTGATTTTACGTAGAAAATCGGACCTCAGGCCATAGTTCCTCCCCACCCTAAAATTTCGATTTAGCTTGTTGACGAGCTTATTGAAAAATTTCAAATAACAAAAGCTATAAAACCTTTTTTTAGCAATCCGATATGCAGTCTAAGATTGGTGTTTCAGATAGAGAATACAAAATCGATTTGTCGGTTTAATTGCTAAGTTTGAATTTCTTCACTTAATGGCCATTTTGGTTCCGACTTTCGCAGACATCGAGTCCCCAAAATCAACTTAAATAAGATATTTTACCTCCGATCATTTATTGCAGTATGGAAATTTCCAACTTTTCCATGCTCTGGACTACTTTATAGGCGCTTTAAAGATTTTATCCATACTCCTGAAAACGTAACGCGAATTATTAAAGAGTGACGCAAACTTCAGCACAAGAAAACTGTTCCAAATTGAATTGAGGCTAGCTAACTGGTTGTATTAATTTCGTACGACTCAAATTTTTACACTTGATCTTTGATGTTGTCCAAAATTTACAGTTTTCATTATTTTCGTTTCCCAGCAACTATTCGATATGGACTAAGGTGCAGTCGGGATATTCTAGCTTCGCTCTCATATACATGCAGACTTGTCTGCTTTTTGTGGCCCTTACTGGCGGCTTCTCATAATCAGTTTATATGTACATACTTCGTGTTTTTCCAACATATGAAAGCATTTTAGTTACCTCAATGAGTCGGTCAGCTGTCCACTCCAAACTACAATGTACTAGTTCTGAGCTGCCAAAACGGAAATTCTTTATGTAGTTCTTATTCGTCCGACTTTCGATATATGTCCGGGTGGTCTTTTTATTCAGATCAATTTTAGAAATGTTGACTGCGTTGGATCATCGCTCCGGAAATCGTGGGATTGCCAGGCGAGTATGCTTGCACTAGACTTAAGTGTAGATTTTGCGCTGGAATAAAACTTGGAAAACACAAACTATTCATGCTTGGCAAATCATTCGCACTCATAATCGTTTTAAATTGAATTGAGGCATTAACCAATTGGTCTTATCAATTCTATAAACGACTCAAATTTTACACTTTGATATTATCAGCCTTAATTTTGTAGTGTGCCAACATTTTATATAACAAAAAAATATTCCAGAATAATAAACGGGCAGTCTGATACGGGCATTCTTGTTTGTTACTACGATAGAATAATTCTTTAACTAAAACCGCCCTAACCAATGACACTTCCTTCTTTTAGAAACAAAATCATTCGTGCCTGGTTGAAAACATTTCGAGTTTTAATGGACCCTGCAAAATTGTAGATCGAAATTAGGAAATCTGATGAAGATGCAGCAATCAACTCGTTTTATGTTGGTCTAATATGTACCGCGTTTTCATACTCGCCATTAAGAGTCAAATACCAAATTAACCAATCAGTATAGAGATTAGACAGCAAACGTACGAAAAAAAAACAATTATTAATTATTTATTTCGTACGTATTCTTTGTAATCTCGATTATGATTGGTTAATTTAGTGTATTTCTCTACTTACGGACGAGTATGAAAACGCGGTTGTCTACTTACTTCTACGTAACCCTATAAATTCTATCCCAATATCTTATTCTTAACCCATTGACGGCTGGAATTGAATAAAAAATCAATAATTTTTAATTAAGGTAATTTATCAACAACAAGAAAGAACAAATAGAGTCTGCATTATATGATTATTATGCGTTTTTAATCATGAACACATTACTCTGAGTCCAATATCCCTTTTTGTTTTGAGTTCTAGCACTGACAAGAAATTTCAGATTTTTATTGATTACAGACCGCGGCACCGAAAAGTAGTTGCAGTGACTTTCAAACGACACCGAAGTAGAGAAGGCGTAATCACCGTCATTTCTGCTAAGGATGGTCAAGCTACTTGTTGAAAGCGACCAGAGGATGAGATGGTTTCTATAGATATGTGAGATGCAGCTAATATCACTCACAGCATGGACACTAGGTTTTATGACAGATACGGAAGAAAAAAAAATGCATGCGCTTCAATCTCCACTATCTCATTTACCTCGTTAACAAAGTGGACGAATGTGTCGTACTCGCATGCATTAACAATCCTTGGCAGAGATTCGCATTTGTACTCAACACTTTGATTGTTAGTTTGTCGGACAGTTTTCTTAACTTTGTCCCAATAAACAAACTCAGCTACGTCTTTTCGGAACAGTGCAAAAAATAATGGTATTTGATGGGATTCTAGGTTAAGTTTGATCTTTCTGAAACTTTTCTCCTCTATAAAGAAAACATAAGCAAAGTTGCTGGCTTTGATTAGAATGGTTGGACTTGATCGAAATTCCATTAGAAAAAATGCTTGGATATCGCTGTGTAGATCATCGCTTGTAGTGGCCGCTAATTTGTTTTTTAACATCCTGACGCCATCTTTGTGGTCTTCGAACTTAAATTCGTAAACAATGATTTCATTTCCTACCCTCTTAACGCTGTATAAATCACCAAGCATCTTTGAGTACACGTAACAATCTTCATTACGTTTTTCAACAGAGGGTATTTCAATATTTCTCGCTAATTCATCTGATAATCTGTCAACCAATTGGCTAGTATCTACAGCTATAGAACACCTCGAACCCATAATTTTGCATAGTTTCAATTCTTCAGCTTTCTTTTTGACTTCAGCCACTTGCTGTTTCTTTTCCTTGAACAGCTCTACCATGTGGCCCTCTGAGCAAGACAATAATTCTCGAAGACCACTTTGACAGTGTAACAAGAGTTCATAGTTTTCGGTAGATTCTTGCTCCATGTTAAGAGTTTTCTCGTTTTTTGCTTTGATGCGATCTAAAACATTTTGCTTCAAAACGTCCATTGCCGAGGAAACATCTTGGACTAATTGTTCGAACCCTTTTTTCCGTGTCTCTTTCTGTTTGTTAAGCCTCTCCTTGGTAAGTCTTACCGTTTTCTCAGAGGAATCTAAATCTGACAGTAATTCAAAGACTTCCGATCTCACTTGGGAAGCTCGTTCTTCAATAGGCATTATGTTATGATTTGAATGTTTCAAAATACAGTTCAGACACAGAATTTCCTCACAATTTGTGCAAAACACACAGCACAAATTTTTGTGAGTTGTACACACAGCGGGTTTTAGTGACTTATGGTCCAGGATGTCATGACCTTTCCTCACATGAGCTATGATACAACCTTCACAACTAAATTTAACACCGTCCACAGCCTCCAATTTGTCATTACATGTCGTGCACTGGAACAGTCGTTCTTTCTCGAAAGCTTCAAAACATGATTCGCAATTGATTTCTGTAGTTTTATCAGATCCCGTAACAGAGGACTCTTCATGTTCCGTATCCTGCTCTACAATTGACTCTCCTGAATTTAATTCCATTTCACATGGCTGGCTCAAACAACAGTACTGAAAGAGGATCAGTATCAAAAATAATCAAATTGTAATGGGTATATATAAACATAACCATCGGCCAGGCCAGTTGGAAAAGCGTTAATGATTTCAACAACGCCGCATAAATGATTTCTACATTATTTAACGTTCGACAACTACCTTTGAAACTGATGTCGCTATCTCAATTTGATTGTTAATCAAGAATCGAAATGAACTAATTCGAATTTTTCCTAGCAAAAAACAGGAAAATTCAGTACAAAAAAATTGACTTCGATCTATTACAGCTTAACTTAACAACGACGCGTGAACTTCAACCGCTATTTTTACGCAACGGATATAATTAAGAAAATAAATATGAGAGTTAATTACAGCTAAAATTGAAATAAATTAAATTGTAATAACATTCAATAACAAAGATAACATTTAATCAATTTTTGTCTAACTTATTCGGAAACATTCACACCATCAGAGTCTTCTATTTTTTTGGGAATCATGATCAATGTGGCTTCTACATGGTACCACATTTAACCCATCTACGAGCATTCTTTGATGTAGTCAAAAGTGGGCTGAAAAAGACCGGATTGTCTGATCGATAAAACAAGAAAAAAATTCAGTAAGACCTATTTCAACTTTACTGACCAACCCTAAGGCGCCAAAATATACTAATTTTGAAGGGAAGCGCGCGCCAAACTGGCATTTATCAACAGCAACCACCATAACTTTTCGAAAAAAGATCACAGGTGAAATGTCGTTTCAGCTCAGGATGTCAATATCTTTCACATGGTTCAGAAAAATCTTTTCAAAAGACGTTGGTTAAAAAGTCGAAATTTGTCTAAAAACACAACCGTGCACAAAATATTTGTACGGCATCTTCTAAATCGCGAAAACAATATGCGTATGCTATACATGTCTATCTGAGATCGGTCTTGAAATTTGCTGATGCTGGACACTGGAAAAAGACTTCTTAGCAAATCACTTCGCTCCTCTTCTGAATTAATTTACTAGCTAATATTAAAAACAATTAACAAAACGATTTACTAAGCAAAATAATCAGAAAATTCATTTTTATTTTCCATCCTAAAAATGATCACCACAAGTTCACGAGCTTCACTTGTAGCGACACGCTTCAAGTTCACTCTAACCAAACTGAACTACAGGACAAAAGGTCACAAAACGGTATAAACATATATACATTTATACTCTATCAAGAATGTAGGTTGTACAGTTTCACAAACTCTTGAATTGAGGTGGCTGGCAACGAATGACTGAAAATAGACTTTATTATTAAGTTTCTATCGTCGGTTAGAAGCACTACATTTCTTTTTATGTAATAACTTCCATCTTGTGCCCTCTGTCTAGCTCGCTGCTCGTCTGAAAAATGACTGACTGCAGTTGCTATAATTGCGTCATCATTTTGCCCAGTGAAATTGTTCTTCAAATGAGCATCATGCATCACAACACCTTTCCACGTTTTTACTTTTACAGACGACATTTTATGTCGCATTTGTTCGTCGATATACTGCACTGCTCGGTTTGCACTTTCCGCCCTTTTTCGTCTCTCGTTCTCATTGGATGAAAATCCGAGTCGACTGAAATCTGATGGCACGTGTTTGGCAGTTTGACTCTTCCAGGCCGCAGGATTTCTTTCGTTCGGGTTACTAAGCCCTTCCAGTTCGTTCACAACTAAAAAAGGATAGTCAGTGGCTGGGCAAGTAGCCCAGAAAGTTCGCACCACAATTGTATTTGCAATAAAAGTAGAAAGATAGCCAACAAAAAGTTGGAGAAGAGTCAATGAACGCAAGTAAACATAAAACTTTCGAATTTCAAAGAAACAAATAGATGCCGTTTAAGCTCTCTGAATTTCTATAACAATTTATGATTGGCGCTTTTTTGATACCATGAACCCAACAATAAAAAACTGGATCAATAGTTAAAGTTTTTATTCCGCTGCAAATCTAAAATTAAATTCCACTTTCGAAACTAGAAATCGTTCACGTTTTTTGCGCCAATTCCACGTTCGTATTTGGAGTGCTATTTACGTCACTTTCAGATGAATTTCAATTGAACTCAAAAATTGCATTTATACCAAAGTGCATTCATAAATGCATCAATATGTATTAATGCACATCTGTAGTTATTAGAGACTTTTCCTGATAATCAGCAAGACCTATATAAGAGTTTTCACTACGTTTATTACTCTTAAAAACACTGACTTGTTTTTCGAAAAAATCCAGTTTCGATTTTCAAAGAAAAAAACGAACGCCCTTAGAGCTGATAACCGGATAAAAATCGTTGAGAAAATTGGATCAATAGGTAAAATTTTTATTCCGCTTGAAAATCTGAAAATTAAATTCTATTTTCGACACTAGAGGTCGATCACGTTTTTGTGACCTTTTAACTTTCGCTGTTCAATAGTGGAGTTTGTCTTCCTTTTAACAAAAGGAATGAACTGATCTCAAAAAAATCGTAGGTTAAACCGCAAGAAAATCAAATTAGAGCGTGAACAAATTTTAAGACTTCTCCTGAAAACAGGGGCAATTAAAAAATTCTTAATATGTTCACAGAGAAGAAGCTGCGCTTCGCGAACACTAGCGAGAACACGACGAAAAACAGCTCTATAGAGTGCAAAAGGAAAAGGCCTCTAATTAGTTTTAAAAATGGCTACTGTGATAAACGGACTTCTGTAATTTTTATAGCATTTTAAAACTTTTCCTGAAAAGAAAACAAAAATTTAGTTTTCAAGCAAGAAAATGAACGATTTTTTTTTACGTTTGTACTGTTTTCTCAATAACTAATAAAGTTTCAATGTTGAAAACTTGACATATGATCAATGAAACTTTTTTTACAATAACTGGATAAAAATCGCAAAAAGTGTTTTTAAGGTGCAACTTGCCCATTTAATTAGAGGGCGACAGAGAAGTGTTCTTTTTGCCAAAAACTCCCCGTAAACAATACAAGCAGTTTGTAACTTTGGACCTTAAATTATTCGTTAGAAAAATAAGAATCTTAGCTAAACCCTCGTATTAATTTCACCTTACTTAAAAAGGAAAACAAAAAGCTACTCAGCTACGAAACAAAAAGTAACTACGATTATGTGCAATCTACTATATAAATTGCTGTTACTATATATAATTTCAGTCAGCCTGTTTCTATAAGCCTAACAACATTTTCAGTTCTTTTTCATGAGAAACAAAACCTACATGATGAACTAGCTAAGGATCCTTAGCTTTCCAACGAATACTTTTAGGCCCAAAGTTTCAAAGCAGTGCTCTGTTTACGGGCGATTTTTTGCACTGAGAACACTTCTCTATCGCCTTGTAATTAAATGGCCAAACGGCGCCTTAAAAACAATTTTTACGGTCTTTTTTATCTGGCTATTGACTAGAAAAGAGTTTCATTGATCCTATGTCAAGTTTTCAACCGTAAATCTTCATTAGTTATAGAAAAAACGGCACAAATTTTATCGCTTTAAAACTAAAAGTTGCAACTTCTATGTCCCGTGACTATATAAGAGTCTGAACTACGTTCATGGACTCTAAAAAACTGCTAGTCGAAGTCCTTCAAAAGGCCGCAAAGACAAACTTTCTCACAATTGCCGATAGAGCTCAGAAAATAGTTCAATCAGAGAGCTCGCCGCATAAAAAAATTTTCGGTTTATTTCAACGCCTTTAGCTTTATTATCGAACTCGGGCAAGTCCAGTCTCGGTTTTGCAAAGCAGCAGAATTATCAGCCTTTTACCTGTGAGTGGTATGATGACCTGCAGTCTTCTGGAGTTGACTATTCTCCTCACCAGAGATAGGTGGTCTATGAATGCATTGGTGTCTATCACGACATACATTGGCTCTACTCGCATAGGGTCCGCAGATGCCGTCAGGTAATTCTGCGATAAACAAGACAAATAACCATTATACTGCATCTGGTGGTAGTGTGCGTGCTTACCTAAATTTAGCGTCTCTACCATTGAAAAAATTTAATACAGATAGATGCTTTCGGCTCATCTATCATAGACATCTTGCAGATAACAGTTCATTAGTTCAGCTGTCCGTCAGATTTCATCTAATGCCTTTAGATTATCACATGGACAGATTTCCATTTAAATTATATATGATAAATTTTCTTGAGCCGAGAAAATTCATCGCCCAAACGGCGTGCACTTTTTATGATAATCAAATTGTATATCTATACTAGAGCATATAAAAATATCTAACAATCTCTATTTTGCATGTTCTTCTCAAGGTGTTTCGAACATACACTTGTCTTTTATCCTTTTTCAGCTTACCTCTTTCGACTGCTGTACTTTTAGACTGTGTTCGTGTTGGCTCTCTAGGCGCATTTTTTCCATCTGCAGATCAGACATGGACGCCCCGTGTGCCTCATTGCGGACACTATGTGGGTTGTTAAATTGTGATGGGGAAGCGATTGCAGATGACGAGGTCTCTGTGCCCCCTCCCACCCCGGCTGAATTGAGGTCGAAGTTGGTGAGAGTAGTCTGCAGGTCGGCTAGAAGTCCGTCGTCAGATGATTCCTACAAAAATCACAATAAGCACTCAAAACATGCTAAATTACATTATCTAAAGTAATGATTATCCACCATGTTGATGCTCAGAAGTCATGCACAGGAAAAAATAGGCCCAAACTTTGCTTCAGGAGAAAAAATAGGTCACAAAAAGCTTGGTTCAGTGATATAATCCTTGAATAGCAACTCTATGGAAAAATCTTCAGTTGAAATAGTAGTTTCAAGTCAGAAGCGACTATCATCATATTGTTTTTTTTTTCAGTAAAGTATAAAGATGTCCACTTGTCACTAACTGTATTAGCACGTGACGTTCTCCTGTCCACCTCGGCCGCCTCAATCTCATCAGCCCAACTGTACTTGACAGGTGTCTTCAGTTCAGGTAAGCAAGCCTCATACTCGCCTCTGTCTCCGTTGCTCCCTCTGTGGATCACTTTCAGCTCACTTTCCAGGAAATTGGCGAAGTCCAGCAGACAATAACACCTGTGCATATCAATCAATCATAAATCGTCAATTTGCTTATAGTCAATGGAACGACACAATTCAGTTCACCGATCTTTCTATGAAACTCGACTAATAATTTTTACTTTTTGGCAATAATTACATTTACTAGCATTGTTTTTATTTCAAAAACACTTAACGTACATTCTTGCTACGAAATACGCATGCAAGAGAAGAATATAGTTCATCAGAAATCTACAAATAAATTAGTACAAAAATTGCATCAATAAAAAATGAGACTCGAGAAATTTATGGTAAATGTATGCAAACTCTGAATAGGATAGTGAAGGGTAATTTAGATGCGAATAACGCCAACCGGTATGTATCTTCTATTGCAGATCTGTTGTTGCACTCAGTCGATACATAAATAGGGCGATCTCCAAGAGTAGCACATTCGCCATTCATCGGTTTGTACCCTGCCACAGTCACAATTTCAGGCAGAATCATGATAGAAGATGAGTGCTCTGAAGACTCAAAATTGAAATTCATTTGGGCTGGGTTGATTTTGGAGTGTATTAGGTTGAACATGTTGGCCCATGATTGCCAGAAAGAGTAGGCCTCGAAGGACACTCCGGCTGCATCTGGAACTGGGAACCAGTACTTGACGTTGCTGATCATCCATGCAGCCAACAACTAAAAATTAATCATGTTCCCATATGAATTAACTTTGAAATAATTCCCATACACATATGTCCAATTCAAGTTTTAGTTTCAATCTTCTATAACTGAAGTGTCAAATATTAAGAAAAAAATAGGTAATTTTTAAGGATATTCGTCAAAGATCCCTGGACCCAAAGAGTTTTAATAAAATCTTGAACCCGAAACAAAAGTGCTCGGCATGTTAAAGCAGTTCGAGTCCAGGAATCCGTGGAATTCCGACTGAATGCTGCCTACCTTGATCGGAGGCAACAGCGCCTTCAGAACCTTTCGCGATTCGCTTCCATCGTCAGGCCCATTTCTGTTCGAACTACCAGTAGAAGTCACAGTTGCTGTGTCGAGGAATGAGAGGGAAGTGTGGGGAGGCCAATCGGATAGTACTTGAGCTACTTGGTCTACCATGGTGCGAATTGTAATGAGTCCGAAAGATATGGCCGCTTTGTTCACTTCACTGCGACAGGCAGAGGCGGTCTCGTCTACTACCAAGTCTCCGTTGCAGTCTAAACGGATTGAAGCTAGTCAGAACTTGATGAACGCATAATTAAACTTGATCAGCAAATTAAACGTGAAAGATATTTTAGATTATTTTAGAAAACATAGATTATTTTAGAAAACATAGATTATTTTAGAAAACATAGATTATTTTAGAAAACATTGTGAGTTTAGAAATCAATCATTTACTTTCAATTTTTTTAGTCAACCGAAATGTTATGAGGACTTCTGAATCGGCAAAAAATATATATATTTAATTTGAAAGAGGTTGAGCATCAAAAAAACAAGACTGCTCGTATCAGGGCGAAGCCCTGAATATTCCGACTGCCTTTTAAGGTTTAAAAAATAAATGAAATAAAATAAAATGAATTTTTTTTTATTTGAAAATTTTTTATGAAAATCATCCCCCCACACGCCATATAAAGTACAAAAAGTTAGATTTCGTTCCTTGTAACGCATCAATTATGGCCAATAAGCTTCGTTCAACCAATTAGGAACGATTTATAAGACGGATTAAATCTCGCTTACGCGTTAATAGCGCGAATTATATTGCGCGTTAATTGTCCCAAATTGGTCAAAATGGCAATATTTAAACCCTCATAACTTAACGAAAAATGATCACAGGTGAAATATCTTTTCAAATTTAAGCTCAGGACAACAATACGTTTTGAATGATTAAAAAAAATTCCGTCAAAAATGGCTAGTTAAAAAGTCGAAATTTGTCTGAAGAAAAAAAACCCACCCCGAGCACAAATATTCCGTTACTTTCGTATCGAAAGTCGGAACAATTACACCCATACTACATCCAGGACAAAAACTATTTTCGGCAAATTTTCTAAAAATAAGTTTGTTGAGTAAAACAGGGTATTTTGCAGCTTCAAGAAGACTCGCAAGTTCCAATTTTCAGATCGATCTGAGCAGAAAACGTCCTTTTACATATCAAACCTAAAACTTCTCCTGTATATCGGTGGAAATAATCGTGATTCAACTTAAACTAGTGTTGATTTCATCATTTCGACTAGCAAATTTAATCCCATTCCGAAGCATAGCTTAAGCGGGTGATGAACAGATGGACGAATAAAGTTACTGACCAATGCCAACAATTCGCTGTTCTAGATTCAAAACAAAAATAAATAAGACGGGCAATACCTCGTGACAGAATACTTTACACAGAGGCGAAGCTGGCTTAACTAACTAGCAAAAAAGGCTAACGGGAGTTATAAAACTGCACGAACAGACCAACACAATTCAATAAGCTTTAGACAATGGAACTTAGCCGACCACGGGTTCGAACTTAACTTTGAACTGTTTGTAGAATTTTCATTGCTTGAAAACTTTCACGTACTTACTGTTGTACAGACAACATTCAGGGTTTCAAATAATGTTTTGTTTCAGATTCAATTTGATAATCAACTTAAATCCATTAATCACAAGCTTGTGTTAACATCAAGCTTGTGCTTCAAGTTTTTTCCAACTGTTACAATGGATGCATTTCCAGACTATTCTCTACGTACATCTTTTATCTAGATAGCTGAACTTGCTGACAAAGTAATCCCCGAAAAGTTAGCTACTCGATTTTTTGTCAAGATGGCTTCCGTACTTTTCCTAGTGTTTGATGACATTGTTGTATAATATTTTAGCTCTATGGAAATAATTTTCATCGGTTTTGATATATCTGCTATTGTTAACTACGTGTTCATTTCTACGTTGTTGCCGAGTTTTCGCATCGTTACAGGTTTGAACGTTTTTGGATATGTCGTATTTGGAACTAATCAGTGCTAAGCACAAGCGAAGATCGAGCACATGTGAGCTTCGTGTCTTTGCAGTCCATTACCCCAGTTTATTGGGTATACGTTTTCAATGCCCACTAGCTCGCTCGTGTTTGTTTCTTGGAGTGGCTTCTGCTTTCTATGTAGACTAGCCCATCGGTTCGTGGCGCAGTTACCCAAGCTCGCAGTTCTCGAAGATAACTGAATTTTTCTTATTTTATGAGGCACGTGCCAGATCACTTCTGTTATACCACTCATTCAACAATTAAAGATTTCAACTCATTCACTCGTTCAACAATCACAGAAATACATCTGACTTTAATTTATTCTCCAAGTGTATTCTGGCGTTTCCCACTTCATCCTCACTCTAGTTACTACCGCCGCCCTTAGTGTCCTTTGATAGTAGAAGTCATCTCGGTCGAAATCGTACATGGCTAGTATACCCCAGCGGCATCTTAACACCTACTCTTCCCAAATAGACTGGCGTACTTTTGTTCCAAAATGAAGTAAAATTATTCGGTTTTCCCTCGGCGTTTTTTTTTGACTGGCTGTGCCATTATGCAGGGACTATGAGAATTAACACAACCACCAGTATTAAATTAGCGTTTAGTATTTACCGACCGGTCAATCAGACCACAATAAATGAGCACACGCCTATTGAGGCAAAAGCAAAACATAGTCAAAAGAAATTGTTGTCATTGAGCAATTAGATCTTAAAATTTTGCAACACAAAATACCTGAATTTTGAATTTAAAAAAAAATCTTTTTCTTTGCCTTCGAAGCGACAAAATAAAGTCCATAAGCCGATAAAACATACGCCGATACCATTTAGGCTGAATTTTAGTTTTGAGTTTTGCAGAAAAAAAATAGATGCCATTACAGCTTTGAATTTTCAGAAAAAATTATGTTTGACCCTTTTTTGCTTCAATTAACCCATTTTGAGAAACTTATTCCTCTGAGAAATCTGAAAATTAAATTCCACTTTCGAAACTAGATGTCGATCGCGTTTTTTCTTTTCAACGCAGGAACAGAACTAACTTAAAACACAAAGACGAAGCAGATCTTCGCACCACTTGCGATACAACATAAAAATAGCAGTGCAAGCTAGCAGAGAGGAAAAGACAGCCACTAAATGCAAAAAAAAGGTAAGAAACACTTTGAAAATCTATAATTTAAAAAATTCAAAATGTTGTCTGTAATCATGTTCTATTTAAGGAAAACGCGTCGAGAATAAATGAAAATTCAAAAAAAAATTCAAAACGGCAACTGAGCCGGCGAAACAATTTCCACAAGAAAAAATATAATTGTTGTCATGAAAAACTTTCAACTATAAAGTCTAGTCTAAAATTTTTTAACATTTTGTGCCACCAGGAATGGGCATAAATTATTGCTACCTTTGAAATGACCCCAAATTAGGCCACTTTTTTTATTAGCCCCCTTCCTGCGCAGTGCAGGGCCAACCTTGGGCGAGGGGGAGATGTCATCCATTTTGCCGCAGCCGGTCCCACCTTGAGGAGGCGGATGACACGGGGACACCTCCAGCCGTGATCGAAGCGGCATTCGAACGCATGACCCTCGTGTTGAGAGATATGTGCCTAACCCACTCGACCACGGCTGCTCAATTAGGTCACTAAGCCAATAAAAAACAAGCCGAAAAAAGTTTCTAATTGAGAAAAAAAAACAGCAAAATATACGAAGTCAAGGCTAAAAAATAGAAACCGCGGGAGTAAATGAAAATACTGAAATTGATTAGACTGCGTACAAAAAAATAAATCTCCGATGTGACAACTAAGCCGACAAAACATAAGCCGACAATCTATAGGCCGACACTTTTTTGGATAAGGAATATTTTCAGCTTGAAAAAAGCTCCTGGTCAGATTCGAACCCACTACCTTTGCCCTCCCAGGCGTATTCTTCACCTGCAGGCTAAAGGCCGGACACGCATAGAAATTTGAATTCATTATGAGCCAAGATACAAGTGATTCTGCAAAACACGTTGTCAACACAAAAAATCAACACGAAAAAAGTCCATATTCCGGTTTGATAACGCTTGCTAATCGCAAGCGTGAAGAAACCGTAAGTCAAACTGCGAATAAGTACATTTCAGTCTGAACAAATTTTAAGACTTTTCCTGGGGAAAAACGTAACAAAAATCATTGCGACCTAAATAAGAGTCAGAACAAAGCTCATCAATTCTGGAAAGTTGTACAAGTGTCTTCAGGAAACCAAACAATTGTTGCTTGTGTACGAGTTGTAGGGTCGCAATATCCTTGAAGGAAAACCAAAGCAAGTACACAAGGCCAGGTCTAAAAGCTTTTATAAATAACAAAAAAAATTGTATCTACAGCGAAAATTACTGATAGAACATGAAAATTTGGCAAGTGAGCAGACAAACGAAAGACAATTCAATTTTTCGCGAGAAAAATTTGCTATTTCAACATACCGAAACAAAACAAATCGCGTTACCTCTATGCCACGTGAGATGTCTCGAAGTTGCTAATGTTCACTTATGAAGCAACTTCACAATTCCTTACAGATTTGCAGGAGAAGTTGTTCACGGGAAAAAAAGTCTCTCAAGTGTAATCAACTTTATTTCATCGCACATAATTCACACTCAAGTTACAGTTCACAATGTGAAGGTCTAAAAGAAGATTGAAAAGCTGTCTGGCAGGTAGATCGAAAATCGATTTTCTCGTATTTGCTAATTCGAGCCTCCTCTTATGAACATAGCCAACAGTGAAACGACAACCAACATAAAAAGCAAATTTCGAATAGAACGCATATTAAGAAAGCAAACATGCTCAAAATGTATCTGTTGGAGTACTTCCAAACAGGGGGTTTAGTAGATGATTCCTGTGAACAAAGTTATTTACAGTAAAAACAAGTCTATTACCCAAGTGTAATAGCCAACAGGCAGTTAGAAAAGAGTCATGAACGCAAAGAACTCGAAAAACCGGACTTATTTTTTTTCGAAAAACTTCAACTTTCGAATTTCAAACTGAAAAATATACGGTCTTCAAGCTCAATGAATTTGAAGCAGAATTAATGGTTGACACTTTTTTGATTAAATTGACCCAATTTGAGAAAACTGGATCACTAGGTAAAGTTTTTATTCCGCTGGGAAATCTACTGAAAAACAAAATCCACTTTCGAAACTAGAAGCCGATCGTGTTTTACGTGACTTTCACACTTTTGCTTTTCGATAGGGGGTTTGCTTCCTTGTAACAATGGAAATGAACTGAAGTAAAAAAAATCAAATTCAAACCGCGAAAAATCAAATCGTGTTTGAACAAAATCGGACATTGCAAAGAAATTTCTTTTTTTCACTGATATGGCCTAGCATGTTAAGTGCTTTTATTGATTGAACTCAACTTTTCTTATGATGGCGCCATTCAATGTTGGTTCTTTGTGTCGCAATAATGGCATAAAGTATCTGGATTAACAATTTTCTTGTTTGAACTAACTGGTATTATAAGGACTCATGTTATTAGCAAACATGTTATCAACAAGAGCATCTCTTCCACAAAAAAAAGCTATTTCTAACTTGAATTTAGGATGTTTTTAAACAATTACGCTATCGATTGTTTAAAACTTTAATGAACTCTCAAACTTAAAATCACTCTAACATTATAAATTCGCTAACATTAAAACATATGAACTCATATATGAATTTGCTTAAATTTAAATTTCAAGACAAAATATTTAGGTGTTTTGCTTTTCCCGCAAGTATGGAATCAACCCACAGAACAAAAACAATAAGCAGCTTTGGTGGTAAACTCCAGCGCATTTTTCCGGTATTTTATTTAAATGATCAGAAGTATACTTTCATTGCTAGAATTCATAATGGGGAAAGTAGCAGTACGACTTGAGAATGTACGCCGTGTAAGTGAGGTTAAAGCCTGACCTCGTTTGGATGTGTTGTAGATGGCGAATATGTTGATGATGATGAGTTGGATGAGTCTCTCGTCTGGCATGCTCACTGGCCTGTGACTCAGTAGAATCTTGAACTCCTCCTCCGTCTGTGAACACAGACCACCAAACCCATCCAGACTAAAAATATCAGCGAGATACTTTTAAAACATTAATAATGGCATTGGTATTTGTATACAAATCAATCTCAGACTTGAAAAACATTTCTTCGTATAAAATATTCAAAATGATCTCTCGAAACGAAACGAGTCGCATTACAATAAAGCTGAGCAAGTTTCTAGTAACCCTAATCATTTTGATAAAAATGACTCCTGTAGAACTTGAACTTTTCATACTAAAGCAGTGAAAAATAAGTATGAGCTTATTTCAATACATCAAAATGATTTAGAAGATAACTTACCCTATTCCTGTGAAAAGGATGCCTTGGATATTGAGGAAGCTCAGAACAAGCTGTTTGGTCAGCTGAAACACAGTCACCACTCAACACAGAGAAAACGACGCGAATTTAGGTACTAACGGTAGAAACTGACAGACAATGATTAGCAGATCAGATAATTTGGCAGATTAAAAGAGAAGTAAAAATATGAACAAAATCAAGTTTTTTCTCTAAATACCCATGTTGGGAAGTGTTGAGGCTGAAAAATAATTTGACGAAATTGGAACGAAACATTCTTCAAAATCATTTGCTAAACAGCGTAAATGAGGAATGAACCATTCCACTTTTCCACTTTATTGCCATAATGCATGTTTCCCTGATACTTTTGACAGAGTGCTTTGCCGAGAGTATGGACAGCATATGGTGCCGGGGGAGGGGGGGAGGGGTAAAGGGAACGTTTAATGAGTGCAATTGTAATAAGCACGTGACCAAAAAAGGCCCAGAAATTCTCCTGCTAATTTTGAAAACAGCAACAACAACATTGCACTTGTTCGGCCGACTACTCACAGCCGAGTGTTCCTTCTGCATGAGCATCTCCTTGTGGACTGAGGCGGTGAGTGCTTTGATCTGTCTGTTCAACTCATTCACATCCTCCTCATTCACCCTCGAAGATTGACCACCTTCAGCTGGTAAAAAAAAAACAATCAATTTGAACAGAGCGATACATTCAAAATTAAAACTTCTTATTTCTTGTATATTCAATAAAAAAACTCAACCAGAGCGCTGTCTTCTCTAATTTTACCATGTAATTTATACACTCCAATGACTTTCCTAGCCACAGCAAAACTTTCCTTTTTTGGAATCTATAAAACACGCAAAATTACCAAGAAGAGTTAGCCCGACTTCAGCGTAGATTCAAAGCAGTCACAGGTTAATATTAATGCTTATCGGAGTAACGGACTTGCTCGCAGATGTTTTATAAACCATTTCATACAACATCTTGTTTTCATGTGAGTAAAATAGAGAAACGGACTATGCTTAAACAGACTGGATAGCTTTTCATAAATCCTCAGCGACTCACAGAAACAACAATTATTTTTAATAATTGGTTGTTATTATTATTACAGTTGCTAGCTTATAATAATATATCATAAGTTAGTAACTCACATGGAAACAGCCAACCATTTTAATGAAAAATTATTCTGGGACTTGAGTGGTTAAATGAAACATGTGATCAAGTCAGTTTATTCAATCATTACTGTTTTTTTTTCAATCAAACTATTATAAGCTAGCAACTCACAGGGAAAAAGACTGAGACCGAGTATTTAAGTAAGGACAGACCTCTTGAACTGCTGTTGTTGTCGCCACCATCTCTGACCCATATCAACCTGCCTCTTCCCTTGTAGACAGCTATGATGTCCCTCCTCTGTCTGCTGATCCTCTGCTCAACTTCTGCTCTCTCGCTCTCCTGACTGCCCTTCACCTTCTTGCTCACATCTTCGAACATCACATTCAGACTCTCACGCGCAGCTGCAACGCAAAAAAAATCACAAATCAAATGATATAATTCGCATGTGCTCGAGATTGTTTCGAACACCCCAAATAGTAACCCGTGTAGCCGGCTGACTGAAGTCAATTTCGAGGCTATAACTAAAAAAACGAACACAGAGGCGAATCAGAGCTTCGCACTATTCCCAATACAAAACACATGAAAGCTAGCCTAAAGAACAAAATCAACGCGTTCGAAAAAAAATTTCACGGTTGAGTTGAGTCGAAAAAAATTTCTCCAAATAAATTTTGAGCTACAAACATTTTCAAAAGTTTTCACACTTCACATTCCCTAGCACACACAGACATACAATTTGTTATCGCCCTTCAGACGACGCAATATGAGGCGAATAAGCTGATACAAGACTAGTCGAAACCTTTGAAGACGAATCAATATTTTGAGCGAAAAAAGAAGGGATATTTATAAAATCAGGTAGTTTACCAAAATATTAATGAAACTCCAATAAACCAAGAATTTATATTGCAGAAACACTGAAAACATATTTATTGACCAGATGTCAGATTCAAGTATTTGTTTTGCGACTTCTGATTTGCGAAATAATTAGGGCATTTTGATTAACTGGCTTTAACAGTTGCGAAGCTGAGATTCGCACCACTTACGATACAATTCAAGACAACTGCTATTCAAAAAAAATCAAAAAGTCGAAAAACGTATATCTATCAGAACAAAAAGGATAATTTTGACAAAAAAATATGACAAGGCAACCAAAAATAAAACTTGTATCGAGAGAAAAATTATCAAGCAGTAACAAAGCCGAAAACACCGGAGTAGAAACCCTCGGGGCAGAAAAAATTCAATAAGCCCTAAAAACCAAGCCTCCCTCCCCCAACAAACACACATAATCACGCACAATAAAACCCTTTTACTCATAAAAGAACCAATATTAGGTAACAAAGACGATATTACACACGGCGAAACCAATTAAGCCAAAAATTTTATCGAGTATTGAAATTCTAGATTCACAAGATTTAAAATCGAGTTGGTAAAATTAAAACTAACATAAGAAGAAGAACTTGAATCGGACTGATCGTTATAATCAAACCATAAAATAATAATTTCTGTTTGATTATTTTCAATGAAGGAGACCCGTAGATGAATCCTGTGAACACAGATATTCAAGGGAAAAATCAAGTACCCGGTTATAAAGGCTCAGCACGACGCATAAAAATGTCTAGTACGTTTGATGACACACACATGAGAAGTCTGCGAAGTGTTTTAAACAAGCTTTGTTTATGATTTCTCCCCTAATTCACTGATACTTAAATAAGTGATTCGGTTATTGGAGCCATGAAATTATTTTTTTGCAGTTTTTCATTAAGTTGCATGAACTTTTTTTATTCGAGCGTTTATCTTAAATAAGTGAGTTATTTCTTATGTGGTTAACTCATAGAGTAATTTCGGATAGGGTACACCGTCTGCTCGTCACGCTATCTTATTTTCGGCCGGATAGATTCGTGCAACTTCTTAGTCTAATACCGATCCTAATCTTACTCTTATACTTTCTAGTCTCAGGGTGTTTAACTAGTCTCTGCTAGGCTCAATAGATCTAGAGTATACTGGTTTGTTGCGGCTGCTGAAGTTCTCTTGGAGAGACAACTAATTTCTAAGTTAAATTCAAATCTCTCTGGTGCTGAAATTACAAGTAATTTCAGCACTTACAAATAAGTGGGTTGTTAGTTAGATGGATCATGATTGGTTAATATTAAATACTTTACAGTGGTAAAATATCTAATTTATCCAATCATAAAATATAGTTTAGATCAGGTTCCACCCATCCGGGTTTTACAGAGTTTTTTAGAATTATCTTTCTGCAATTCAAAGGATGGATGATGAACGTTGGTATTTGGCGAACATCGTATTCTTGTCCGGTTCCTCTTGTTAGAGAAGTTCCAGGACGCTGGAGTTAGGGGCATCAATCGTTGTGTCTTCTTGTGACAACGACTGTGTTTCCCAACGAAATCAATCTGATTTCAAAATGGTTTGCTATGACGGGTTTTTCTGTATTATGTAGAGAACTTGTTTTGTGTTCAACCTCGTCTGGGAATGGCGTGGAAATTGTGCGTGGAGGGGATGCCTTGTAACTCGGATCTGTACGTATACTTGAACATCGAGGTGGTCATTGGTCTAGTTCAATGAAGTCCTTTTCTGCGAAGTCAAGTCGTACTCTAAATCCTTTGAGTTGTGATTGTGGACGGCATATCGGTTGTGGTTAGCCATTCTTGTTCGAGTATAGTGGGGTCATTTTGTCTTTGGATGTTCGTCTTTGTTGTTGTGTGCTGATCTATATACTGCAAGGTATGATTTACATTTTATAAAATTTTTATTAGTTCAGTTTTTTTAATTATGAATTTAGTTAGTTGTTTTCACAAAAGCATTTTGTTTTAGTTCGGTTATTTTGAAGAGTTACTCACCCTTGAGTACCTCTTATTAAAAATAGAAGTGTGGTCACAAAGCGTGGATGTAGCGCGGTGGGTTAGGCCGGCTATAGAGCATGCTCAGGACGTCCTCTCTGGTGGGTTAGGCCAGGAGTGGGAGTATGATTTCGTGCGGTTTCTTTGAGAGGTCCTGTTATGTGATAACGTTTTATGTTGGATTTGTGTTGGTCTTTCTTTATGTTCCTTTGGTTGTGTCCTTTTTTCAAAAATCAAATTGTTTTTGTTATGGGTTTGTCTTTCGACTTTTTTGTGTTTTATTATTTCTTTCTTAGACTTCATAATAGTCTTCAAAAGAATAAATTATCCAGTTTTAAACTGGGTTAATCCGGTTTGGGTACCGTTGGTTTTCTTTTCTTAGTCATGCTGTTATTTTATGACTTGTGGTGTTTAGTAAGCTGCGTTGGTTAGTTTGGTTTAGTATATAATTCCTTTCCAACCGGGTTAAAGGAAAGTTTGAAACTTGTTATCGTGTGTTAGAGTTGTTGAGTGTGAAAACTTGAAACTGAAATTCATTATTTAAACAATTCTTCGTGGGCGAGCTGTGCGAGTTTGGATAAAATTCTTGTGCGAGTGAATGAAAATATCAAAAGTTAGTACTGAATTTTCATTTTATTAATTTATTACATAGAATTTCAATTTTACTGCTAGTTTTGGGGGAAATTTATAGTTATAAATTTTCATCATAATTAATTTTACTGCATTATGGGGGAATAATTTATAAATTAATTTTTTACATTTGGTATAAATTTTATCAGATTATCTTGTGGAAAATATTAATGAAGTTTAGAAGAATTTTAACAAGTTTATTTTTTATTTTTCTTTTTTGTTTTTTGCAGATGATCGTGGTATGAAGACTAAAAATCTAAAAGAAACATGAGTAAAGAATGGTTAGTATTAATTTAAATTTATTAGTAAAGAATATTTGAAATTATACTTACCTGTTAATCGTCTGGGAAAAAACCGTGGGGGAAGATGTCGTGTATCATGTCTGAATTTGTTAGTAATTTTGCTAGTATGCGAATGATGTTTTTAGTTTGGAGCAGTGGCCAAAGCAATTGAAGTGCTTTAATAGTTTTTAGTTCTTCGGTGCCTACTGCAAACTCATAAGGTGTGTTTTGAATGAGATTATATATTTTGTGATTGTATTTAGTATTGTGAATAAATTCTAATATAGGGATTTCTATAGGTTGGATAAATTCATGTGGGATAAGGAAGGGTCTGGATTCTTCAGCATTAAAGGTCTTCGTGATGGGACAAAATATATACATTTGTGTTATTGGGTCATAATTGCGGAGGATGCCGTGGAGGTTAGTATCTTTGATGCAATAGGTGAAATTTAGAAAAAATGGTGAAGTGTACTTCGAGTTAAGAAACTGAAAACGATGGTGTGGTTGTCTTGATGGAGTATGTAGATCAAAATGATTTTGTATGAAGCGATAGTATGTATATGTGTGAGTCTGTTTAGTGCGTAACATAATGTCGTGTGAACAGTGCAAATCGCGTTCATGTGGTGCAAGGAAGTGAAAGGTTAGTGAAAATAATTGAAATTTTTCTTTAAAACTTTTGTAAGCTTGCATATCAGTTAGTGCTTCAGAAATGATGTGATCGTATTTTCTATCAAAAATATTGAGTGTGAATACATATGATGTTTTTATGAAGAATTTTTCTGTTAGTTGTGGGTTAGCGAAGCGGTCGTCATCTAAAAATTGGTCTTGATTAGTTCGGATGATATTATGGTCGTAATATTCTATTGTAAATTCGTTAGCTCGGGGTGCAGTGAATGTTTTTAGTGATTTTTTATATCCTATATAAGTAAATTGTCTATGTGTTAGTGGTGTGGTGAGTCGATACAGCATATCTTTATTCCTTTCTATATCGTTATGAGTATTAGATAATGGCAAGCAAAGGGGATTAGTAAAATGATAATATGTTGTCCAATGAAGTGTAGGCATTAAAACATGTTCATCTACAAAACTACGTGTGTCGTTAGTGTCGTTAGGTGTGTTTAAAGTATATTGTGGGAATGAAGGTAAGGTGATTGCTAGAAAATCTTTCGTGTTGGTGTGGTGTGGATGATTAATATACTCGCAGGCTGTTCCTGGTTTGGTCGGGAATGGATGGCTATTTTCTGATCCACATGGGACTGCGGTATCCCAAAAATATGTTCGTCTTGAAAGTGTGTCAACAAAATGTACCTTATTTTTGTAAAAGATAGGGATTCTTTTATAGCATCTTTTATCTTCAAAAACATATAGTGGTGATACTTTTTTGGTACAAGTATAAAACCATAAAATGTTTCCTTCGTAGTCTAGAAAATTTGATCTATTTCCTGATAGTAAATATCCTGCGTAGAGTATTTTTAACACTGCTAGTGCAAGTGATTGTAGGATTTGTGTCCTTTCTAATTCGCATAGTTGGTGAAGTGTTTCTAATTCGGAGAGTGACATTTCTTGAAAATTTCGACTAATCGTGTAGTCTAACTTCATATCTAAGTGGATATCATAGTGGATATTACCAAAATAAGAATTATTCATTAGTGATAGTTCTTGTAAACGTGTGCTTCTAGTGTCATGTGGCTTTAGATAGTGTGAAGCGATAGTATGTATATGTGTGAGTCTGTTTAGTGCGTAACATAATGTCGTGTGAACAGTGCAAATCGCGTTCATGTGGTGCAAGGAAGTGAAAGGTTAGTGAAAATAATTGAAATTTTTCTTTAAAACTTTTGTAAGCTTGCATATCAGTTAGTGCTTCAGAAATGATGTGATCGTATTTTCTATCAAAAATATTGAGTGTGAATACATATGATGTTTTTATGAAGAATTTTTCTGTTAGTTGTGGGTTAGCGAAGCGGTCGTCATCTAAAAATTGGTCTTGATTAGTTCGGATGATATTATGGTCGTAATATTCTATTGTAAATTCGTTAGCTCGGGGTGCAGTGAATGTTTTTAGTGATTTTTTATATCCTATATAAGTAAATTGTCTATGTGTTAGTGGTGTGGTGAGTCGATACAGCATATCTTTATTCCTTTCTATATCGTTATGAGTATTAGATAATGGCAAGCAAAGGGGATTAGTAAAATGATAATATGTTGTCCAATGAAGTGTAGGCATTAAAACATGTTCATCTACAAAACTACGTGTGTCGTTAGTGTCGTTAGGTGTGTTTAAAGTATATTGTGGGAATGAAGGTAAGGTGATTGCTAGAAAATCTTTCGTGTTGGTGTGGTGTGGATGATTAATATACTCGCAGGCTGTTCCTGGTTTGGTCGGGAATGGATGGTTTGGGAATTTTCTTTTGAAAGTGCGATAAGCTCGGTTGTTGCTATTTGATGATTCGGTGGATGTGGATGATTGTGCTAACGATGCAGTATAGGCTGAGGAGGGTGTAGGAGTAGGTGGGTTTGAGGATTCTATTGTGGATGAAATTTGATTTATAGTGAGGGTGTTAGGGTGTATTAGCTGTTGTTGTAGGGTGATAAAATTATCAAGTTCTTGGGAGATTTGGGGAGTATCGGGAGAATTAGATGATCGGTCGGAATGAAATGGAGAATAGGTTGGGGTTACTTGTGAAGCATAAGAGGGAGTAGAAACGGACGGGAGTGGATTATTTAGTGGGATCGGTTGAAAAGGGGGCTTTGAAAAACCTGAGGAGTTGGTTTGAAAATTATTGGATGGAGATGGTTCGGAGTCTGCAAATTCGTCAGGGGTTTCTATGTTAGGGTTATTGAGTTGTGAAATGGAGTATAAAACTGAAATATCTGAATTAGTATCCGAATTCATGCTTGACGTTATATTAATAGTTGGAAAATCGGGTGGCGGGAAAGCAAAAAGTGGGATTATTGTGATTGGAGTGTTGAGGTTGGTTGGATGGGAATTTGAGCGGTGTAGGGATCCAAGTTGTCGGCTCATAGTGGGCTAAAAAAATTATTATTTTGAGACTGAAAAGCGGTGGTATGGGGTTGTTCTATAATTTGTTCATATGTATTATCATTTTGTGAATGATGTGTCATTATATGTTGTATGGGACTTTGCGATATGTTTGGTCTAAAATTTGGGTTATGTGTTATTGCTAGGTTTCGGAAATTACGTGGGACTAAGGATAATGGATGGTTATGTGGTAGGGGTGGCAACTGTGGTGCTGTAGGCGTTACTTCTATGTTATTATGTTCTTCGTTGTATGTGTTCTGTGTTGTCGCTATTTTTGTATTATATTCTTTGATTTGTGCGTCTAGAAGAATTTTGTTAATTGATGATGAAAAAATTCCAAAAAATCCTGCAAATAGTATGCGTGCTACACTTGCTTGTCTATTTACTTGTGTGTGTATAGCGCATGTGTTATAGATTCCTTTTAAAAGTGAAAAAAGAAATCCTATAAAGTTAAACATTGCGTATAGGATGGTTAATTTTTCTAAGATGTAATAGGGCCATCCTAGAAAATCGAGAATTTCATTTTTTAGTGTAACAAAGCTAAAAATATTTATAGGTGAAATATCTTGTGGTCTGTATTTTTCACCGTTTAGATATATATAGTCTTTAATGTCTTTCAAATATCCGCTATAATCTTGTGTATAGATATCTACAAATCCTGCGGTTTCGGCAAGTTTGCGTAAGTTTTGGTCAATTGATTGTCTTTGTATAGTGTCCATTTGTGTTAGTAATTCCTGGAATTGTTGTGTTCTAATGTGGTGTTGGATATCGGATTTTGAATATATTCCAATTGATTGTAAATCGATATTTGGGTTACGAGCAATAGCTCTGATGCTTTCGGGTGAAAATTTTTTGAGTGATTGCATTAATGTGGGGTATGGGGTAAGAAGATAATATTTATCTTCATCAGGGTTCAATTGTTCTACATTGTGGCTATTTTCTGATCCACATGGGACTGCGGTATCCCAAAAATATGTTCGTCTTGAAAGTGTGTCAACAAAATGTACCTTATTTTTGTAAAAGATAGGGATTCTTTTATAGCATCTTTTATCTTCAAAAACATATAGTGGTGATACTTTTTTGGTACAAGTATAAAACCATAAAATGTTTCCTTCGTAGTCTAGAAAATTTGATCTATTTCCTGATAGTAAATATCCTGCGTAGAGTATTTTTAACACTGCTAGTGCAAGTGATTGTAGGATTTGTGTCCTTTCTAATTCGCATAGTTGGTGAAGTGTTTCTAATTCGGAGAGTGACATTTCTTGAAAATTTCGACTAATCGTGTAGTCTAACTTCATATCTAAGTGGATATCATAGTGGATATTACCAAAATAAGAATTATTCATTAGTGATAGTTCTTGTAAACGTGTGCTTCTAGTGTCATGTGGCTTTAGATGTCCACCAGGTTGACCATTACTTTTTTGAAAGTTAACTGGTATATTTGATGTTCCTTCGTGTAGAGGATGACCTGTGGCATAAGGGTCAATTTTTATTTTTCCAGTGGTCATATCGAAACCTTTTTCGTATTCAACTAATATTTCAGAATATTGTGTTTTGTGAAGTGGGTTCCTGTATTTGCATGCGATTTCTGTTTCTTGATATATTTGAAAACGTGTTAATTTATTTTCTATATTATGGATATTTCGAAAATCAGTACTTTGTTTTCGTGATGGATTGACTTGTTCATATGGAATTGATTGTATAAAATATTTTTCGTGAAATTTTATCATTCGAGCGTGTATTTTTGCTACTTGAAATGTTGTACATGTATCTTCGGGAAACCAAACAATTGTTGCTTGTGTCCGTGTTGTAGGATCACAATAACCTTGATCGTTTTTACAAGGTAGTCTAATTCCTTGATAGATCATTGTGTTGTCAGATAAATCTCGTGTGAGTATTTTTTCGAGTTGTATTTTCCAATCGAAAAACATTATTTCTTGATATCCTTTATTTTTTGTGTCTGCTTTGCAGTTTGATGGATTATTTATACCAATGTGTGTTGTATCCAGTGCTTATCGTGTATGTCATAAGTTAATCTTCCGTGTGCGCCGTTGTATGGGTATTTTTCATCTAATTTTATATGTCCTTGATATCTTTCAAGTTCTGCTTGATGTACAGAATCGGCAAAGACTTGAAAATATACTATTTTTCTGTCGGTGTTTTTATTTCTTGTGATGTTTAGTCTGAGTAGCTCATTTTTACAATCATCGGGATTTAGATGTAGAAGTCGTTCTATATTACTTTGGTAGAATGATTCGTGGTCAAGTCGGTTTTTATTTCCGTTTGAAACTTGTGAACAATGTACTTTCTTTTCGGAAAATGTTGCTGTAAATTTATATCCTATGACTGTTGTTGCTCGGGCTTTTGAATATAGTGTCGCTATTACATTTGTAGTTTCTATAGCTTGTGGTTCCGTTTCGCATTGTGATACTTGATTTATTGCATATTTGTGTAGTTTTTTTGTTCATTTTCTTCACAATCGTAATGTGTTACTAATAAGTCTTGGGGTCCTGCGCGGGGAGAAGGATTCATGTTCTGATCGGAGATTATTAGAAAAAGGAGTTGGAGAAATATCAATATTTTTAGAATATACATGTGTATGATAATCCTGAGTACGGGTTATAAAATGTGATGTAACCAATTGTCTTTTTGGTATATCTGTCGTATTTATATATTACTTCAGTAGTTATAAATGGTGGTGGTAGCGATTGAGCTGTTATATTTGCTGGGTTTAATGGGTAAGGATGTTGAGCAATGTTGTTTAATTTAACCGTGATTTCAAATTTTAAATGTAGACTATTTTGTTGGAGTATTTGGATGTTATGGTCACGAATGTCTTCGTGGATATCTTGTCTATACTGTAATCTATGAAGTGCCCAGTTGTGGAGTCGGTTACTTTCCGGGTGTTGTCCAAATAATGGTGGGGGTGCTGTGAACGTGTTCCAATCTAATCTTAAAGGGATATTTGTTGATGATTGTTCTCGATATCTAGCGCCGAGGTTATTTGGAAATTTAAGGGGGAAAGGCGTCGGTGAAATCTGGCTTATTGATGGTGTCGACGGTAGTGATAATGTTTCTGGTAGTGATGATGAAGTTATTGTATCCGTAGAAATATCTATTGGGTCATTTATTAAATTTGGTTCACCTTGTGTGAATGATTGTGTCGTCCAATATGGTAGTCGTGATGTTTGGTTTGGGGGGTTAAAGGGATTTTCACGTATTTGTTGAGATGTTGGTGTTGAACCTAAGTAATCTGAGGGTATACTTGAGGTGCTACGTTATGAAAGAAGTGTAGGGGTTTCCGGTAATATGCTAATTGGGTTTTCTGGAGTACTTGGTGATGGGGATTGGGGTATATCAAAATGAACTCGAGGGGTTTGAGAATTTCTATTTCGTCGTGGATGTATAATTTGTCTATTTATTTCAACTGTATTTTGGTTTTGACTATTATTTCTTATTCTACTTAATTCTTGTGGTAGTGTTGGGTACAAGTTATATGTTGGTTCACTTAGAGGTGCCTGTCGCTGAACTGGTTCTAGTGGTTCAGATAAGCGAGCGTGTCGTTCTTCAAAAGTATATGGGTTATCTTGGAAAGAAATTCGTGTAGATGTTTGGGGGTTTTGGGTAGTTGTAGGTAGTGTCGGGTTTTCTTGGGATGTTGTCGGTGAAGACTGACTGTGTGATTGTTGGTTAGCAATTTTTGAGGGTTTTTTGATTGATTTCTTTTAGTGAAAAAATTTATGTTTATTGTAGTATTCTTCAAGAAAAAGAATTACAAGGATTGTTGCTAAGGCGAATGTTATGATTGCCTTCTTTATACATTTGCATATTGTCAATATTAGGGATGATAAAAATGTTATAAAAATTACAAATAGTAAAAAAATATCTCTTCTACTAAAAATGGTTCGTATCATTTAAATAAATTTTGGGTTTTCGTACCTGTGAATATGGTCAATGACTTGGGAAAGTTGGAGATATATTTCAAATAGGGAGTAGAAAATTAAAAAAATATTGCAAAAAATGATTAAAATTATTATAAAAGCTTCAAAAGTATCAAAGAGAAATATGAATAAAAGTTTAAATATTGTTAAAAAGTTTATGAAAATGTTGAAAATTGTGTTGACTGATCGAGAGAAGAGCATTTAAGAAATGGCTTCTTGGCCGAATATTTTTTGTTGTTTGGGGCAATTTTTGAGTGTGGTCGAATTATTTATTGGTTTTTTGACAAGTGGGTTGAGTTTTGTGAAAAGTTGTTGGGGCAAACTTTATGGTGTTCGGGAGGTCTTCTTTTACTTTATTTTTATTTGTCAGGTGATCTGGGGTATTTTTGAGATTTTTGTACTTTAGGCTAAATTAATATGGTCGTACTTTTACTTTAGGCTAATTTAACATTTTTGTTTGGGGGGTTTTTGAGGTCTGAGTTGGGAAAATATTGTTGATCTTTGCGTTATTAGATAAGGGAGGGTTATGATATTATGGTGGTATTTATTTTAGTTGTCAAGTTTGAGTGGTTTGCTTATTTTTGACCTGGAGGTTGTAAAGCTATAGTTATAGATATGCCTGGAGTTTAATATCTTTCGTCAAATTGGTTTGTGTTAGAGTTATAGAAGGTGACGGATTGAATGAATCCTATTGGTTAATTTTGAACTAGAATCGCTGCGTGTTTGTCAGCATGTTATTTTGAAAAATGAAAGTTCAAAATGTTTCAGAGGTGCAAAGATTATTAATTTTAAAATTAAAGCTGTTTTTGAAATTCAACTTTCTTTAATATTTTAGATTGTGGGATGAATGTTTTGTAGTTTTTTCGTGGTTGATTTCTAAGTCGTGATGACTCTCTATGTTCTGATTCCTCGACTTGTTCTTGTGGTATAATTTTTTCTATCATTTTTCTATTTTTCCTTTCTTTTTGAGGTATTTTTTGATCTAGCTTTTTTGTATTGTTTTGGGTTGTAGTTGGTTTTTTATTTTGTTTTTCAAGGTAAATGTCATTTTGTTTATTTATTTCCTTTTCCGTATGTGGGTGATTTTGAATAACTTTTAAACCTGTGAAAGAATATAATTGAGTTAGTTCGCGTAGTGCGTATTCTTTTGGGTAGTAAAGTAATAGATTGTTTCGATGTTGAACAATTTCTTTTTGGTCTGAATCGGTGATTTTATATGTTACGTCAGTCGGTTTGGCGATTATTTGGTATGGTCCTTTACGAAGGGGTTGTAATTTTTTAGAAATTCCTTTTTGTGTATTAAAATTAGGTATTAAGACAAATGTTCCAATTTTTAAATCTGAGGCTGGTGTAAAGCGTGAATTTATTTGTTCGTTAATGTTTTGCCTTTGTAACAATTTTTTTGTTACTTTTTGGTAAATTTCATTGTGTTTTTTATCTCTATTTAAAAACCATTCGGTGTGTGTACCGGAGGCTAATTTAAGGATTTGTGGGTGATGAAAATGATCTTCATCATGCCTGTGTAAAGGTAGGTTATAACAAATTGAGTCTTTATTTGGTTGGCAAAGACCTTGTGTATTTTTATGAGAGTTTGCTGTAAACATAATTGGTTTACGTGGCTTTTGATTAAAAACAATTTCGCATGGTGACATTCCTAGAGTTGTCGTAATTTGTGAATTATATGCTAAGGGAAATAATTTTACATCTACTGACCATTCTGTGTATCTTGTATCATTTCCATTTATGATACATCTAAGATATTCTTGTAGTGAACGGTTCATACCTTCGACTAAACCGTTTGTCCAAGGTGCATGGGATGTACGCGGTTTGTGCTTAATGTTGTATAAATGACATAGTGTGATGATTTCATTATTTATGAACTCTGTACCGTTGTCTGTAACTAAAATTTCGGGTAATCCGAATTTGGCTACCCAGTGTTCATAAAGTGTTGTGTAAGCATAATAAGCGTTACAATGTGGTACTGGGTTGAGTGTTACATAATGTGTAAATGCGTCAACAATTACCATAATGTAGGAATTTCCTTCAGAGGATGAAATTGGTCCTTTTGTATCGAATGAAATACGGTGGTTAAAATATAAACTTTGTCCTTTAAAATCTTGTTTTTGTGCTATTTGTTTTTGATTTGGATAAGGTTTATTTAGCTGACATACTATACAATCATTGCATAGTACTTTTATCCAAATTGGTGCATTTGGAAAATAAAAATTTTGTGTAAGATTTGAATATGTTTTCTCTGATCTAGAGTGCCCTTTAATGTTTTGTGTATGTGAAATGTTAAAAGCTATTAGAATCATACTTAAAGGGAGACAGGGAACTGTAGAATCATTTAAGTGATATTCTAGAAGGTCTGTGTTTTCATTAATTGTTGTATTATTAAATTTTCGAAAATATCGGAGGAGTGTTTTATTTCCTAAAATTGTGGTATCTGCCTTTACGGGCTTGGTTTTGTATTTGTGCCATGATTTTAGTTGTCTAATTACTGGGTCAAGATTTTGATATTGTTTCAAGGTATTAATTGTAATTTTATCTGTTGGAGGGAGAAAAATGTTTTCAATTTCTAATTTAGATAAAGGAATTGTGTCAAGTGGGTCATGGAGGTCAAAAACTTGATTTATTGTGTATTTTGAATCATTTGTTTGTGGTCCTGATAAATTTATTTTATCAGTTAAATTTTCTTTTTCAATTAACGGAAAAAGGTCTTTTTTATGCGAGTGGTGTTTTATTCGTTTTTGTTGGGTGTTATTTTTTATCCATTGTGAGTATGGAATTGGTTTGAAAGTTGATGTTCCAAGTAGATCAACTTCGTAGTGATTATTTTGGCAATCTAAGTAAAGTGGGAAGTGTTGTAGGTTATTTATTTGTGATTGGTCAATGTCAGTTTTTACTGCATATTTGCATTCTAGTCGGGGTGATGTTTCGTCTTTTGCAAGGTAAAATTTTATATTTTTGGGTATTTCAACTGTAGTTTTTCGTGTAAGTAATTCAGGTGGTGTATTTCGACTTAATGTATCTGGTAATGCAAGATTCTTTCCTGCTGTCCAAACTATATGTAAGTTTGGAAATTTCATTAGTATTAATTGAAATCTATGAACTCGGTGATTTGGATTTGACTTTTGTGTAAAGAGAAAAATGATTGGTTTATGATCTGTGAATAGAACTGTTGGATGTTTTGATCCAAGTATCAGAAATTCATATTCTGTAAGTGTATAAACTATAGCTGTACATTCTCTCATTAGAGTTGAGAGTCGTAGCTCTGCTTGAGTGAATAATCGGGAATTTGCTGATATAAGGTTCATTTTATTTGTATCACTGTGATTGTAGTAATGCTGCGCCGATGCCAAAATTTGAAGCATCGCACATCGCATAGAATGGTTGATTTGGATCTATGATTGTGTTTGAAATTTATTCAGTTAAAAGCTTTTTAATTTCTTCAAATCGTGTTTGATGTTCAGTGGTCCATTCAAAATTATTTTGTTGTCTGAGGATATTATAGAATGGTCTTAAATATAATTGCATTTTATAAACGTACTTGCTTAAGAAATTTAACATTCCAAGGAATTCTTGGATTTTCTTTTTGTTTGTTGGTGGTTGAAGTTTTTGAATAGCATCAATGCGTGATTTTAATGGAGTGATTGTGTTTCTTTCTATATTATGTCCTAAAAATTTAACTCGTGTTAAAAAGAAGTGTGATTTATCGGGGGCGGCTTTCAGATTTTCGTAGTGTTCTAAAACTGTAAACATTTCTTCTTTTGTCTGTGATTGCATAAAAACATCGTCTAAATAGGTGATTGCGTTTTTCTTAAGTATTAGTGGTCTAAAAATTTTGCTCATAAAAGCTGAAAATGCTGCTGGTCCTATGGATATTCCATAGAATAGGCGGTTGAATTCATATTGTTGATTTCCAATAACAAATTGTGTTAAACGTCGTGATTGTTCATCTAGTGGCATTTGATTGTATGCACTATTCATACCTGCGGTTGTAAAGTATTTTCCGTTTATTTTTGTCAAAAATAACTTATTGGTTCAATAGGCCAATTGCATTTTGATTCGTCTATTAGTGAATTAAGATATCTAGCGTCTAAAACTATTTTTAATGATTCTCCTTTTGCTAGGATTATATTAGGGTTAATAAATGTGTTACCTTTTGGTTGTTCTTCTTTGTTTACTGGTGAGATAATTTTGTATTGTTCTAAAATATCAAGTAATCTATTTACTTTGTCATGTAAATGAATTGGTACTTTACTAGCTCTTTGTTTTTTGAAAACTGCGTCAGGTTTTAACGGGAGATGGAGTGATGAAATGATTTTCCCAACATCAAATTTTGATGTTGCGTAGACTGTTGAATATTTTAACAGTTGTTTTGCTAGTCTGTCAAATTCGATTTGTGTAATTTGCGAGTGTTCAAAGTTAAACATCGTTAAAAATTGTTGTTGTTCTTTTGTGTAATTTGTTATATTGAATGTTGGTTTAAAATATGGTGTTTTTGTGAAGTAATCTGTGTTTCTCTTTTCATTGCTTATTATGTTATTTATGGATAGTTCTTCGTTAAGAATTGTGGATTGACAAATATCTAATAATTGGAGTATATTATTTACGCGGTATGCTTTTTCATGTACGGGTGATATTGTAGCGTTTGTTTCGCAATATCCTAAAAGTCCTAAGGGTAATGTTACTTGATACGGTGTATTGTTATACACGTGTAGCGAAATGATGTCTGAATTCGTATTTTTCAAATATTTTATAGATGAAATCGTGATTTTGAAAAACTTATGAATAGGTTTAATCTCAAAATCTGATATAAAGAGTTGTTGTTTATTTTGACTTTTATCATATTGGTGAACTTGTTTTATTGAAAAGTTATATATATTTCCTGATAGTGGTTTCAGGTGTTTCCGTTGTTGGTTATAAATTGGATAAAATTTTGAAAAGAATGGTGGTTGTTTATTTAATCTTTGAAAAAATGTTAGAGCTGTATTTTTTGTTTGTGTACTTATCTTTGATTAGTATTTTACTATTCAAGATGATGATTGTTGGTATATATTTCGATATAAATGGTATGCCAATGATATTGTGTTTAATATCGGTGATATTAAATATTTGTTTAAATGGTTTGTTTAGAATTTTATTTTGCTCCATTGTTCTTGTGGGGAGGAGGAACAATTGGACTTTTCCATAATTTACTAATGTTGATCCTTGTGATGTTGCTAGTTTACTAGAGGTTGCAAGAGGCGTTAATTTTCGATGTAATGTTTTGATTTCATTCCATGTGGGAATGTTAATTATGTTTGATTCTGCTCCTGAATCAATTAAAAAATCAATTTCAAAATCTGGTGGTTGAAATTCTTTGTTTCTTGGACTTTCTAAGAGAAATGGTATTGTCCAAATTTTTTCTCTGTGTTGTTCTTTTTGTATATTTTGATAAATATGATTTGTGTTTAAACATTTTGTTTTGTCATTTTCATCGGGTTTATTTACCGTGGTAATTTCGTTTATTTCTTGTGCAGTTTGCGTAGTATTGATGGGTTCAATATAATAATTGTGAAGGAGTTCCAATCGATTTTCATATATATGTGATGTAAAAGGTTCTTCATATATAATAGGTTCGTAGTCGTTTTCGACTGCTATCATATTTACGGAGATGGTATTTTCTGTATCACTTTCTGTGTCTGATGATCCACAGTTTATTTGATTTAGTTGCAGTTCGTTATTTCCTGTGTCATCAATACCTGGGGGGTCCGATGTTGTTTCTTCATTTGACTGTACTTGATTAATATGTCTTTGACGTTTTGGTGTGCTACTTCTGTATCGACGTTTAGAATTATTATAATGTTTATTATTCCTATGTGTTGATTGGGAATAATTTCTATATTGATTATTATAACTTGAATTTCGATTTTGTGAATGATTCCGTGATCTGTTTTGATAATTGTCATTTGGTCTGTGATAGTTTGATCTGTTATATGAGTTATTTCTTGATCGATTGTTCGGGTAATTCTGATTTCGATTGTTCGAATAACTTCTATTTCGATTATGTGAATAGTTTCTATTTCTGTTATATGATGAGTTTCGTGATTGATTATTGGAATAGTGTTTATTTCTTGGGTTTGATTGGGAATTGGATCTAGAAACAAATTGTGTTGCATTTGAATTTGATCTCGAATAGTTATTTCGACTATTTGATCGATTATAATGATTTTGTGAAGAATTCTGTGTATTTCTTCGTTCTGGTGATCTTCCTCTATAACTTGAGTTATATGGTGATTGATTCCTTGTGTAATTGGTGTTGTTCGGAAGTGGTTTTCCTGAACTGTTGTTACTGTATACATTTTTGTTTGGTAGATTTTGATCTTTCTTCATATATTGATAGAATGATTTATTTGGTTCTTTATACTTTTGAGGTTTGTTTTGGTTATCTTGTTGCTTTTGTCTACATTCGGAAATACTACGTCCGTATCGTCGGCAATAATTACACCATTTTTTGAAAGATGGTTTGCCCTTAAAATTTGGGTGTTTTTCATAAATATTTAGTATTTCAGTGATTTTTTCAACTAGGTCTGTATCTGATTCCTGTATGTTATTGATATGTGTAGTGTTTGTTTCAATTTGATTAACATATTGTAGTTTTAGATTTTCTGTTTCTTCAAGTTTCATTGTGATTTCCGCTTGCTCTAGTTTGTCTACTAGTTTTCGAAAATCTAAATCTGGCTCTCGAATTGAAGAAGGATGAGATGCTCTCTTTTTTATTGCTATTTTCCTTAATTGAGGTGTTAAGGTTATCATTAAAATTTCTGTCATTTTTGTGTTTTTATAGTCATGTGTATTTAATGAATATGCTTTTCGAACTAGTGTTTCGATACATACTGCTAATTGTTTGATGTTTTCATTTGGTAATCTGCGAATTTCATTACATAAAACTCTTTGGTGTTGTTTATTTCTTTCGGAGTCAAACATTTTTGAAAATTCTTGTGTAAATCTTTTCCAGTCTGATTTTTTTTCTATAGGTAATACTGAAAACCATTTTTGAGCTGCGCCATCTAAGATTGTTTGTATCAACGCTGTGCGTCTATGTATCCAATTTTGATGTAGTGGCGTATTAATTGGTTCAGGTCCTATATTTAAAATTAAATTTGCTGTTACTGCATTTCAATAATCTTCTACAGAGTATTCAGGGTCTGTTCCTGTGAATACCATTAGTGGTTTATTTGATGTTATTGATGATCCCCCCATAAGGTATGGATTCATTGTCATCTGTAGTGATTCTGCGGCATTTGGCATTTGCGAAAAATTTGAAAGTTGAATTTTTGTTATTTCGTGTTGTTGAAGGTAATATTGAAGTGGTATTTCATTTTGCATTTGAGTTGGTTGATACGAGTGCATAATCATTGGGTTTTGTGGTTGAATTGGTTGAAAAGATTGTGTATTAGTTGGATTTGGCATATGTATTGGTAGTTGATTTCGTGTATCTGTTGGATTTGGAGAAAAAATTCTATTATATGTATGAGGTCGTCGCGATCCTTGTTAGCGATATTCTTGGGTATATGGTGCAAAAATGTCTGGTTGTAAATAATCATCATCAGATGATAAGTATTCCGTATGATGAGGTGCTTGCTTTTTATTTTTATTTTGTTGAAAGAATGGGTAATTTTCACTATGATCCTGTGGAGGATGTGAATTAGTCCGAAAATTTACTGAGTTGGTTGTTGTCATTGGGTTATCCCAATAGTGAGAACATAAATGATTATTATTAGTTTTTCGTGGGGGATAGTTTGTTTTTGACGAATGTGCATAATTATAATTGTGTTCTGCAAAAGTGCTTCTTGTGAACGTTCTTCGTGGTTTTGACGGTACTGTCATAGGTCTATATGTTTGATAATCGATATGTGAATATTTTGGAGCAACCGAAGGTTTAACGGTTGATTGTAAGGTTACTTGTGCCAGTGAAGTGTTTGTATTTTTGGTGTTGTTAAATTTGGATGTATTGGTGAAATACTTTGTTGTGTAGTTGTTGTTGTTTGGACAATTTCTTCATTTATGAAGTATGATGGTGTTTGGATATCTTGTTGTGTAAGATTCCTAGTTCCATTAAAGTTTTCATTGTGCATGACGGTCGAATTTAAACTGTTATTTCGCGTATCAGGTAAAAATGTATTGTAATTAAATGGTGTTGCATCAATGGTTAGTGGTACTACTTTTACATAATCTCTTTGCTAAGATATTGTACTTATTGCTTGACTTGAGTTTGACTGTGGGATATTTATAAATGCAGGATGAGACCATTCAGGGTCCCAAACGTAGTCTGAATGTTCTGTAATGGCAGTATCATCATTTGGATTTTGAGGTCTGAAAGTTTTTCTTGCTTGTGAAATTAAGTCTATATTATGTGTGAAATAATCTATTATAAACCATGCCACAATTTTTTGTAAGTCATGTTTTGTGTGTTGTGAAACATCGTCTTTAGTGAAATTTTCTTTGATTATATGTAGAAAAGTTGAAAATAATGTGATTTCATGTCGTACTTTTGTATGTTTCAGTTGGTGAGATACTTTGAAATTCTGTTTTTTCTAATATAGAAATATAGGTATATATTATTGCAAAAACTTCGTTAGTGAATATGGAGTTTGCTCTTTGTGAATTATGATATTGTATGCTTTTAATATATTCTAAGAATACTTTTGAAAATTCGAATTCAAGATCGTCTGTTTGAATGACATATTTTCGATGATTCGGATTTGGTGTGCTGAATTCTATGGTGTAGATTCCATATTGTTGTGTTAAATTACATATATCTTTCAGATAATGTTCAATAATTTGTCTTTTGATTTTTACATCTGGGAATTCTGCTTTGCATGGGCTGATTCCGGGTTCAAACAAATTTACGAGTAAATTCTTGCAAAAATCAAGTTGCCCTCTATTATCGGGTGCATCTATGAGGAAGGGGTAAACCTCTTAGTCATCTGGGCTATCGTCACTTTGAGTGTGGCTCATTTTTTCGTTTAATGACTGTTAATATATAACTATCGATGTGTCTAATTGGTTGATTCCAATTATACAAGTGTACTGGTTTGTGTTTATATTGCTTTTTTATTCTTCTTTTTCCTCTTTCTGATAAATTTGAAGTTGTTTCTGAATCGGAAAAATATAATTGATCGTGAATGGGACAATTTTTATCAATCGATTCTTTTAATTTATAGAGTTCATCTAAATTGCTGGCTTCTGATTCTGAAAATGCGTTTCTATTTTTTGAAAATCTTTTCCGTGTGATTTGTCTTTGTTTGTTTATTATTTTTCTTTTTATTGTTAGTCGTTTTGTTCTAATGTATCCAACTGTTTGTGTATGAGGTGTGATTACAAGATCGTATTTTTGGTTATCTATCTCACAGTTGTGTAACACGATTGTTTGTTTATTTCTTAGATTTTTGAATGACATAAGGTTTAGGATGAGGGATGCAAAAAGTTGTTAGGTGATTTCTATTTTCTTAGACTGTTAGTCCTTACGATTTTTTGGTTAGCTTAACCTGGGTCTTTTTGTTCAGGGTTGGAGAGAAAAGTATATCGATTCCGAAGAATGATTTTTTACTTTCTCGTGGCTAGTCTAAGCTAAGGTGTTAACTTACTTAATCTTACTTAGGGGTAGTGATTGTGTTCAAAGGTTGGAGAATAGTAAATCGATCCACAAGGTTCAGGTATAATTAGAACGCAAGTAGTTCGTTAGATACTATTTTAAACTTACTAAGTCTAAGATTTATCCTGGGTCTGGTAAGAGGAGGGATCAAGTGAAGGATGAATAACTGAAGTTCTTCACTGTTTATCCTAATTTGAATGGTTAATTTTATTTAAAAATATCTATTAGTCTTGGGTTTTTTGGAAGGGTTGGATAGTGAATCGACGTTTGAGGTCGTTAGACACTTGCTAAGTGGGTGGGGGAGAACAAAATTGTTCTTTTTGATCCAAGGATAGGCCTTGATGATCAGGTTTTAAATTTAGTGAAATAGAAAATTAATTAAGATCCAAGGATAAGCCTTGATGATCTGATTTTGAAATTAAATGAATTTGAGTTTAAAATGGTTTAAATTTATTTAAGAAAAAGATTTAGTATTTTGATGATATTAGTGAGCTTATGATTGCTGTTATGTTTAGGTGATGAAGCTGGGACAACAGATGATTTATGATTACTAACAATTTATTGTCATGCTACTAATTTTTATTTTCATTTTCAATAAATATTTTTCAAATATGTTTTTATATAAGACTGCAGAAATTAAGAAAACGATCTGAGATCTTTTTATCAATCGTTATTGTATATTAATAATTTTGTTTAGCACCTGAAATGATCATGAAGATTGACTTCAAAATTTTATGTTTGCAAATGAACATCTAAATTCATTGCTAATAAGATTCTAAATATAAAAGTTTGTGTTGGCTTTTGCCGTACAATCATAAAACTATATGGTAAGTTTCTACTTTGCCATATGTCGTCTCTTGTTCGAGGTCTTCTTACAATTCCGGGTAGTTCTGTTATCGTTCGGAATATCGGCTCTGATCTATTGAGTCGTAGAGACATTTCGATTAAATTATTATCGTATAACATTTTAAAAATGTTTTGTCTAAATTCTAATCTATTTTTGGTTAAATCTAAGCTATTAAGGTCTTATTCGAGACTTATGGTGGCACCAGATGAGTTATTTCTTATGTGGTTAACTCATAGAGTAATTTCGGATAGGGTACACCGTCTGCTCGTCACGCTATCTTATTTTCGGCCGGATAGATTCGTGCAACTTCTTAATCTAATACCGATCCTAATCTTACTCTTATACTTTCTAGTCTCAGGGTGTTTAACTAGTCTCTGCTAGGCTCAATAGAGCTAGAGTATACTGGTTTGTTGCGGCTGCTGAAGTTCTCTTGGAGAGACAACTAATTTCTAAGTTAAATTCAAATCTCTCTGGTGCTGAAATTACAAATAATTTCAGCACTTACAAATAAGTGGGTTGTTAGTTAGATGGATCATGATTGGTTAATATTAAATACTTTACAGTGGTAAAATATCTAATTTATCCAATCATAAAATATAGTTTAGATCAGGTTCCATAAGGTTAACTTTACCCAAAAAATGAAAAGACAACTATTACTCAATAATTTACTATCACTATCATAATGCACATTACTTTGTAAAAAATCCGACCCAACTTTCACCTTTAAAACCTTTCAATGTATTTGGTTCACAATTAAGAAGAAAACAGGGTTAAATAATGTGGAAACAAAGAACAATTAACTCGTACTTTCAAACCAAATGAATTGAAGTGAAACATTTTTGAGAAATTTAGTTTTTGTCCGATTGTAATCAATCAGGAAAAAACAAGCTGTTTCAACACAAAATACAGTGCAAAATTGGTTTACCGCAAAAAAAGCGTGGAAAAACAAACCTACTCTATTTTACCTTTATACAAAATTACTATGCCAAATTCCTCTACAATTAATACCTATCTTTTATCCCTCTTGGTGTTAGGAACATGTATCGAAGTTTAAATTCATGTGAGTTGAGTCATGTATACTCAGTTTGTCTGGGATACCGCCCCGAGCAATTTGTGAGCTCGATTGAAAATACTGATTGAAAACTTAGCATTATGCAAAATTAACAGGTTATAACTACCAATGTCAGTAACTTTGTAAATAGAAGTCAACACAAAAAAAAATCAAAAACTATCCTTTCTTTTTTTTAAATTTCTACACAATGAACCAAATTACATGGATATTATTTTGATGCAGCAAATTTTGTTGCAGCCAGAATTTTGATGAAAGCAAATGAAAGAAGACATCAAAACTCAGCAGTTAACTCTCAACAGCTGTATTAATGCAAATTACTTTCAAACAATGACCGGTGAGAAAACCGTCCAACTAAATCTCACACTTTGCCTGTTACAGGGCACTCAATCAACAAAAAAAAGATCCAAAAGACCTTCTCCATGCCGGAATTTGACAGAGAATTCAAAGTGCCTATTAAGTGCAAAGAAATCTTGCCTACTCGATAGCGGTATTGAAATTACTGAAAGAGTCCTTACTTTTGGCGATATAAACTCGCGGCAATATAAAAGCCCTCCTAGTGAACACAGACCACTGGCATGGCAATTGAACCCTTAAAATAAGCCCAATGCTGCTTTCCCGAATTTCTACAGTTCATACATAAGTAGTTGTCTTTTACTCTCCTGAATCTATGTTCTGCTCCTCAAAAAAGGCAAGGACACCAACCAGAACTTCTTGAACGATTTGTCAAAGCTATCTCGAAAAGCGGAACGACAACGCATTCTCGTCGACTTCGAACCAGCAGCGCTCAATATTTTCTCGGCACACATTCCCGTATTCCAGCTGAATGGTTGCTACTTTCGTTTATGTTCATAGTAATACTCGATATATCTTGGATAGATTAAAAAATGCTTGGTACTGATAAAAAATTGTTACTGATAAATAATGAATACTTTTGCCTTGTAAACAATTTAACAATCAAGCTTTTTTAAATCTTCATAGTTCTGCATGATTAGTAAAAAACCAATCCGGATTGAATTTCATAAAACATAGCAACAGACAGTTGGAAAAGAGTCGATGAACGCAAAGAAACAGAAAAAAAACTAAATCGTTATTCGAAAAAATTTCACTTATCGAATTTCAACAAACAAAATTATGACCTAAAGCTCTTTGAATTTCAAATGCAATTTATAACCGGCGTTTACTTGCTAAAGTTAACTCAATTTGAGAAAACTGGATTATTATGTTAGGTTTTGCCTACCTTCGCCTAAAAACAAAAAATCACGAACTATATAAGAGTCTTAACTACGTTCATCTGAGAAAACTGGATCATGAGGTAGTTTTTTCATTCCGCTGGAAAATCGTAAAAAAAAACAAAGCCTGCTTTAAGAAGGCAAAGTCTTTCATGTTTTTTTCGCGCAATTTGCACTCTTTTTTGGTAGACCGTAATTTGCCTTTAATTTAGCAAATGAATTTGCCTTGCACTAAAAAGGAAAGCAATAGCCAAACAGCGAAAAAACTAATTTGAACGATAACAACTTCACGCGTCTCCACATGGTTCACTGAAACTTTACTACTGGATCAAAATCAAGTAAATAAATAACTTATTATGATGGTTTAGTTAAAAATGAAAACGTATTACTTAGATATTATCCCATAAAACTTCAACCATTGCATGCGCTTTTAACATTTAACCGATTAAAAAATAAATGGCCCCTCTTGTCGATTGAGTTTTTCTCACGCTTTCAGGGTACACTTTCAAATCGAATGCAAGGTAAAAAATTGTTGGAAAACTTTATTTTACCTTTGAAGTCTTCTTGGGCAGCTAGGCTTCTGATATAGCAATAAACTGCTTCAAGGCGTCGTTTCTGCAAAAAAAATGCTTTAAGAGAGTTATATTTTGCGTGGCTAACTTCAGTTGAACTTTAACACAAACCTGTTGAGTTGCGATGAGGGCGAGTTGGTTGAAGGCTCGTCCACTTTTCGGTAGTAAGAAATGTGCAAAGTTGTAGGCTCTGAAATCAGAATAATGCAGCTTAGTTCACAAAACTTCAAATGAAGAAGCTGAACATAAGAATTTGTTTGACGTAAATGGCAGTTATAAAAAAGTTTTCAAATCGGATCAAGCATACTGAAAAGTAAGCTTAGATATACGCGGTTTAAACATTAACTTCAAAAAGATATTCAAAAATAAATTGCTAGCGGGTTAAGCCTGTTCGCCATTATTCGTAAATGCCATAAAATATTTCGCACCGCTTAGCCAAGATGAAGTCCGTCGTTCCCGCTGTATTCTCCAAATACCTATGCAGATCTCCCAGTCCGATATTCAGCTTAAAAGCCGAGTTCATAGTGAAGCGAGCCTTCTTCGGAATCGAGGACAATCTCAGCCTCATTTCGGGGGTTGTGTAGTAAGCAAGGTTGACCTGCTGTGCTGCTTGCATCTCTGTCAGTAGGCGATTGTAGTAGCCTATGCCCTGAAACACATACGAGGCATTTTATGTTTATTATGAAGGCTAGAAGTGAGTGAAGCCAGTTAATCCAAACCGAAAGGCAAATAATTTCGCATAAAGTAATAATTTTATTTGGCAAGATTAAAGTGCTATGGTCGTGCGCCAAAGTTTTTCAGAGGGCTGTTTTTGAAAAAAAAAAAATTGTCAACTATTTTTTTAAGGTCGACCAAATGAATTCCGAGCTTACTCTAAAGAGCTCCCGCAAAATTGAATTTCCCCAAGACCCTATTTTGCCAAACATTTCTGCCCTGCATGTAATTTTTTTTAAAAACACAGTACAAAAACGATGTTTCAGTGCAAATTTTGAAAGGTTTCGACCAGAAAAAAGTATCGTTTTGTTTTGGTGTGCTCTACTCCTCAAATTTAGTCCAGATTGGCGCCAAAAGAAGGATGTCCTAAAATAGTACTAAGGGCGGAAATTCATCGGCCAGATTTGAGGGGGAAGGGAGCACCCCCCCCCCCCCCCTCTGCACGCTTCTGGTTGTAATACAAAAGTGTACTATCTTCTAAATATTGAAAACACTAAATAGATTAAACAATGAAATGACCAAAATTTTTTGTTGAAATTGCCGTTCGGGTTACATCAGCTAAACCGCGAGCTTGATAGAAAAAAAATATCGCAAACAGAACTTTTACGTACCTCGTTTAAGTACTTCTGCATCAACTCCTCCGCTTTGTACTTGACCGAATTATTGTTCATCAGTTTTCTCAGCCTCTCTATCAGCGGGTAAAACGCAGTCTTCCACAACACATACTCCATGTTATGAGTCTGTGCACTTTCACTGTCTGTTATTATCACTTTTGAACACTCGCCCAGGAACCGGTCTCGCAATTCGCTCATCTCACTTTCCAGAGCCTCCATCGGAACTTTCTTAATCATCTCTTCTAGTTTCGCTTCAATGTTTTGAGTTTGCATTACGCTTTGAAACAGCATCTGCTTCAGCGTTTTGTTCCTGATCGAGTCCAATTTAGGGTTGTTAGATTGCATGGAGACCAGTTTGCCGAAGTCTATCGCTCCTTTTTTCGTCATTTCTCCTAATCGCATTTGCAGTTCGAAACTCAATTTGTCATCCTCATCCATACACGCCATAGTTGGACTGGGTGAGCTGGTGGGTTGCTTGTTTGACTCCATATTTTGTGGCTAAGCAATCGATCAAAGGTAACGAATATTAATCTTAAGGCTCTACTATTATTGTATAAGTTCAATATTCTGTGACTTATCTGATATTCTGACAATTTTTCTTCCGAATTTGATCATCTTTTTCAAAAAAAAACTTCATATATCTCATGAATTTATTCTTACAATCCGAATAATCTTTCTCAAAATTTGGCAGAGAAAAAAAACGAATTATGTCACTTCATTAGAATTGGTGACCTTCAATAAATGTCTCACCCTATTAGGAAAGACCTCCAGCTTCAGTTCCATCTCTGCTCTATTTACATTTCTTCCAACAGTACTGCTATGTCCATGATGCATCAAATTAGGAGCACCACTCATTTCACTAGATTGCACACATCTGTTACTCTCCATCACACTCTGCACGGCGTGCACACTATTTTCACCTTCATTCGACTCAATTCGCTTATTACTGTTATTGTTCAACTCCGAACGTGCTTGCTGCTGCGTATTGTAATCTACCTGATCGATTCTATTCATCATCGCATGTGGGTTCTGCGAAGTCATTTCTTGGACAGTATTAGGAATCGTTCCGATATTTGCAGGGTGTTGGGCGGCATAGGAAACAGGTGGTGCAAGCGGTTGCTGCGCAAAAGGGTATTGATACTGCTGTTGTTGCTGGAACTGGCTACTCGTCGTAGACTGATAGGGATTCGTAATGCTGTGATTGTTTCTGGCCACTGTAGACGCCGGTTGTTGATACTGAGGTTGCATACTTGGTAGACTCGAATTCTGTGGCATTAATTGTCCACCCATTTGCTGCTGTTGCCCTGTTAAAAACTGCAAAAAGTCTCCATCCATATTTGATGGCTGCTGGGGAACAGATGTCGGCTGCTGAGATTGAGCTAACAAATTTCTCGTACTGTTGAACAGCTGGAAAAACTGCATGAAGACAGGAAATATAGCGGTCATACTTTGAGCCGTTTGCTGACTTTGATCCATACCCCACATTCTCAGAAAGCCCATAAACTGCTCATGGCTCGGCTGCAACGGTATAGGATTCGCGAGCGGCACAGTTGGTATATTTTGTACCGGTGGCGCGCTTGTAGAAGGGATCGGCATAACTTGAGCTGTCGGTTTAACTGTAACGTTACTCATCAAAGGAGGGTTTTGGAGACTAGGGTTTGGAAAAATACTATTGATACAAGGTAAGTTGTTTGCAGCACTTGTCATTGGCGCGGATGCTTGCATACTGTTCGGGTCATACAACGATCTTCCTTGAAGAGGTTGCCTGAAATGTGGTCTCTGCGCTTGCTGCAGATCTTGAAAGCTCGGAATATCTGCAGATTCGTGTGGACTAATTCTAGACGCTTCTTCAACGCTTGGAGGCGTATTAAGTAACACTGGTTGATGGTGAATAGAGGGAGCGGGGTTATTAGGATCAAAAAGGGTTCGATTTTTTGGATTCTCTCGTTGCATCTCTAACTTCACCGCCTCATACGCAGTTTCGTCTTTTTCAGCGGTTGTTTGATGCGGTTTACGGGACACTCGTCTTGCTCTGACCGAGCCATCTCCAGAATCAAGAGTGTGGATAGGCGGTGAGCTCTTCATTGCGTTCTTTTCCTCCTGATCTTCCTCATCGTGGGTCTTTGACGGTTTAACTCTGCGAGTTTTCGGTGCGTCAGCCTGTGATGACTGCTTTGAACCTTCATCATCCTTGAATTCCGTCTTGTTAGCTGAGTTTTTCTGGGGTCCGATATACTTCGCAATATCTAGCTCAGAGATGTTAAGATCTCTATTTGAGTTTGTAGGCGTGAACTCCAGTTTCTCCAGTGACTTAAGACCACTTGAAAGTGTCTCATTTTTTGAGGTATTCTGGAATCCAATTCTTTCTGATTCACGGAAAGATTCTGATCGATTGGCCCCAAAAAAGTACCCTGGAGCATGGTCCATTCGGCGAGATTTTTCAGTTCGATAATCATTTTCAATGGAAAATCCAACCTTTTCGCCAAGTCTCTGTTTGTCCAATCGCTGATCATGTGTAGCTTTTTCTAATCTATTATCATTGACGAAAATATATTTGTCATCTTCTTCGTTGTTATTTGTTGTGTCAAGAGAAGAAATGTCTTTAAGCAGTCCAGTATTTGAATTTAAAGTAGCAAGTTCTGCTGTTTCGGCATCGGGCGACTTTTTGTTTTCAACATAGTCCGACGTATAATACCTTCTGCTTTCTGTTAAGGGACGTACAGTTTCCGAGTCATCGTGCTTTTTCCCATATCGACTGGTAGACTCTCTTCCACCGGCTCTATTAACTTCAGGTTTGCTTCCTCTGTCTCGCTGCGATGACTGCTGTGCTGAATATCCACCAAAATTATTCGACCTTGAATTCTGCACAGCTGGTTTTGAGTCATTCACTCTCCTTGTATTGTTTCTTATTGGTTGATCACGTCTACTTTCCTGTTCTTTTTGATAATTTGACTGACTTTGAGGTTCTCGTTTCTGGTCACTGCTTCTGCAGGCGAAACTTTCATTTGAGCGGCTAGTCGTATTAGACCGTTCGTCATGTTGACCGAATCTAGCAGGATCTGATTTTCGAGATTCATTCTCGCCACTGCCAGCAAGCGTATCTACTCAAAAGCACAAAATTTAGAGAAATGTCAAGCTGGGGCTCAATGACTATTATTCCGAAAACAAACAAGGATAGCCGGGTTGCTGCGCAAGTAGCACAGAATGTTCCGAGCATATTCATTAGAAAAACCTAGACAACAAAAGTTTTTTTCTTCGAAGTTGTCGTTTTTAGTGTGGTGTGATTCCAGAACTATTCATACGCGTAGAAAATTTGTGCATTAGGCAAGATCGACAACTTTCTTTTTCAAAAAAATAATAACAAAATTTTTAATGTCGTTCAAATCATGACTGAAAGGGCTTTAAAATGATATATCACTCAAACCAGTCCGATGATTATTAGTGGTAACCGATTTTGCCTGGAGAACAGAAAAAAAGAAAAACGAAAACACCCAAATACAAAGTTCTTCTGCATTTTTCAACGGTATGAACAAAAATGAAAAAGGCTAGTAACTATTCATAAAACACAGATGCAAAGCTGCAGCTTCGCAAACACGAGCGAGAAAACGGCAAACACTCAGATTTAATGCACAAAAACTCTGCATGTAATAATTCGGAATGTAATAACTTAAAGGCAACAACACTAACGTTGAATGTAATAAATTAGAATGTATTAAACCAAAATGCGAATAAATGATGCATTTCAAAAATCTCGCGAAGTAAATCAAGTTGGAAATTTTCTGAAAAGGGATTTCAATTATTATACTATTGTATGAAACAAACAGTTTTTTCAGTTCAATTCATTAATTGATAAAGCTGTGTTAGCCTATTACTAATCAAAAGTCAAAGCACTTGGCAATATACTGCAATTCAGCCAACCGTTAGAAAAGTACCATCCGAAGTAGAACTTTTATTTTCGACTTCCGATAGAAAAAAAATGCAATGCACTATCACACTACGCTCGTCTAAACAAACAAAAATATCATGTAAAATATATAAAAAATTTTCATTAAACGGCCTTAAAGCTCTTTGAATGTCACGAAAAGTTTATGATTGTCATTTTTTATAAATAAATTAAGCCAATTTAGACAACTGACTCAATAGGTAAACTTTTTACACTGAGGCGAAGCGGAGCTTTGTAACACTTGCGCTAAAAGACAAAGATAGCATATTAAATTAGCAGACAGAAAATGGGACAGAGGCAACTAAGTCACAGAGTGTGTTTTTTTCAATTCGAAAACAAAAATTTGTTGGGAATGATCTTAATTTTGAGGAAAATAGCCAAAAAACATCACAGCTGTTAAACAAGCTTTCAAAATCATTACACAATACTTGGGTAGACATCAGTTCAGCCAAAATTAAAATGCCATAGAAAATATATTTTTGAGCTTTACTTTTTACGCCCTATTCTTTGAAACACACAAAAGTGTAACTATCTAATTTTGTATTTCACACGACGCAAAATGGGATAAATACGCCGATGCATAAATAGAACAAATTCAACTTAAAATTTGTTTAAAAAAAGAATTATACAAAATCAAAGTTGGTAAACTTAACAACTCCAGACCGACTTTCAATTATAGTTAGTATTGCGTCAATAAGAAAAAATGATGCTTTGAAAACATTCCAGGCGTTGGACCGTAAGCCGAAAAAAACATAATGGCGAAGCTGTGCTTCCTAGACAGGCAAGAACACCATAAAAAACAGCTCTATAAAGTGCAATAAGATAAAGTAGAAAAAAGCCTCGAATTAGTAAAAATTTGACTACGTCTCGGATTCGATCTGCGACCTAGAGTTTATGAAACTCACGCACAAACCACTCAGCCACGGACGCCTAATAAATCACAAACATTAGCCACAAACAAAGCAGAGAACAGGTGATAAACTTCCAAAGCTACAGATCGTCATCATAGCAAAACAAGCCACCAAATAAAGAAAAAATTTCCTTGGCGTGTTAGGTTGAAAAAAAAAGGTTCGCCCTTATACACTACGCTCTCAAGCTCGCCAGTGTAAAAATGGATTTAACTCAAGATTTCTTTTGATTAAAAACTATAACAGACCACTTGTTTGAGCAGGAAAAGATTGTCATTCGATTAGTGTTTTTAAATAAGCGAAATGAACAAACATAAGTTTTCAAGATGCTGAATGATACTTCTTGATGTTTGTAAAACACAGAGGCGAAGCCGAAATTCGAGTCACTTGCGATACAACGCAAACACAGCATCGCATGAATCGCTCGTGAATAGAAAAAAAAGGAGAAACGAAATCAAAAAATACCCTAGCAACAAAAACAGCATAAAAAACCATTCAATTTTTTAAAGTAGCGGCCACTAAGCCGACAATGCGTTCATTGAGCCAAAAAAGTTGCTCTGGGCCGCTCATTGAGTCGCAAACAAAAATATCATAAAAAACTGTTGACACAAAACTTTTTTGAGCAATTAAGTAACATTTGTTTTTCAGACAACTACCTGATTTTTTTATTAATCATTTTTGCCCTTAAAGCCCTATAGGGCTCCTGAGAAAAAGTAAGCCAAAAAAACAATAGCCGGAAACAATTAGGCCGAAAGAAGCTCTTCAGCCATTGTCAAAAACGAAGATCGCGCCAAAACCTTATGACGAAAAACAGCTGTATTAGACTGAACTTTGTTGACTTGGCGAATAAGCTGATAGATTTTCAGCATAAAAAATGAGCCCAAAAAACGACAAAAATTTATCAGTACAGGCAAAGCTGACTTATGAACGGCAGAACTCCAAAAACACATCAAAGGAAAATAGCACACTCAACTTCAAAAAACTTAATAATACTGCGTGACTCAAACTGACTCCATAACGATTTCGCCATGTCCCCCTACTGTGAACTACTTTCACGCGTACTTGATTCTTAGATATCTGGCACCAAAAAATGTGATTTGATAAAGCTTTGAAAAATATGATTCACTTAGAATTTCCGAAAGATATCGCTATATGCGTACTAAAATTATTACCTTTTCGGGAATCGGTGTGTCTTCTGCCAGCTGGAGGAACGTATCTTTTCTGCTCCGGTTTCTTGGATACTGGCTGAAACGAAATTTTAATTAAATCCTAATATATTGAACGAAAAATATTGCTTATTTCAGTGTGAATAAATTGTTCTCATTTTCATTTGATAAACATTTAGGTAGTGACACTATTAATGATCCACCTAATTAACTTGAAATAAGTGTATGTACAAACCGTTGACATTAACTGAACCTGAAAAAAATCAAACAAAAATCAAAGAGGAATTTCAAAGGAAAATTTGCCCTCCCTGGATTTGAACATATATGCGTCGCACGATAAGGGAGTAACCTGCAGATGGTATCAAAAACCAACAGTGTGCTAGGATACTAGGGTTTTAGCAGACTGGTTTTTTTAGCAGACACAGAACAATTATAAAGTGTGATAGCTAACTTCAAAGGCGGCATTGGCGATTAGCGACCGCTGCGCTTCAATTCAACACGAGTGCTATTGTGCGCGTAAACCTTTGTTTTGCCGCTAATTTAGACTGTTGCGTTTTTGAAGTTGATAGTTTTATTGAAAAACCGCGAGATAATTGTCTTAATTGGGGAAGCTTGGCCCCAGACTGAGCGTCTTTTTGAGTCTGTCAATCAATCATTCATAACTTTATTAGGTTTGTCTGCTAAAAGACTCATTTTTCCCTTTCTATGTTGAAAGATTTGCCTGCTAAACGATCGGTCCCCGTGTGCTAGAGATTTAAGTAGACCGGTTTTTTAGCAGACACAACAATTATAAAGTGTGAAAGCAAAGTTCAAATGCTTCAACACGAGTGTTATTGCGCGCGTAAACCATTGTTTTGGTCACTAATTTAGACTGTTTTGATTATGAAGTTGATAGTTTTGTTGACAAAACGTTCGTCGTACAAAGTTTATAATAATAATAATAATAAACAAGGATTTAGACATAAAGCCATGGGGCTAAAATGCCCCGCGTTGGGAGTTTTAAACTGAGTTTTATAGTTTCTTTGAGTTTACACAGCTATTGCAGCAGTTTATTCTCCATGTGCATGGGACACTTTCCTCATATTTACTGATGAAATATATCCAGAAAACGTTTTTGAGGCTTGATTTGAGTCTTTCGTATTTCATCGCAAACAGGTCTTCTTCTTCCTGAGTCTGTAAAATTTTGTTTGCTAGTATAGGTGTTCTGTGCCAGAAATTGCTTTTCGATTTTTCGTAATGATAATTTTTATGCGCTAAGTTATTTTTCGTTGATCTTCTTGTTGGGGCTGTAGATTCTTTGAACTGAACAAATTGTCTCCAATGGAAGTTGTATTGGTCGTTTATTACTTTATGAAGCATGTGACATTCGACCAGAATGGCCAAAATGCAATTTATGCAGGATTCGAATTTTGAGCAGTAAGCCTTCCGAGTTGATGATTTCGAAGGATTAGCGACGTTATTGGAACGTTTAGCCAAACGGTGAGGGCTAGAATATTCCAGTATTTTAAATTTTCAAAAATTCGAATGATGACGTCACATTTCTGAGAAATGCTGAAACGGCCATTTTAACAAAAAGCGAGTGAAAAACAGAACAATTTTTATCTGTGATTGCGAACAGAACGAAAATCGAGATTAAAGAAAAACGACAACGAACTACAGAATAGCGGAGAACGTTCCAAGTTGCAACTATTGTGCTGCTACAATAGTTGCAAGGCCGTTGCCAACAACGGTGAAGGGTGAGAACCAGCCTTCCGGATTGGTGTGAAATTGAACTTAAGGAGCTTGATTCACTGGATTCAAGAATCCGGAAGGTTTTCGGGACTGGAACTTTTAGCCTTTTATATAAACTTTTAGCTTCCTGTCATGTCCTGAATTGAATTTAATTAACAACTGGATTCGTTTTGATAAGGATGAGAAGCTAGGAGTTGGGGGAAAGGGTTGATCCATCTTCGATGGAGATGATGATTTTTATCTACTGAACAAAAACAATAGTAATATAATAAGTAGTAGCCCTGTTTTTAGGAGTGACCTCGTGGTCTGGGGATACTGAGACCCAGCCATGAGCTCACTATTTTTGCATGTAATTCAGTTAATTTGAGCGTTCTGGTCGAAGCCGGAGAACAGTAACATTTTTGTCGACCCGATGTAAGAAAGACCACCGAAAAGTACTGGCTTGGTAGAGACGGTGAAAAACATGCAAAGCTCTGTTTAGACGCTGGCCAGTCGTCTTAAGACTTAGTTTTGTTATCCGTCGATATGTATCTTCCGGGCGAATGTTACATGTATGTTTTTATGGCGCTCCTGGGTGTTATTCTTTCGTAACATCATGACCGGCGGAACCGTTAACGAGCACTCCGCGCCGAGCGGATGCTCACATTAACGCCCTTAATAGGCCTAAACTGCCGGGGCGGAAGGGTAGTTCGGAACGCGGAAGCCTTCCGGATTGCCGTGAATAGTTTTTTAACCTAGTTAAGACCGAAAATTCATGAACCAGGAAGGGTGGGGGGAATCGCGAACCCCTCGTCCCCTGAGTGGTTTGTGACCAAAAACATTTAAAGATATAAGTAAAACCAAACAAAAAGTAGTATAGTACCCAAGAAAAACAAAAAACATAAAAAATTACCGAAAAAACCAAAAACAGTAAAAAAGTAGAAAATCAGTAGAAATCATCCCCCCAGACAAGATGTGATTCAACCCCCCCCGTTTGTTGTTGATAGATATATTGTTGTTACAGGCATTTATATCAGTCAGGATTGTTACGATCAATTTTGAGGCCCGTTTGTGAGGCTTGTACTGTAGGGTTATTTGAGCATTTAAGCACGTTAATGATAAATTGCGCTCAATCCGGAAGGGTCAGCTGATTTGCGCTCAATTCGGAAGGGTCTTGGGTGAAGACCGATCCGGCAAGCAGTTCAAGGAGCAACAAGAAGGGGCTCAACGACAACAACAATCGACTGTTGGGTATCGTTAACAAGTTTTGTATCCCTTTTGGTACAAAAAGTAAGATAGTAATCTGTGGGGGGCTCGACAGTGCTGCACTGTAGTGACCCTTCACCGAACTGCGAATATCCGAGTTAAGCACCTTAATTCGGATAATAAACAAACCCGGAGGGGTATAGTATTACTAATATTATTATTCATATAGCCTATATTAATAGTCATATATCGTTTTTCAGTGAAAAACAACGAAAACAGACCGGTTTTTAGGGTCAAAATAGCGATATTTTGATTCCCCCACAAGTCGCGATTTTTGAGATATCGATATTTTTTGAAAAGGAAAGAAGCGCTAAGTTAGTGTGTTACATCGTAACTGCACTACTGTAATAAGTAGAACCGGTTAACTTTAGTTCGGAAGTGATTGGAACTAGTTTGGTACCAAAAACCAAATTTTCCCAATTTTTGATAGTAAGAAACACTAAAAATTTAGAAAATTTTTTGAAATTTTTGAGGTAGGACAGTAAAAATAGTTGTTCGGACAACGTCCACTAGTGAATCTACAAGTCTTAAAATCCGCTACCCGAAAGCCTTCCGGGTTGCAGAGAAATCGAACATAACGTGTTTGATTTGGTGGATTCATCAATCCGGAGGGGTCCAGGTAGCATAGTTTTTCGCAAATTTTTTCTACAATAGCGTTTTAGATCGGGTCTTTTGCATTGAACTAGAAGAGTATAGGCCTTCTGAGCTCGGATCAATAATTTTTAGGTCGAAAGGACCAGATTTGCGGAAAAAGTTAGGCGGAACCTATAAGAGAGAAAATTTTTTGAGTTCGGAAAAAAGACGTTTTGGTTAATAACTTTGGAACTACAGAGCATATCGAGTCAATCTTGGTACCATTAGATCAGAAATTAGCTGAACTTACTAGTAGGAAAGAGAATTACTCGAAAAAGCGAGCGAGAAATTTTTTTGAGATTGTTTTTAGCAAATTACACAAATCCGGAGGGGTACACCCTTCACGTTTTATAAATTTTTCTGAAAAACCCTTATACCCCTACCAAAAGTTGATAGCGATTGAACTAAGTAACTTAGGACAGTTCTAGACAAAAAGGGAGGGCTGAAGGCACAAGACAACCATAATAGAGTCGAAATTAGGCAAGTGATAAGACCCTTCACCGTTAGAGTGAATTGTCAAATAAGTGCCTTAACTTCAATCCGGAGGGGTCTAGGAAAGGATCCTATACCCTTCCCAGTTAATTCAAACAGCATAAGAGCAACGCAGAACGTATCCGGAGGGGTATAAGCTGAAATTAAGAAAACTACAAAAAGCTACTTTGACAGAGCTAAGGGCTCCCAATCCGGAGGGGTCGAAATTTTTCAAAGTCAGAGGGGTCCGAATCCGGAGGGGTCTACTTTCCACAAAACCGGAGGGGACCGAATCCGGAGGGGTCTTATAGTTGCTAATTCCGAGGGGTCCCAATCCGGAGGGGTCTATATTCTGACAGTCCGGAAGGGTCCTATTTGTGCCAATCCGGAGGGGTATCATTTTATTAAGGACTTAGGTAAACGAAAGAAAGACTAAAAAGCGAGAGGTATTAGGTTATTAATACACAGGCTAGGTATCAGTGACTGCACTGGTAACTTGCCTCTCAAAAAGAACCAGACTAATACAAAACAGGTCCGAACTCGGATACTCGCGACACTAAGTCTAAATTAAAAAGAGCGTGACTCATTGGTGTGGATTGAAACATAATACGTTTTTGGGAAAAGTGACTGCCCTGAGGATTTTAGTAGGTCTAGCTCGGGCAGTCCGAAGGCAGATAGGTAACACAGTACTCGGTGGGTGCAATAGACGCCCACTTGAGAAAATTACTGCCTTCAAAGTTTTGTCTGTTTGGTGCAGCACCAAGCAGGGAAAGCTTTTTCTTTAAAAGACAGGTTCGACTATTGTACTGCGACCGACTAAGAGTACAAGACACATACGTTTTTTTTATATATACATTCATATTGTGTCAATATATATTTTTTGTTTTTGATTTTAAATCAACCTAAACTGTGCTTGATTGGGTAGTGACTACACTATCTTTTAAATTGACTGATAACATCATATTGTGCTAGTTTCCAGATCTTTGGACCGATAATCGGCTAGTGTGAATAAATTTTATACAAACTGTACTCTGACAACATACAGGGATTCGTGGTCACTATTTAGTAGAATCTGGTGAAATTTATTGTGTTGTGTCATTATTATTGTTAATAAAACTATAAGGTCTCTAGCAATTGAGTCAAGAGTAGGCATAGGAAAGTGACAAATAAAGAATGAGTTTAGACAAGTCAAGGATACCAAAACGAGGTAATAGCTCTAGGAAATTCATACCTGAAAAGCAAAGAAAAACGATGACCGATCCTTTTGTGGATTGGATCAAGCGAACCCGGTCCGATAAAGAGGGGACGGTTTCAGGCAGAATGGTTGAAACGAGAAGTCAAAAGACCTCAGAAGAGCGAAGAGAACTGTTAGAAGTGGAGGTCAATACGGACCATACCATGAACGACAACCAGGGAGTAAATGGACTGGAAGGGAGAGGCAGAAGGCTGGCGAGTGAATCTACTCCGGTAGAACAAGGCCATGATTTTGCCACTTCCACCGGGACGTTGGATCGAGAGGAGATGTCGGAACTGTCCGACATCTCAACTGAAGTAACGGCAACTAGAAGATCTCCGACAGACAACACTATGATGGCAAGCGGAACTGGAAAACAAACAACCTCATCATCGTTCTCAGAAAGAATGAAGAACACCTTCGGAAACATCTTTCCATTCAGCATGGGAGGAGGAGCAGGAAACGATGGGGAGTCCCAGGAGGAAGAGGATGAAGAGGAGCAAGGGGACTTTGGATCTCAAGTCAGCCTCAACAGTTCGATCCAGGAGAACGAGGCATACGTCGGAAGAGAGACTGGAACCATGGACAAATTTGGTGTAGTGACAACGATAAGCAAAGAGGCAAACACACCGGGCCAGTCCAAGGACTTCGCGATTAGGACAAGTTCGGAGCCACAACCTGAAGAGAGTAGAACCAGAGGGCTTGGCAACGCGTTAGCGGATCCTGAAATAGATAATGATAAAACGTCAAGACAGAGAGTCAAGGCCCGGATCTCTACCAGCACGAAGCTACCTGGGACCGACAGAGTTACACCACCACTAGTGACGCCACTCATGGATAACGGGGCAGCACTAGAGGAAGCCTTAAACAACATAGCGGGCAGTTTAGGAGAACAAAATGAACAGATGTCGATAAGGATGAGTGAACTGGAAAGAGCAGTTCACATTGAAAGAGAAAGTCTGCGGGAAGAAATAAACCGCAACAGACAAGAAGTTGGCAGAAGCGAAAAACGCTTGAAAGAAAGAACGGACGAACATATGACGAGGAACTTGTCGCGAATGACAAGAGAGGCGGAACAGAGGGAGTTACGCTTAAGAGCCGACATGGAGAAGTTAAGAATTCAGCAAGAGCAGTCTCTTGGGTCTCTTGACTCAAAGATAGACGCGATGATGGAGAGGCGAACGCAGGCTATCATGGATAGGTTGGACGGGCTACTAAGCAGCAAGAGTGGACCAAAAGAAGGAGAGCCGAACTCGGGAGGTCCCAGCAGGGAACCGAGGGTGAACTTCAATGAACATCAAAGGAGGAAGACGTATGGATCCACTAGAGGCAGGGGCAGTTCATCAGGCTATGCCACAAGGGGTAATACAGCATGGGGCCCGAACAGTAGAGCAAGTTCAACGGGGAACAGACAAACCTCGAACGAACGACCAACGCAAAGCACACATGCGACCGGGAGCAGCGATTCTGGCAACATGGGGCATACAAGCCCGAGGAGGAGTCACATGGGCCAAGCGGGAAACGCTCATGGTGATTCGGATTGCAGGGATGCACCGCACACAGAGCCTTCGACAAGGTGTGAGGACACTCAGGCGGGACACTCAAGGGATGCTACGGCAATGGCCACAGCATTTGAACCCCTGAACAGGTCTTTGGAGACATTCCTGACGCGGTTATCTAGAACCAATGAACGCAGTGAAAAGTCCAGAAGAGTCTTTAAGAAGCCAAGATGCTACAAGGACGAATCTGATGGCTGTATTGATACCTGGATAGAGGTAATGAAGCTGCATTTCGAGGAAGAGGACTTGTCGGAGAGACAGGAATGCAGCGCGCTCACCAGCAACTTAGAGGGGGCAGCCCTGAACTGTGTCATGGCTAAGAAACAGTATCAACGTGACACTGCTGAGAAAATCTTCGAAATCTTGTTAAACCGTTTCGGATCAGGGGTGCAGGGGCACCAGGCGATGATGCGCTTCGAGAAACGGAGGCAACGAGAAGATGAAACAATAGACAAGTTTCTCGATGATTTGGAAATGCTGAGAAGACGCAGCCAACCGGATGAGTCAAACCGAAGGATGAACCTGGCCGTAGCCTCAAAATTCATCGATGGTGTGAAAAATGATGAACTTCGTACGATGCTAGCAACGCATTACACACCACTATCAACTAATGCGCCAACACCGGAGGAGTTGAGGCTCAAATCAAAAGAGTATCTTTTGTTGAAACCTCCTTCGAGATCTGGATATTACAAGAACAATTATGGCAATTTTAACAACGGACCAGCTATCCAAGGGAACAATTGGTACAAACCGAGGGATGATAAGGACAAGAGACGTTCTTGTGCTAATTGCAGTTCAACAGACCATCATGTGTCAGCATGCCCAGCTTACAAACAAGGCATGAAAGCAATAGGCTTTAGCCTCGAGGACGAAGATGCGTCAGAGTTGGATCATGAGGATTTCATGAGAGGAGTAATTGCGAAATTTGGCCCGAGGTGTTTCTTTTGTAACTTGGAAGGTCATTTTAAATCAGATTGTCCGCAATTCTGGGATGCAGTGGCAGACATCAAGCATCCAAGGCATGAAGAAGCTTTGTCAGGAGTGAAGGCAAGCAAGGCTCGACTTTTGAGCGAAGCAGAGGCACGCAGGAAGGACAAACCTCAAGAGCTGGCGGCAAAGAAAATGCAAGCAGTAACAGAAGAGGCACGTGAACCGGAACCAGCAACTGCGGCCGATGACTTCAAGATCGATTATAAGGCAGCCGCAAAGGATGCTTTAAATAGAGTACAGCAGGAATTGGTGACGAAAGAGATCGAACAAAAAGTGAAACTTGAACTGGAAAATGAAAAGCTTCAGGAGCAACTGAATACCTTCGAGGCAACGGAGTTCGAAGAGACGAAAACACCAAGCAGTTTAGATATGAAACTTAAAGTGATCTCCGGTAAGAGGTTCGGCATGGCGCCGCAGGGAAAAAAGATACAGTCGACAATCTCAGTGGCTGGACACCAGGTAATAAGAAATTTGAGTGAACCATCAGAGTTCACTTTAATGCATTTGGACACATATGCAGATTATCTGAGGCAGGTGGAGCCACGCACTAAGTCGAGAGCTGTGCGAGCACTACTAACGACGGGTGGCCCTCGCATGAAGAAACTTCATGGACGCTACTTGGAGGTCTATGGGCCGTATCAAATAATGCTGAACGTGGATGGAATCAGCATCTACACCAGGACTTACATAACAACAGATGATGACCAAATGGGGCAGATCTATTTGGGTGAAGAGGAACTCAAAGTCCGCAGGATACGCCATGACGCCATGATGGAACAAGACGCGGTACATATTGGATATGAAGCAGATGTGACAGCACACCTGCTTGACACCAACGGAACAAAAATCGGAGTCACAGGGCTTCTGGACACAGGCGCGGTGGTGAGTGTGATGCCGATAAAAACCTGGGAGAGAATGGGCTTCACGCGGGAAGATCTGATTCCTACGAATCTCCGACAAGCCGCTGCAAATCGAGGAGCTATCTACGTAGCCGGAAGAACACCGGTGACGGTCCTTCACATGGGAGGACGGAACCTTTGGATGAGCTTCCTGGTGGTAGAGAATCTGGACGACGCCGACCAATTCATCTTGGGCAGAGATTTTGTCAGGAATTTTGATGTGATGATTGACTTGAACAACGGTCTAATACGGATTAGAAACCCGGACCGAAAGTATGTTAAGAGACCAATTAATAGGATAATAACAGATGAAAATAAGGTACCAGTTTTTTTGGACAGAAAAGTAAAGTTACAACCAGGACAAGCTGTAGTAGCAATTTTTAGAATGAGAAATTTAAATTCGTTAAGTGATAGCAAACAGGTTTGCTTAGTACCGAATCCAAATAGTCAGAGTTCGGTGATTTTAGGCCGGAGCTTCTCGGTAACGCGAAACGGACTGTTGTTGAACACACTGGACACCACGGTTTCAATCCAGCGTGGAAAGAAGCTTGGCTACGCCTTGCCGATGAGGACCGACTATGAGGAGACAGAAAACTCGAAGAAATATAGTGTGAAAGACTGTCCTTATCATGCAAATAAAGATAAAATTTTAAAGAGGATTGATGAATTAAAATCTATTCGTAAATTGTTTTCAATGAAATCCGAAACGGACGACGGCTTATCAAGCTGCTCGAATTTTCCGGAACGCCCCTCGTCATATGAACTAGATTCTGACAAACCGGTTTTGCCAGAAATAGAACATTTAAAAGGAAAAATAGGTGAGGGAGATTTTGAAAAATTGCGGGACCTCCTAGATCGGAACGCCGAAGTATTTTCAAAACATAAGGCGGACATCGGTTGCTGTAATTTCGTCGAACACGAAATCGAACTAGAAGAGGGCGCCGTTCCCCATAGGGAAGGCGCAAGGCGAATGACGCCACATAAATCGGAAGCGTGCCGAGCGGAAATAGAAATGTTGCTTGAATACGACATGATAGAACCCTCGAAATCACCATGGGCTTGCGGAGTAGTAATGGCGAAAAAGAAAGGGGGGCAGCTTAGATTTTGTTGCGACTTTCGTTACTTGAACGCGGTAACGATTAAAGATGCGTACCCGATACCGCGAATAGACGAGAGCCTATCCAAACTTGGTGATGCAAAGTTCTTCACCACATTGGACTTGGGTTCTGCCTTCTGGCAGGTTCCTCTGCGAAAGAAGGACAGGGAGAAAACCGGATTCGCGTGCGAGTTGGGGTTGTACCAGTGGAAGAGGATGCCCTTCGGCTTGTGCAATGCAACAGCAACCTTTCAAAGGCTGATGGCTCGGGCTTTGACAGGAGTGACCGAAAAGTACGGGAATCTCTTGATGTGCTACGTGGATGACGTAGTCATAGCGACACCAACCCTGGAGGATCACATTGATCGACTCGATGAGGTCTTCGGATGTATGAAAAGAGCAGGCTTGAAATGCAAACCATCGAAATGTGAAATCCTTAGGGATTCGATCAAGTACCTGGGAAGAATGGTGGACCGGCATGGTGTGAGGCCAGATCCAGAAGCAGTAGAGGCTGTGCTGACATGGAAAGCTCCTAGAACGGACACACAGCTCATGAGCTTCCTAGGGTTTGCCAATTACTACCGAGAATTCATAAAAGGATACGCGGACAAGGTGTACCCGATGCAGAAGCTGATGCGCAACAAAGGGAAAAAGTTCGAATGGAACGATGAGGCACAAGTTGCTTTCGAGAACATAAAGCGGGAACTGTGCGAAGCGCCAGTGCTGGGCATGCCTACAGAAAAGGGCATGTATGTTCTTGACACAGACGCATCGGTGGTGGCCATCTCAGGAATATTGCATCAAGAGCAAGAGTGGAACGGAAGAACAGTCCTCCGTCCCATTGCATACGGCAGCAAAGTCTTGAGTGACACAGAGATGAAATATGGCGCACCAAAAGCAGAAATGTTTGCAGTAGTTACCTTCGTGGAGAAGTACCGTGCATACTTGGGGAGCGCTCCCTTCAAGTTACGCGTGGACAACAGAGCGTTATCCTGGTTGAAGACCTACTCGATGGATCAGAGTTATATTGGTAGATGGATAGTAAGACTGGATGGCTACCATATGATAATCGAACACAGGATGCGTGATAAACATCAGAATGCTGACAGTCTCAGCAAGAAAACTGAGTTCTATGAAAGATTGGAGCAGAAGCAGGCCAATCAGGCGGAAGTAAAGGAGGGATTCTCGTTTCTGGACAAAGAAACTTATGAAGCGCTTCCCTTAACGAGATGGTTGGATAAGTCTGGACATCCAATTCCGGGGCATCCTGAGTTACCTGTAGAGAAATCAGCCGAGATAAAGATCCTGTCAAGGGAGGACCCGGTCCCCTTGGATTTGTTGCTGCGCTCGAACCTGGTCCAGCAAGAACTCTCTCGCATGAATATAAACAGCCTCTCATTATTGGATAAAACGGTGCAAGTCACACCACAAGTGATGCGGATACTGGGTGGATTGTTAGAAAGAGAAGTGACCAGAGATGACCCCGAGTGGACAGCAGCAGTGGCATCGCTAACAGTCAGTGAGAAAGTGAAGATCATGCCGTCCAGACAACAGCACGAAGAGTACAAGAGGGATTGTAGGACAATAGTTCAGCAACTAGTATCCTCAATACCCCAGGAAATTTTAACCAGTACTTCTTACGGACAGAAAGGACGGGAGAGCGGCAAGCAAAAGAAAACTGTCACCTTTGTAGACCGGGAAAAAGAGGGTGAAGAGGTAGAACAAAATCTGCTGCAAGACTATTTGTCCGGGGAGAAGGATAAGGAGAAAAACCAGCGATCACAAGATCAACACCCGGGACAAGGAAATTTGTCCGGGGAGTCCGAGATAGACGAGAAAATTCCTGATGAGAAACAGGACCTAGAGAACAAAGTTTTGTCCGGGGAGTTCAGATGGATGCGAAGGAAATACGGACATGATCTGGAGGAGCGTGCAGTCTCCAGCACAACACCTTCGACGGATGATAAGTCAGAAAGCTCGAGAATGAACACCTATTCAGACAGGGATTCGACCTCGGGATCAGAACTGTCAGAACTGGCGATACACACGCTACTAGTGGAAACTCGGCCAAGGGACCTGGACAGACAGGTGTACCAGGATCCTGACAGTGATCGCTACCTAATACCAAGCGAAAGAGTCTTTGACAACGCAGCGGATGACTTAGAAACGATAGCGGTATCGAAACGTTCGATAAGCCTGTTGCCGCAGAAAGAGGTAGTCAGGACTGATCTTCAGCCGTTTCAACAAGAAACACAACCGTTGGCGAAGATTTGGTGCGTTAAGATGGAAGAAGACACACATCAGCCCAACGAGCTGAACAGTCAGATGAGAGTCATGAAGACGTACTTGAAGGCGAGATACAGACTCTCGGACCTTCTAAGGGCGCAGAGAAATGATCGCATGACAAGCAACCTAAAAAGGTGGATAGAAAACGGTGCACCTGACAAAGGTGACCTGGAAGAAGACAGCTATAGGATCCTGAGACAATACTTCATGCAGAAGGAGGGGAGATTATATCTGAACAAGGACGGGATCGTGGCTTGCAGGAGAAGAGAAGAAGACAAGGTCTTATACAAATATAACGCGATAGTGTTGCCGCAACTCTATCAGACAGAACTATTATTCAGGTCGCATGATCAGATGGGCCATCAAGGGATCGACAAAGTGTATCAGAGGATCCTGAAGCGCTTTGAGTGGCCTGGGATGAAAAAGGCATGCGAGAAATGGGTGACAGCATGTCTGTCATGCCAACAGGTCAAGGATCCTAGGAAGTTGCGATTTCCTTTACAATCAATTGAGTCGTCTGAATTCAACGAGGTGGTGCAGATAGATCACCAGAAGATATGCATGACAGACAGCGGTTACAACCAAGTCTTGGTCATGATAGATCACTTCACGAAGTATGCAGAGGCCGTGCCCTGCATAACTGCCTCGGCGGAAGAGACATGCGACCACCTGATCAATACGTGGATAGCAAGACACGGATGTCCAATGACGTTTCAATCGGACAATGGAACGGCTTTCGTAGGCGAGCTTACGAAAGAGCTTATGAGACGGTCACAAGTCGCTCAGGCTCACTCCACGACATACCACCCTCAGACGAATGGCTTAGTGGAAAGACAGAATAGGACGTTAGTGTCGATGCTGAGGGTATATTGTTCCAGGTACATGACCGATTGGGACAGATACCTTCCACAGGTGATGGGAGCTTATAATAGCACGCAACACTCCACCACTGGAGTCAGTCCACACATGATGCTGACGGGACACGAGAAGTCTTTACCCTTGACATTCTTCTACCCAGAGTATGAGGGAAAGAAAACATCCCCACAGGTCTACGTGAGGGATGTGATCAGACGCCAACAGGAGTTGAACGACTTGTGTAGACGAAACACTCAGCAGGCACAGGCAAGGCAGAGGAAAAGATTCGACAAGAAAGCAGCTGGTGCAAAGGCTTACTCGGTGGGAGACTACGTATGGGTATTTCAGAACGTTATACCACCGAAAGGGACAAAAAAGCTTCTGAAGAAGTGGAGGGGACCCTTCATGATTACAGAGGTGCACCAAAAGGGACGCTTTTATAGACTGAGTACTGGCCGAGCCGCCCACTACGAGAACATCAAGCCAAACAATCCATCGACAGAAGACTGGTGTATACCTGCAGACATGGAAGAAGGGGATTATCTAATGATGGATACTGCTTGTGAGGTCAATGAAAAAGGCACCAGGGAGAAGAACGATGGAAACGTAGTCGTAGAGGAAGGTACGGATACACCATTGGACCTGGATCCAAACGAACAGATCGAAGCGGACGATGAAACCTTGCCCTACGCAGAGGAAGATTGGCAGGATTCCGAACAGACAGAGGTTCCCAAGAACATGGAACCAGATCTTCCGTTCACGATGCAGACTCGTCAGAAAGACGGGACGAGACTAAGAAAGAAATACAATCCTTACGGTGACGACTTTGTAGTGGATAGGATAGATCTAAAGAAAATAGTGGAGGAAGTAGTGGGTTTAGAGGAAATAACCGTGTCACAGGACATTGACATAGTCGATGATCACAACGATGAGTGGGTTGACGACTGGTCGAAACCCGAGGTGGAGTTCGACGATGAGCAACAGCAGTCAAATGAACAAGACCTGACGAACCTGCGTGTCTTAGAGTGGCTGAACGAAATGACATCAGACCCTGAAAAGACCAGCGTTACGATTCAAGACGTAGATCGCGAAAGCGCGAAATACATTAAGACCGAACGAGATGATCCTTCCTGGGCTGCCCAGGAAGGACAACTTCTCATTCCAGCTTCTAATCTTGACTTAATACCCGGTATGCGATCGACGGGGACGCCGATGGATATTTTTGTCCGGGGAGTGGGGGTAGGACTTACCCACACTGAAAACTTGATAATAAAAAAATTGAGAATAGCAAGAGAAACAGGAAACTTAGAAGCAGAAACAGGCGAAGAACCTAAGAAACCTGACATAGGCAGGGTAGTTGAGTCATATTTTAACTTACCAAATGAATATTCAAGTAACATAGTACTAACAGATAGTGATTTCATACTCACAAACAGAACATGTGCGATAGCAATCACCGCAGACATGAGTTTTAGGACGGCGCTAGCGGCAGATTTTAAGAGGGAATACAAAAACGTGGAATTCCTTTGGAAGCAAAGACCAGGGATAGGGGGCGTAGCAGCCTTACCCCCGGCGGTGTCGCAGATACCGGGAAAGTACTTATGCTTCTTGGTAACGAGGGCGACAGAGAAGCAGCACGTGGACCCAGAAAACCTAGTCTTGTCTTTGACGAGGCTGAGGGACTTCCTTGTGGAAATGGACGTGAAGGAGCTTTCGCTTCCAGTGTACGATCCAAATAGAGGAAGACTGCATCCTCGTGAATTGTACGCGCTTGTACACGTGATATTCTCTGATACGAACATACAAGTATATCTACATAAGAAATATTACTTAAGTATAGGCTGAGTGATGTGCGAGAGGGTGTTAGGCCAAAGACTAAGTTGTGTGTAATATGTGAGAGGTGCGTTATGTTATGTTATGTGTTAGGTTATTAAGATCATGGGTAAGTAGGGGTTAGTGACCATGAACAACTAAATGACGATCTTGGGAATAGATCCAACGTTTGGACTGTCCAATCTTAGGTCGAATTCCAAAATTTTAGAAACCAATTGATTTTAATAAATTTTAGGATAAATATCTTTTTATCTGAACTGTCTTTAAGCAAATTTTAACGATATATATTAAGGTGAAACTGACAGGTGTGACAGTCGTGATTCCTTTTCTAGATCCTGATTGATCATTTAATTGCTCACTTGAGTCAAAACTTGAAATCGAAATCAAATCAAACTTGGAAAGAACAGTATGGACAATTTCAACCTGGATGAATTGATGGACCTGGCAGAGGCATATGTAGGACCGATGGTAGATGCGATCTATCGTCGGCTGATCGAACGAGACTTCGCTCTGGATGACCCAGAGGTGGTCATGTTGCTGACCGCCCTGATCAACATCTTGGGGCACGACAACCGTGGGGACCGCCCCACGGAAGTCCTGTTGATGGCAGCATATGGAGAAAGAGGAGTACTAGACCGCCCGAACATGAGAGTGATGAGGTGGAGAAACGGGGCTCTCTCAGGGAGTGACTTGGCGAATGAGCCTGGGTTGGGAAGTTCTAGGACTTACCAACCAGGTGAGATGCCAATGCCCTCTAAGCCTAAACCTGGGCTGACGAGAATGCATCGGGAGATGAACAGCGAGGCGACCTCGTCTGGTTCACCACTGAGAGCAGCTGTGCCACCAAAAGGGGCAACAGTAACACAGAAGGTTCAGACGAACCAAACCATACAAGATCTGGACGAGATGAACGATCAGTTGAGAAGTACGAAGAAGGAGTTAGACGATATGACGAAGACCATGCTGGCGATGGAGGAAGACCGGGACATGTGGAGAAAGTTGTTTGAAGACTGCAACAAAAAGCAGGGTCAAGAGATCGAACGCTTAAGGCAGGAATACAAAGAGCGATCGGAGCAGGTGGCGTTGACGACGTCCATTGAGAAAGTGATACCTGCAAGGGATATTCCTCGTGGGCAGTCCCCGATGGAGCTCTTGACACCTCGAGAAATGAGTCAAACAACGGAGACACGGCTTCCAGCAGAGACGAACCGAGTAACAATCCCGGATCCTAGTGACACCTTGGGTGATCCCGTCGTAGAACAGACAGTGAGAAAACTGATAGAGACAGCTGGACGATTGGTCGCTAACAAGAATGCACCAGGTTCCGGGGTGACTGCACCCTATGGAACGATTGACGATACGGGCAGAGTACAACTCTCCCAGACAGTAATCAGACAAGGGATGAGTAACGTGACACCACTCATGGGGAACTCGAGAATCCCAGAGAGGAAAGTAAGGAAGATGCCAGCGAAGAAAGTGTCTCGTGTAATAGACGTGCAGAAGAATAATCAATTGAAGTATAATTTCACGGGAGTTCCGGAGACAGATCCGAGAGCCTGCTTCAATCGAGCTACCTGGAGCCCGGCTGTGAACCTGCAGCAACCACCACTCGGGACATCTCACCTGATATTGGGAGACAGCTTAGTCAGAGTGCTGTCGAATTTGAGGACCTCATGGGTCACCACGGTGATGGCCTTTGGAGGCGCGACGATTGCCCAATTATATCGCATGGTGGAGCTGATGAATCCAGGGAAGATACCCAATGTGATGATCTTAGTTGGGACGAATGATATCTCCAGAGGATCAGATGAGCAGGAAGCACTGTGGGAATCAATGATGGTGTGTTTGTTTACTACTCTCTGGCAGAAGTTCAGTTGCACGGTACTGACCGTTTGCACGGTGCCAATGAACGCAAGAAGCCTGACAGCATCAGGAAGAAGGCACAACGAGGGAGTCATGAGATGGAACAACATCCTGAGAAACCTAGCAAATCGAAATGCCGGAAGAATGATCCTCATGGACATTGAACATGAATTGAGAGCCATGGATCAAGCCAGACTGACCACAGATGGCATCCACTTCGACAGTGTCGAAGGACAAGCTTGGTTGAATCGACTCTTCCAAGAACGGTTGGAGGAGCTGGAAGCAGAACTCTTTGACACAGGAGTGCTGAAGGAAGAGGGAACGGTGAGTGATACGGTGATCACCACCTTTGTGCCTCCTAACCTGGAAACACGCTTGGGTACGGTCCCAGCCGCCATAAATTACCGGCAACAAAGCTCCAGTGAACCAGGTCGAAGAACGGACGTGCAGGATCGATTGGGAGAGGCACCGATGAGGAGAACAATTCATCCTAGGAGAAGGATAGGACCTGTCAACCAACCAATCGAAGAAGTAGCCGGCGCATCTAGATCGGACACTAGATCGGAGACGACGAGTACCAGTCGAGAGGAAAGACCGAGCAGAGGCTCATTGATGTGGTCGCGATCCATACCGTCTCCTTGGCATATATACAAAGAAGAACTAATGAAGCTGGACCTACAGAGAGTGAGCTTCATCGAAGATGCAAGGAGGATGCTGAATGGAGCGACGCTATCCGTCAGCAGACTGTACTCGATAACCGGCGTAGACTGGTTGATAGCCGCTAGCATAAATTTCAGCTCCACGACGGCCTTGAGATTTGCCGACTTGGAGGGACTGCCCTCCAACAACACAATAGGACCTGTGAATGCAAGACCGTTGCAAGAAAACGATTGATGCCATGGTTCAGAGCTAACATGACTGCATGGTTGTACGAGTATGCGAAAAAGCATATGTCGAAACATGGCAGAGTGTACAGTGAATATCAGCTGGACATTGGGGCAGGAGCTTTCAAGCGAGCTTTCGTGACCCATCGGAATGCAGTGACCACCGCTGTGAAAAGAATTTCCAGGACGAGCGAGCGTAGTGGAAATGAGAAGGCAGAGATGCTGAAAGAAGATTTGGAGAGAAACGTGACGTTGTGTCTCCACAACAGCTTCTGTAGAAACAGAGAATCAAACGTGGATCCCCTACCTTGCTGTAAACAGAGGGTGGAAGAGCAGAAGTGTTGGAGGACGGCTTCCAACAGCGTCAGGATAGTCAATGACGTGCTACAAGACACGGAAACCGAGAGTGCGGAGTCAGCGTCACAGGAGGAGGAAATGGAGCATTGACGAATGGTCGAGAAAACAAGAGGCGGCAAGAAAGAAAATTAGAAGAATTTAGAAGTTTTAGAACTTCTAAACGACGAAAAAAGAAGAGAACAAAGGGATGATGAAGAAAAGTTAAAACTCAGAATTGTTTTATGTGTGTGAAAAACTCAAGTGAGAAACCAAGCAACCAAGTTGTAATTGAAAACTGAAACATTTAGTTGAGTTTTGAAATTGTTGCATTTATAAATTTGCATTTTGGTTTTAGTTGAAGTGGCTTTAGAGACACTCACTTATTATTTATTTAGAAAGGCTTGAGGGAAGAGTATATTTAAATATTCCAGCCTGCATGATTGTTTTTAATCACTTAGGAAGACTGATCACTTTGTGTCACTTTGTGGTGACATGAAAAACTTGAGTAACTTCTTGAGGAGGGAGGTTGTTGCATTGTTCTTTCTAACCACAAGGTCTCTTGGTTTTAATATTCAGGACAATAAACAAGCAAGATTTCCGAAGGGAAGGAGCATAGTAGGATACTTTTAGCTTGTTGGTTGGCAGGACTGTCCTGCAAGCCAACACCTTTTAAATCTAGGATAAGGGAGTAACCTGCAGATGGTATCAAAAACCAACAGTGTGCTAGGATACTAGGGTTTTAGCAGACTGGTTTTTTTAGCAGACACAGAACAATTATAAAGTGTGATAGCTAACTTCAAAGGCGGCATTGGCGATTAGCGACCGCTGCGCTTCAATTCAACACGAGTGCTATTGTGCGCGTAAACCTTTGTTTTGCCGCTAATTTAGACTGTTGCGTTTTTGAAGTTGATAGTTTTATTGAAAAACCGCGAGATAATTGTCTTAATTGGGGAAGCTTGGCCCCAGACTGAGCGTCTTTTTGAGTCTGTCAATCAATCATTCATAACTTTATTAGGTTTGTCTGCTAAAAGACTCATTTTTCCCTTTCTATGTTGAAAGATTTGCCTGCTAAACGATCGGTCCCCGTGTGCTAGAGATTTAAGTAGACCGGTTTTTTAGCAGACACAACAATTATAAAGTGTGAAAGCAAAGTTCAAATGCTTCAACACGAGTGTTATTGCGCGCGTAAACCATTGTTTTGGTCACTAATTTAGACTGTTTTGATTATGAAGTTGATAGTTTTGTTGACAAAACGTTCGTCGTACAAAGTTTATAATAATAATAATAATAAACAAGGATTTAGACATAAAGCCATGGGGCTAAAATGCCCCGCGTTGGGAGTTTTAAACTGAGTTTTATAGTTTCTTTGAGTTTACACAGCTATTGCAGCAGTTTATTCTCCATGTGCATGGGACACTTTCCTCATATTTACTGATGAAATATATCCAGAAAACGTTTTTGAGGCTTGATTTGAGTCTTTCGTATTTCATCGCAAACAGGTCTTCTTCTTCCTGAGTCTAAAATTTTGTTTGCTAGTATAGGTGTTCTGTGCCAGAAATTGCTTTTCGATTTTTCGTAATGATAATTTTTATGCGCTAAGTTATTTTTCGTTGATCTTCTTGTTGGGGCTGTAGATTCTTTGAACTGAACAAATTGTCTCCAATGGAAGTTGTATTGGTCGTTTATTACTTTATGAAGCATGTGACATTCGACCAGAATGGCCAAAATGCAATTTATGCAGGATTCGAATTTTGAGCAGTAAGCCTTCCGAGTTGATGATTTCGAAGGATTAGCGACGTTATTGGAACGTTTAGCCAAACGGTGAGGGCTAGAATATTCTAGTATTTTAAATTTTCAAAAATTCGAATGATGACGTCACATTTCTGAGAAATGCTGAAACGGCCATTTTAACAAAAAGCGAGTGAAAAACAGAACAATTTTTATCTGTGATTGCGAACAGAACGAAAATCGAGATTAAAGAAAAACGACAACGAACTACAGAATAGCGGAGAACGTTCCAAGTTGCAACTATTGTGCTGCTACAATAGTTGCAAGGTCGTTGCCAACAACGGTGAAGGGTGAGAACCAGCCTTCCGGATTGGTGTGAAATTGAACTTAAGGAGCTTGATTCACTGGATTCAAGAATCCGGAAGGGTTTCGGGACTGGAACTTTTAGCCTTTTATATAAACTTTTAGCTTCTTGTCATGTCCTGAATTGAATTTAATTAACAACTGGATTCGTTTTGATAAGGATGAGAAGCTAGGAGTTGGGGGAAAGGGTTGATCCATCTTTGATGGAGATGATGATTTTTATCTACTGAACAAAAACAATAATAATATAATAAGTAGTAGCCCTGTTTTTAGGAGTGACCTCGTGGTCTGGGGATACTGAGACCCAGCCATGAGCTCACTATTTTCGCATGTAATTAAGTTAATTTGAGCGTTCTGGTCGAAGCCGGAGAACAGTAAGGTTTTTGTCGACCCGATGTAAGAAAGACCACCGAAAAGTACTGGCTTGGTAGAGACGGCGAAAAACATGCAAAGCTCTGTTTAGACGCTGGCCAGTCGTCTTAAGACTTAGTTTTGTTATCCGTCGATATGTATCTTCCGGGCGAATGTTACAGCAAGAGAATGTCGTGCATTTCGTGGTAGAGAGACAGTGGAAGCAGGTTTAATCTAATCAGTCTGTCTTTATAGTTGATGTTGTTACATGACAGTATCCAACGTGTAGCTTTTCTTTGGACATCTTCAATAATTCTTAATTCACACTTATTTGCTTTCCATATTGTGACATTCGACCAGAATGGCCAAAATGCAATTTACGCAGACTTCGAATTTTTAGCAGTAAGCCTTCCGGATTGATGATTATTAAGAATTAAGAACGTTATTGGAACGATTAGCCAAACGGTGAGGGCTAGAATGTTCTGGTATTTTAAAATTTCAAAAATTCGAATTATGACGTCATATTTCTGAGAAACGTCAGAAACGGCCATTTTGACAAAAACGAGAAAGAAAAAGAGAACAACATTAGCTGCGCTAGCAACAACAACGAAATTGAGATCGGAAAACGACAACGAGTTACAGAATAACAGAAGAACACTCCGAGTTGTAACTATTGTGCTGCTACAATAGTTGCAAGGCCGTTGCGAACAACGGTGAAGGGTGAGAGACGGCCTTCCGGATTAAGAGAAAATCAGGATTAGCGAGCTTGATCCAGCGGATTCATCAATCCGGAAGGGTAAAGGAACTGAAACTTTTATCCTGTTGCATAAACTTTTATCTTCCTGTCATGTCCTGACTTGAATTTAATTAACATCTGGATTCATTTTGATAAGGATGAGAAGCCTGGAGTTGGGGGAAAGGGTTGATCCATCTTCGATGGAGATGATGATTTTTATCTACTGAACAAAAACAATAGTAATATAATAAGTAGTAGCCCTGTTTTTAGGAGTGACCTCGTGGTCTGGGGATACTGAGACCCAGCCATGAGCTCACTATTTCTGCATGTAATCTAGTTAATTTGAGTGTTTTGACCGAAGCCGAAAGCATTAACGTTTTTGTCGACCCGATGTTAGAAAAGACCACCGAAAAGTACTGGCTTGGTAGAGACGGTGAAAAGCATACAAAGCTCTGTTTAGACGTTAGCCAGTCGTCTTAAGACTTAGTTTTGTTTTCCGTCGAAATGTATCTTCCGGGCGAATGTTACATGTATGTTTTTATGGCGCTCCTGGGAGTTATTCTTTTTTAACATCATGGCCGGCAGAACCGTTAACGAGCACTCCGCGCCGAGCGGATGCTCACATTAACGCCCTTAATAGGCCTAAACCGCCGGGGCGGAAGGGTAGTTCGGAACGCGGAAGCCTTCCGGATTACCGTGAATAGTTTTTTAACCTAGTTAAGACCGAAAATTCACGAACCAGGAAGGGTGGGGGGAATCGCGAACCCCTCATCCCCTGAGTGGTTTGTGACCAAAAACACTTAAAGATATAAGTAAAACTAAACAAAAAGTTGTATAGTACCCAAGAAAAACAAAAAACATAAAAAATTGACGAAAAAACCAAAAACAGTAAAAAAGTAGAAAATCAGTAGAAATCATCCCCCCACACAAGATGTGATCCAACCCCGCCCCGTTTGTTGTTGATAGATATATTGTTGTTACAGGCATTTATATCGGTCAGGATCGTTACGATCAGTTTTGTAGCCCGTTTGTGAGGCTTGTACTGTAGGGTTATTTGAGCATTTAAGCACGTTAATGATAAATTGCGCTCAATCCGGAGGGGTCAGCTGATTTGCGCTCAACTCGGAAGGGTCTTGGGAGAAGACTGATCCGGCAAGCAGTACAAGGAGCAACCAGAAGAGGCTCAACGACGACAACAATCGACTGTTGGGTATCGTTAACAAGTTTTGTAGCCCTTTTGGTACAAAAATTAAGATAGTAATCTGTGGGGGGGCTCGACAGTGCTGCACTGTAGTGACCCTTCACCGAACTGCGAATATCCGAGTTAAGCACCTTAATTCGGATATTAAACAAACCCGGAGGGGTATAGTATCATTAATATTATTAATTATATAGCCTATATTAATAGTCTTATATCGTTTTTCAGTCAAAAACAACGAAAACAGACCGGTTTTTAGGATCAAAATAGCGATATTTTGATCCCCCCACAAGTCGCGATTTTTGAAATATCGATAATTTTTGAAACGGAAAAAAGCGCTAAGTTAGTGTGTTACATCGTAACTGCACTACCATAATAGATAGAACCGGTTAAGTTAAGTTCGAGAGTGGTTGGAACTATTTTGGTACCGAAAATCGAAATTTCGTGATTTTTGAGAAAACGAAACACTATAAAATCAGAAAATTTTTTGAAATCTTTGAGTTAGGACAGTAAAAATAGTTGTTCGGACAACGTCGACTAGTGAATCTACGAGTTTTAAAACCCGCTACCCGAAAGCCTTCCGGGTTGCAGAGAAATCGAACATAACGTATTTGATTTGGTGGATTCATCAATTCGGAGGGGTCCAGGTAGCATAGTTTTTCGCAAAATTTTTCAGCAAAAGCGTTTTAGATCGGGTCTTTTGCATTGAACTAGAAGAGTATAGGCCTTTTGAGCTCGGATCAATAATTTTTAGGTCGAAAGGACCTGATTTGCGGAAAAAAGTTAGGCGGAACCTATAAGAGAGAAAAATTTTTGAGTTTAGAAAAAAGACGTTTTGGTTAATAACTTTGGAACTACTGGGCATATCGAGTTGATCTTGGTACCAATAGATCAGAAATTAGCTGAGCTTACTGATAGGGACAAATTTTTTTCGGAAAAGTAAGCGTGAAAATTTTTTGAGATTGTTTTTAGCAAATTCCTCAATTTGGAAGGGTACACCCTTCACGTTTTACAAAATTTTTTTAGAAAAGCCCTTATACCCCCAACAAAAGGTAATAGCGGTTGAATAAAGTAACGTTAGGCTGTTCTAGACGAAAAGGGAAGGCTAAAAGTACAGCAAAGGCTTAATCGAGCCGAAGTTAGGCGAGTAATAAGACCCTTCACCGTTAGTGTGAATTGTCAAATAGGAGGCTTAACTTCAACCCGGAAGGGTCTAGGAAGGTAGTACATACCCTTCCCAGTTAATTGAAAGAGCATAATTGCATCGGAGAACGTATCCGGAGGGGTATAGGATGAAAAAAGGAAATCTCCGAAAAGCCACTTTTACAAAACCGGAGGGGTCCCAAACCGGAGGGGTCTAGACTTTGTTAATTCGGAGGGGTCCAAATCCGGAGGGGTCTTATATTAACCAATTCAGAGGGGTCCCAATCCGGAGGGGTCTAGATTTTGTTAGTCCGGAAGGGTCCAATTTGTGCCAATCCGGAGGGGTATTATTTCATTAAGGACTTAGGTAGACGAAAGAAAGACTAAAAAGTGAGAGGTATTAGGTTATTAACACGCAGGCTAGGTATCAGTGACTGCACTGGTAACTTGCCTTTCAATAAGAACCAGACTAATACAAAACAGGTCCGAACTCGGATATTCGCGACACTAAGTCTAAGTTAAAAAGAGCGTGATTCATTGGTGTGGATTGTAACATAATACGTTTTTGGGAAAAGTGACAGCCCTGAGGATTTTAGCAGGTCTAGCTCGGGCAGTCCGAAGGCAGATAGGTAACACAGTACTCGGTGGGTGCAATAGACGCCCACTTGAGGGAATTACTGCCTTCGAAGTTTTGTCTGTTTGGTGCTGCACCGAGCAGGGAAAGCTTTTTCTTTAAAAGACAGGTTCGACTATTGTACTGCGACCGACTAAGAGTACATTACATATACGTTTTTTTCATAGAGGTATTCATATTTTGACATTAAATATATATATTTTGTTTTTTGATTTTAAATCAGCATAAACTGTGCTTGATTGGGTAGTGAGTACACTATCTTTTAAATTAACTGATAACATCATATTGTGCTAGTTTTCAAATCTTATCACCGATAATCGGTTAGTGTGAATAAATTTTATACAAACTATACTCTGATAACATACAGGGATTCGTGGTCACTATTTAAAAGAATCTGGTGCAATTTATTGTGTTGTGTCATTATTATTGTTAATAAAACTATAAGGTTTCTAGCAATTGAGTCAAGAATAGGCATTAGGAAGTGACAATTAGAGAATGAGTCTAGACAAGTCAAGGATACCAAAACGAGGTAATAGCTCTAGGAAATTCATACAGGAGAGAAAGTGGATTGGATCAAGCGATCCCGGTCTGATAAAAAAGGGACGGTTTCAGGCAGAATGGTTGAAACGAGAAGTCAGAAGACCTCAGAAGAGCGAAAAGAACTGTTAGAAGTGGAGGTCAATACGGACCATACCATGAACGACAACCAGGAAGTAAATGGACTGGAAGGGAGAGGCAGAAGGCTGGCGAGTGAATCTACCCCGGTAGAACAAGGCCATGATTTTGCCACTTCCACCGGGACATTGGATCGAGAAGAGATGTCGGAACTGTCCGACATCTCAACTGGAGTGACGGCAACTAGAAGATCTCCGACAGACAACACTATGATGGCAGGAGGAACTGGGAAACAAACAACCTCATCATCATTCTCAGAAAGAATGAAGAACACCTTCGGGAACATCTTTCCATTCAGCATGGGAGGAGGAGCAGGAAACGACGGTGAATCCCAGGAGGAAGAGGATGAAGAGGAGCAAGGGGACTTTGGATCTCAAGTCAGCCTCAATAGTTCGATCCAGGAAAATGAGGCACACGTCGGAAGAGAGACTAGAACCATGGACAAATTTGGTGTAGTGACAACGATAAGCAAAGAGGCAAACACACCGGGCCAGTCAAAAGACTTCTCGATTAGGACAAGTTCAGAGCCACGAACTGGATAGAGTAGAACCAGAGGGCTAGGCAACGCGTTAGCGGATCCTGAAATAGATAATGAAAAGACGTCGAGACAGAGAGTCAAGGCCCGGATCTCGACCAGCACGAAGCTACCTGGGACCGACAGGGTTACACCGCCACTAGTGACGCCACTCGTGGATAACGGGGCAGCACTAGAAGAAGCCTTAAACAACATAGTGGACAGTTTAGGAGAACAAAATGAACAGATGTCAATAAGAATGAGTGAACTAGAAAGGGCAGTTCACATTGAAAGAGAAAGTCTGCGGGAAGAAATAAACCGCAATAGACAAGAAGTTGGCAGGAGCGAAAAACGCTTGAAAGAAAGGACGGACGAGCATATGGCGAAGAACTTGTCGCGAATGACCAGAGAGGCGGAACAGCGAGAGTTACGCTTAAGAGACGACATGGAGAGGTTAAGAATTCAGCAAGAGCAGTCTCTTGGGCCTCTTGACACAAAGATAGACGCCATGATGGAGCGGCGAACTCAGGCTATCATGGATAGGTTGGACGGGCTACTAAGCAGCAAGAGTGGACCAAAAGAAGGAGAACCGAACTCGGGAGGTCCCAGCAGGGAACCGAGGGTGAACTTCAATGAACATCAAAAGAGGAAGACGTATGGATCCACTAGAGGCAGGGGCAGTTCATCAGGCTATGCCACAAGGGGTAATGGAGCATGGGGCCCGAACAGTAGAGCAAGTTCAACGGGGAACACATAGACCTCTAATGAACGACCAACGCAAGGCACACATGCGACTGGGAGAAGTGATTCCGGCAACAGGGGGCATGCAAGCCCGAGGAGGAGTCATGTGGGCCAAGCGGGAAACACTCACGGTGATTCGGATTGCAGGGATGCACCGCACACAGAGCCTTCTACGAGGTGTGAGGACACTCAAGCGGGACACTCAAGGGATGCTACGGCATGGCCACAGCATTTGAACCCCTGAACAGGTCTTTGGAGACATTCCTGACGAGGTTATCTAGAACCAATGAACGCAGTGAGAAGTCCAGAAGAGTCTTTAAGAAGCCAAGATGCTACAAGGACGAATCTGATGGCTGTATTGATACCTGGATAGAGGTAATGAAGCTGCATTTCGAGGAAGAGGACTTGTCGGAGAGACAGGAATGCAGTGCGCTCACCAGCAACTTAGAAGGGACAGCCCTGAACTGTGTCATGGCCAAGAAACAGTATCAACGTGACACTGCTGAGAAAATCTTCGAAATCTTGTTAAACCGTTTCGGATCAGGGGTGCAGGGGCACCAGGCGATGATGCGCTTTGAGAAACGGAGGCAACGAGAGGATGAAACCATAGACAAGTTTCTCGATGATTTGGAAATGCTGAGAAGACGCAGCCAACTGGTTGAGTCAAACCGAAGGATGAACCTGGCCGTAGCCTCAAAATTCATCGATGGTGTGAAAAATGATGAACTTAGTACGATGCTAGCAACGCATTACACACCACTATCAACTAATGCGCCAACACCGGAGGAGTTAAGGCTCAAATCAAAGGAGTATCTTTTGTTGAAACCTCCTTCAAGATCTGGATATTACAAGAACAATTATTGAAATTTTAACAACGGACCAGCAAACCAAGGGAACAATTGGTACAAACCGAGGGATGATATGGACAAGAGACGCTCTTGTGCTAATTGCAGTTCAACGGACCATCATGTGTCAGCATGCCCAGCCTACAAACAAGGCATGAAAGCAATAGGCTTTAGCCTCGAGGACGAAGATGCGTCAGAGTTGGACCATGAGGATTTCATGAGAGGAGTAATTGCGAAATTCGGCCCGAGATGTTTCTTTTGCAACTTGGAAGGTCATTTTAAATCAGATTGTCCGCAATTCTGGGATGCAGTGGCAGACATCAAGCATCCAAGACATGAAGAAGCTTTGTCAGGAGTGAAAGCCAGCAAGGCTCGACTTTTGAGTGAAGCGGAGGCACGCAGAAAGGATAAACCTCAAGAGCTGGCGGCAAAGAAAATGCAAGCGGTAACAGGGGAGACACGTGAGCCGGAACCGGCAACTGCGTCTGAGGACTTCAAGATCGATTATAAGGCAGCCGCAAGGGATGCTCTAAATAGAGTACAACAGGAATTCGTGACGAAAGAGATCGAACAAAAAGTGAAACTTGAACTGGAAAATGAAAAGCTTCAGGAGCAACTGAATACCTTCGAAGCAACGGAGCTTGAAGAAACGAAAGCACCAAGCAGTTTAAACATGAAACTTAAAGTGATCTCCGGTAAGAGGTTTGGCATGATGCCGCAAGGAAGCAAGATACAGTCGATAATCTCTGTGGCTGGACATCAGGTGATCAGAAATCTGAGTGAACCATCCGAGTTCACTTTGATGCATTTGGACACATATGCAGATTATCTGAGACAGGTGGAGCCACGCACCGAGTCGAGAGCTGTGCGAGCACTACTAACGACGGGTGGCCCTCGCATGAAGAAACTTCATGGACGCTACCTAGAGGTCTATGGGCCGTATCAAGTAATGCTGAACGTGGATGGAATCAGTATCTACACCAGGACTTATGTAACAACAGATGATGACCAAATGGGGCAGATCTATTTGGGAGAAGAGGAACTAAAGGTCCGCAGGATAGGCCATGACGCCATGATGGAGCAAGACGCAGTACACATTGGATATGAAGCAGATGTGACAGCACATCTGCTCGACACCAACGGAATAAAAATCGGAGTCACAGGGCTTCTGAACACAGGGGCGGTAGTGAGTGTGATGCCGATAAAAACCTGGGAAAAGATGGGCTTCACGCGGGAAGATCTGATTCCTACGAATCTCCGACTGGCTGTCGCCAATCGAGGAGCTATCTACGTGGCCGGAAGAACACCAATAACGGTCCTCCACATGGGGGGACGGGATCTTTGGATGAGCTTCCTGGTGGTAGAGAATCTGGACGACGCCGTCCAATTCATCTTGGGCAGAGATTTTGTCAGGAATTTTGACGTGATGATTGACTTGAACAACGGTCTGATACGGATTAGAAACCCGGACCGGAAGTATGTTAAGAAACCAATTAATAGGATAATAACAGACGAAAACAAGGTACCAATTTTTTTGGATAGAAAAGTAAAATTACAACCAGGACAGGCTGTGGTAGCAATTTTTAGAATGAGAAATTTGAATTCGTTAAGTGATAGTAAACAGGTTTGCTTAGTACCGAATCCAAATAGTCAGAGTTCGGTGATTTTAGGCCGGATCTTCTCGGTAACGCGAAACGGACTGTGTGTCAGTGTGTTGTTGAACACACTGGACACCACGGTTTCAATCCAGCGTGGAAAGAAGCTTGGCTACGCTTTGCCGATGAGGACCGACAATGAGGAGACACAAAACTTGAAGAAATATAGTGTGAAAGACTGTTCTTATCATGCCAAGAAAGATAAAATTTTAAAGAGAATTAATGAATTAAAATCTATTCATAAATTGTTTTCAATGAAATCCGAAATGGACGACGGGTTATCAAGCTGCTCGAATTTTCCGGAACGCCCCTCGTCATATGAATTAGAATCTGACAAACCAGTTTTGCCAGAGATAGAACATTTAAAAGGGAAAATAGGTGAGGGAGATTTCGAAAAATTGCGGGAACTCCTAAATCGGAACGCAGATGTACTTTCAAAACATAAAACGGATATCGGTTACTGTAATTTCGTCGAACACGAAATCGAACTAGAAGAGGGCGCCGTTCCCCACAGGGAAGGTGCAAGGCGAATGACGCCACATAAATCGGAAGCGTGCCGAGCCGAAATAGAAATGTTGCTTGAATACGACATGATAGAACCCTCGAAATCGCCATGGGCTTGCGGAGTAGTAATGGCGAAAAAGAAAGGGGGGCAGCTTAGATTTTGTTGCGACTTTCGTTACTTGAACGCGGTAACGATAAAAGATGCGTACCCGATACCGCGAAAAGATGAGAGCCTATCTAAACTTGGTGATGCCAAGTTCTTCACCACATTGGACTTAGGTTCTGCCTTCTGGCAGGTCCCTCTGCGAAAGAAGGACAGAGAAAAGACCGGATTCGCGTGCGAATTGGGATTGTACCAGTGGAAGAGGATGCCCTTCGGCTTGTGCAATGCAACGGCCACTTTTCAAAGACTGATGGCTCAGGCTTTGACGAAAGTGACCAAGAAGTACGGGAATCTCGTGATGTGTTACGTGGATGACGTAGTCATAGCGACACCGACCCTGGAAGACCACATTGATAGGCTCGATGAGGTCTTTGGATGCATGAAAAGAGCAGGATTAAAATGCAAACCATCGAAATGTGAAATCCTTAGGGACTCGATGAAGTACCTAGGACGAATGGTGGATAGGCATGGTGTGAGGCCGGACCCGGAAGCAGTGGAAGCAGTGTTGACATGGAAAGCTCCCAGAACGGACACACAGCTCATGAGCTTCCTAGGGTTTGCCAATTACTACCGAGAATTCATTAAACGATATGCGGACAAGGTGTATCCGATGCAGAAGCTGATGCGCAACAAAGGGAAGAAGTTCGAATGGAACGATGAGGCACAAGTTGCTTTCGAGAACATAAAGCGGGAACTGTGCGAAGCGCCAGTGCTAGGCATGCCTACAGAAAAGGGCATGTATGTTCTCGACACAGACGCATCGGTGGTGGCCATCTCAGGAATCTTGCATCAAGAGCAAGAATGGAACGGAAGAACAGTTCTCCGTCCCATTGCATACGGCAGCAAAGTCTTGAGTGACACAGAGATGAAATATGGCGCACCAAAAGCAGAAATGTTTGCAGTAGTCACCTTCGTGGAAAAGTACCGTGCATACTTGGGGAGCGCTCCCTTCAAGTTACGCGTGGACAACAGAGCGTTATCCTGGTTGAAAACCTACTCGATGGATCAGAGTTATATTGGTAGATGGATAGTAAGATTGGATGGCTACCATATGATAATCGAACATAGGATGCGTGATAAACACCAGAATGGTGACAGCCTCAGCAAGAAAACTGAGTTTTATGAAAGATTGGAGCAGAAGCAGGCCAATCAGGCGGAAATAAAGGAGGGATTCTCGTTTCTGGACAAAGAAACTTATGAAGCGCTTCCCTTAACGAGATGGTTGGATAAGTCTGGACATCCAATTCCAGGGCACCCTGAGTTACCTGTAGAGAAAGCAGCCGAAATAAAGATCCTATCCAAGGAAGACCCGGTCCCCTTGGATCTGTTGCTGCGCTCGAACCTGGTCCAGCAAGAACTCTCTCGCATGAACATAAACAGCCTCTCATTATTGGATAAAACGGTGCAAGTCACACTGCAAGTGATGCGGATGCTGGGTGGATTGTTAGAAAGAGAAGTGACCAGAGATGACCCCGAGTGGACAGCTGCAGTGGCATCGTTAACATTCAGTGAGAAAGTGAAGATCATGCCGTCCAGACGACAGCACGAAGAGAGCGAGAGGGATTGTAGGACAATAGTTCAGCAACTAGTATTCTCAATACCCCAAGAGATTTTAACCAGTACTTCTTACGGACAGAAAGAACAGGGGAGCAGCAAGCGAAAGAAAACCGTCACCTTCGTGGACCAGGATAAGGAAGGTAAAAAGGTAGAACAAAATAGGCTGCAAGACTATTTGTCCGGGGAGACGAATGATGAAAAGAACCAGCGATCACAAGATCGACACCCGGGACAAGAAAATTTGTCCGGGGAGTCTGAGATAGACGAGAAAGTTCCTGATGAGAAACAGGACCTAGAGAACAAGGTTTTGTCAGGGGAGTTCAGATGGATGCGAAGAAGGCACAGACATGATCTGGAGGAGCGTGCAGTCTCCAGCACAACCTCTTCGACGGATGATGATTCCCGAAACTCAGGAATGGACACCTATTCAGACAGGAACTCGAGTTCGGGATCAGAACTGTCAGAACTAGCGATACACACGCTACTAGTGGAAACTCGGGCAAGGGACCTGGAAAGAGAGGTGTATCAGGATCCTGACAGTGATCGCTACCTTATACCAAGCGAAAGAGTCTTTGACAACGCAGCGGATGACTTAGAAACGATAGCGGTATCGAAACGTTCGATAAGCCTGTTGCCACAGAAAGAGGTAGTCAGGACTGATCTTCAGCCGTTTGAACAAGAAACACAACCGTTGGCGAAGATTTGGTGCGTTAAGATGGAAGAAGACACACATCAGCCCAACGAGCTGAATAGTCAGATGAGGGTCATGAGGACGTACTTGAAGGCGAGATACAGACTCTCGGACCTTCTAAGGGCGCAGAGAAATGATCGCATGACAAGCAACCTGAAAAGGTGGATTGAGAATGGTTCTCCGGATAGAGGGGACCTCGAGGAAGATAGTTATCGCATCCTGAGACAATACTTCATGCAAAAGGAAGGGAGGTTATATTTGAACAAGGATGGGATTGTGGCTTGCAAAAGAAGGGAGGAAGACAGAGTCCTATACAAGTATAACGCGATAGTGTTACCGCAACTCTATCAGACAGAACTGTTATTCAGGTCACATGATCAGATGGGCCATCAGGGGATCGACAAAGTATATCAGAGGATCTTGAAGCGCTTTGAGTGGCCTGGGATGAAAAAGGCATGTGAGAAATGGGTAACAGCATGTCTGTCATGCCAACAGGTCAAGGATCCAAGGAAGTTGCGATTTCCTTTACAATCGATCGAATCGTCTGAATTCAACGAGGTGGTGCAAATAGATCACCAAAAGATATGCATGACAGACAATGGTTATAATCAGGTGCTGGTCATGATAGATCATTTCACGAAGTATGCAGAGGCCGTGCCCTGCATAACTGCCTCGGCGGAAGAGACATGCGACCACCTGATCAATACGTGGATAGCAAGACATGGTTGTCCGATGACGTTTCAATCGGATAATGGAACAGATTTCGTAGAAGAGCTTACGAAAGAGCTTATGAGACGCTCACAGGTTGCTCAGGCTCACTCCACGACATACCACCCTCAGACGAATGGCTTATTGGAAAGACAGAACAGGACGTTAGTGTCGATGCTGAGAGTATATTGTTCCAGGTACATGACCGATTGGGACAGATACCTTCCACAAGTGATGGGAGCATATAACAGCACGCAACACTCCACCACTGGAGTCAGTCCACACATGATGCTAACTGGACACGAAAAGTCTTTACCCTTAACCTTCTTCTACCCAGAATATTAGGGAAAGAAAACGTCCCCACAGGTCTACGTGAGGGATGTGATCAGACGCCAACAGGAGTTGAACGATTTGTGTAGACGAAATACTCAGCAGGCACATGCAAGGCAGAGGAAAAGATTCGACAAGAAAGCAGCTGGTGCAAAGGCTTACTCGGTGGGAGACTACGTATGGGTATTCCAGAACGTTATTCCACCGAAAGGGACAAAAAAAGCTCCTGAAAAAATGGAGGGGACCCTTCATGATTACAGAGGTGCATCAGGAGGGACGCTTTTATAGACTGAGTACTGGCCGAGCCGCCCACTACGAGAACATCAAGCCACACAATCCATCGACACAATCCCGAAGACTGGTGTATACCTGCAGACATGGAAGAAGGGGATTATCTAATGATGAATCCTGCTTGTGAGGTCAACGAAAAAGGCACCAGGGAGAAGAACGATGGAAACGAAGTCGTAGAGGAAGGTACGGATACACCGCTGGACCTGGATCCAAACGAACAGATCGAAGCGGACGATGAAACCTTACCCTACGCAGAGGAAGATTGGCAGGATCCCGAACAGATGGAGGTTCCCAAGAACTTGGAACCGGATCTTCCGTTCACCATACAGACTCGTCAGAAGGACGGGATGAGACCAAGAAAGAAATATAATCCTTACGGTGACGACTTTGTAGTGAATAGGATAGATCTAAAGAAAATAGTGGAGGAAGTAGTGGGTTTAGAGGAGATAACTGTGTCACAAGACATTGACATAGTTGATGATCACAACGATGAGTGGGTTGACGACTAGTCGAAACCCGAGGTAGAATTAGACGATGAGCAACAGCAGTCATATGAACAAGTCCTGACGAACCTGCGTGTCTTAGAGTGGCTGAATGAAACAACCTCGGATCCAGAGGAGACCAGCGTCACGATTCAAGACGTAGATCGAGAAAGCATGAAATACATCAAGACTGAACGAGATGATCCTTCCTGGGCTGCCCAGGAAGGACGGCTACTCATTCCAGCTTCTAACCTTGACTTGATAACCGGTATGCGATCGACGGGGACGTCGATGCATATTTTTGTACGGGGAGTGGGGGTAGGACTTACCCACACTGAAAACTTGATAATAAAAAAATTGAGAATAGCGAGAGAAACAGGAGACTTAGAAGCAGAGACAGGCGAAGAACCTAAGAAACCTGACATAGGCAGGGTATTTGAGTCATATTTTAACTTACCAAATGAATATTCAAGTAACATAATACTAACAGACAGTGATTTCATACTCACAAACAGAACATGTGCGATAGCAATCGTAGCAGACATGAGTTTTAGGACAGCGTTAGCGGCAGATTTTAAGAGAGAATACAAAAACGTGGAATTCCTTTGGAAGCAAAGACCAGGGATAGGGGGCGTAGCAGCCTTACCTCCGGCGGCGTCGCAGATACCGGGAAAATACTTGTGCTTCTTGGTAACGAGGGCGACGGAGAAGCAGCACGTGGACCCAGAGAACCTAGTCTTGTCTTTGACGAGGCTGAGGGACTTCCTTGTCGAAATGGACGTGAAGGACATACAAGTCTATCTACATAAGAAATATTACTTAAGTATAAGCTGAGTGATGTGCGAGAGAGGTTTAGGCCAAAGACTAAATTGTATGTAATAGGTGATATGTGTGTTATGTTATGTTATGTTATGTGTTAGGTTATTAAGATCATGGGTAAGTAGGGGTTAGTGACCATGAACAACTAAATGACGTTCTTGGGAATAGATCCAAAGTTTGGACTGTCCAATCTTAGGTCGAATTCCAAAACTTTAGAAACCAATTGATTTTAATAAATTTTAGGATAAATATCTTTTTATCTGAACTGTTTTTAAGCAAATTTTAACGATATATGTAAGGTGAAACAGATAAGTGTGATATTCGTGATTTCTTTTCTAGATCCTGATTGATCATTTAAATTACTCACTTGAGTCAGATATCGAATCGAATCAAATCAAACTTGAAAAGAATAGAATGGATAACTTTAACCTGGATGAATTGATGGACCTGGCAGAGGCATATGTAGGACCGATGGTAGATGCGATCTATCGTCGGCTGATCGAACGAGACTTCGCCTGGAGGACCCAGAGGTGGTCATGTTGCTGACCGCCCTGATCAACATCTTGGGGCACGACAACCGTGGGGACCGCCCCACGGAAGTCCTGTTGATGGCAGCATATGGAGAAAGAGGAGTACTAGACCGCCCGAACATGAGAGTGATGAGGTGGAGAAACGGGGCTCTCTCAGGGAGTGACTTGGCGAATGAGCCTGGATTGGGAAGTTCTAGGACTTACCAACCAGGTGAGATGCCAATGCCCTCTAAGCCTAAACCTGGGTTGACGAGAATGCATCAGGAGATGAACAGCGAGGCGACCTCGTCTGGTTCACCACTGAGAGCAGCTGTGCCACCAAAAAGGGCGAAAGTAACACAGAAGGTTCAGACGAACCAAACCATACAAGATCTGGACGAGATGAACGATCAGCTGAGAAGTACGAAGAAGGAGCTGGACGAGATGACCAGAAGCTTGCTCCAGATGGAGGAAGATCGGGACATGTGGAGAAAGTTGTTTGAAGACTGCAGCAAAAAGCAGGGTCAAGAGATCGAGCGCTTAAGGCAGGAATACAAAGAGCGATCGGAGCAGGTGGCGTTGACAAAGGCCGTGGAGAAAGTGATACCTGCAAGGGATATTCCTCGTGGGCAGTCCCCGATGGAGCTCTTGACACCTCGAGAGATGAGTCAAACAACGGAGACACAGCTTCCAGCAGAGGCAGAGACAAATCGAGTAACGATCCCGGATTCTAGTGACACCTTGGGTGACCCCGTCGTAGAACAGACAGTGAGGAAACTGATAGAGACAGCGGGACGACTGGTCGCTAACAAGAATGCGCCAGGTTCCGGGGTGACTGCACCCTATGGAACGATTGACGATACGGGCAGAGTACAACTCTCCCAGACCGTGATCAGACAAGGGATAAGTAACGTGACACCACTCATGGGGAGCTCGAGAATCCCAGAGAGGAAAGTACGAAAAATGCCAGCGAAGAAAGTGTCTCGTATAATAGACGTGCAGAAGAATAAATAATTGAAGTATAATTTCACGGGAGTTCCGGAGACAGATCCGAGAGCCTGCTTCAATCGAGCTACCTGGAGCCCGGCTGTAAACCTGCAGCAACCACCACTCGGGACATCTCATCTGATATTGGGAGACAGCTTGGTCAGAGTGCTGTCGAATTTGAGGACCTCGTGGGTCACCACGGCGATGCCCTTTGGAGGAGCGACGATAGCCCAGTTATATCGGATGGTGGAACTGATGAATCCAGGAAAGATTCCCAATGTGATGATCTTAGTTGGGACGAATGACATCTCCAGAGGTTCAGACGAACAGGAAGCACTGTGGGAGTCAATGATGGTGTGTTTGTTCACTACTCTCTGGCAGAAGTTCAGTTGCGCGGTACTGACCGTTTGCACGGTGCCAATGAACGCGAGAAGCCTGACAGCATCAGGAAGAAGGCACAACGAGGGAGTCATAAGATGGAATAACATCTTGAGGAACCTAGCAAATCGAAATGCCGGAAGGATGATCCTCATGGACATTGAACATGAGTTGAGAGCCATGGATCAGGCCAGACTGACCACGGATGGCATCCACTTCGACAGTATCGAAGGACAAGCTTGGTTGAATCGAGTCTTCCAAGAACGGTTGGATGAGCTGGAAGCAGAACTCTTTGACACAGGAGTGCTGAAGGAAGAGGGAACGGTGAGTGATGCGGTGATTACCATCTTTGTGCCTCCTAGCCTGGAAACACGCCTGGGTACGGTCCCAGCCGTCACGAATTACCGGCAACAAAGCTCCAGCGAACCAGGTCGAAGAACAGACGTGCAGGATCGGTTGGGAGAAGCACCGATGAGGAGAACAATTCATCCTAGGAGAAGGATAGGACCTGTCAACCAACCAATCGAAGAAGTAGCAGGCATATCTAGATCGGACACTAGATCGGAGACGACGAGTACCAGTCGAGAGGAAAGACCGAGCAGAGGCTCATTGATGTGGTCGCGATCCATACCGTCTTCTTGGCATATATACAAAGACGAACTAATGAAGCTGGACCTACAGAGAGTAAGCTTCATCGAAGATGCAAGGAGGATGCTGAATGGAGCGATGCTATCCGTCAGCAGATTATACTCAATAACCGGCGTAGACTGGTTGATAGCCGCTAGCATAAATTTCAGCTCCACGACGGCCTTGAGATTTGCTGATTTGGAGGGACTGCCCTCTAACAACACGATGGGACCAGTGAATGCGAGACCGTTGCAAGATGTGAGATTGAACCATGATGAGGGGAATCGTGAAGAGAGACCAGGAAGATTCCTGACGGCGAGAGCGCCGATTGGACAACACGTGAAGATATTTAGGCAGCTGACGACACCACCTGGTCATTTGAAGGAGAGAGTGTACCCAAAACTAGTGAACCAATATGGTGATGCCCAGAGATATGGCGGATTGACAGCGATAAAGAAAGATGAGACCATCTTCGCCGCCTATGACAAAGCAGAGATGAGGAAGGCCAAGATCATGGTAGTAGCGAATTCAGAGTTCGTATACACCTCCAAGTCTTTGTTTTGGCCGGACGTCATAATGTTGGCCGTGGTTGACCTAGACCTATTGCAGTCAGTATCTTTGGCTATAGGGGTACAAAGGCAGACAGACATGAACCCGATTACGATTGTGTTTGCTGGCATCAATGACCATCTACACAGTAGAGGTTTTCTGAGCAGGCTCAGAGATCCTGCAACTGCAGAAAACGCAGTATGGCAGCAATAAAAGACATCCTGGAGTCGATGGGTGAAGTGGTGGATGCGACGAAGGAGGGGTCATTCAATAAAGTGGCAATGAGAGTAGTATTTGCGTTGTCTCCGGGATATGCACATCTCCCGGATGGACTGAAGTTTGTGTATGCAATGGTAGCCTTACTTTCGGAAGGAAAATATGATGTGATCATATCGGCCCCGAATCGCATGATAGAAATGGAGAACCTGAGGCCACTTAAGGCTGAACTGCCTGCAGTATGGTCAGATATCTCAAACGCGATGAGAGGATTCAAGGACCACGCGCTACACATGTTAGTGTTGGACGAAGTGCTGGGGTTGGAACTGTCCAACTTCAGTCGGCAACTCAAACTGAAACCGGGAATAGACGACGACCATCGAGTGATCACGGCAATGTCCAACGACTTATGGTTCCGAGCAATGGAAGTGGCAAGTGAAGACACAAGAAGAAAGAATTCACTAGAGACGAGAGCTCATCTGGAGGCGATGGTTCTGAGAACCAAGCCGGAAGCCAACCAGTGGCTACACCTGAACCCTAGAGTAGCGGCATTGGGTGCAGATGCTTTCCAGCAAGTCCCCGTAAGGATCACGAAGATACATGCCTACTTGTTGAAGGAGGTGAACCTGGCGGAAAATGCTGGAGAAAAGACCGCTGAGTTTGTGAACAGAATGTGTCAGATTACTCTGGAAACCTTCTGGACCCAGGAAGTGAAGGGACAGGAGGGATTTGAAAGGACAGACAGCATGCTAGAAGGGTTGGGAGCCGGATGGACCGCGTCCTTCTTGGCGAAAGTTTACCCGAAAGTCTCGCACTATTTGATAAAGGAATTCCTCCAAGCAGTAGTGAGAGTATCGATAGTGGAATTAATAGCCTTGTTCGTGACATTCGGAGCGGAGAGTTTCGTGAAAGGACCGGCGATACTGCTCACGGATGGAATACAGAACCTGCGACTAGATGGACTTCTGACATTGATCGCAATAACCCACGGAAACTTGGGAGGACTAATGAAACTGGCACGTTGTCCAGAGCAGATGAAAGAGAGAGTGAGGAATCTGGATATGAAGAAATCCACGGACTCGTGGAACAAAATAAGAGACCTGAGACACACTCTTATCCAGTATCTCTTGCAGCAAAATCGCTTTGGAACCGGAGAAGACGAGACAATTGAAAGAGAGGAAGATGTTAGACGACATGTTGGAGGCATGCCGCTATTAACGGATTTGAGCTTAGCTATGAGAACCGATCCCTTGGCGCTGATCAGAGGAGTCACGGAGTTCGTGACAGTGATCTATGGACCAGCAGTCACGTTTGCGTTCCCTGACGTTAAAGTGGAAGCATATAGGAGGTCGGTGCTGCACCTGAACCTCATATCGGCAGTGGACGGTAGTACACTGAACTGGTGTGAGCAGAACACATTGCGGGAGCTCATGAGTGAAGATCTGTTATTTGCGAAAATATCGGAGCCAGAGATGACAGTCATCAATTTTGACGATCACTTCCGTGACCGCATGGGAGAAGTAGAAAGAGGACACATCGAGGTGTTTCCAAAGCTTTGGAATCTGAGACCCTATGACAAAACGAATGGTGAAATAACCAGAGTACCTCGTCTCACTGCAGCATATCACAAAGTGAGAGAAGAGACGAAGGACTGGGGCGATTACAAGAAGCTACCAGAGGCAATCCCTGAATTCCCTCTGATAAGAAGGATACTGCTCGGAGCAGTCTCCGTAGTGCAAACTCCTAGGTTGAGAGCATTCGAAACCAATGAAAGGAGAGTAGGGAATTTCTCGGGAACGATGGATCCATACTTCGTGGGGAGAAATGCCGCCGTGTTACAGTACACACGATTTGCATACACGGATCAAGCAACGAGAAGGCGAATAAGCAATGCCGCTACTCCCAAGCCTGGAATATTTGATGAGGAATGGAAGGGACTAGGCTTATCTCCGATGAGAATGAGAGGCAGGACAGAATTGCCTGAAGCCTCATTGATCCTGACTAGCGTAAAACAGGAGATGAAAATGACAGGAGTACTGCAGACGAGAACCTTCCTAGCACCCTTCGGCTGTGAAGAAACCAAAGTGGTCCATGGAGAAGAGGAAGATAAATCGGCCGGTACACTGCTCATACCGAAATTTCAGGAAGAAGCCGACAATGACGAACAAGGACCAGTGAGCCCGAACAAAGATAAGTCGGAAGGAAATGATGGTCAGGGTGGAAGTCGTCAAACCGAAGAACCCATGCAACAAGATCAAGCTGGTGGGGAAGACGACAGGGCATCGACAGGAGGAACATCCAGCCTGGATTTTAACATCTTCAGTGATCTTGAAAATAATGCGGATACGTTGGAAACGACTGAACCAGCGGATGAAGGCACCTCAACACTGGAGCCTCCGTCAGCCTTTATGGAAATGAAACAGAATTTGCCGGAGAGCAGCTCTCCTGGCAATTCAAGAAATAACGACCAGAGAATCCTCATGGAATCACCTCGGAGGAGAAGAATAGAGGCCTCAGCCAGAGTACCTTTCTTGGGAACGCTGCCCGAAGAAGAATGGGAAGTACATCACCGAGACCACGAGAGTAGGACGGGATGCAAGCTGGACAGAGTGGCGTTTATGGAAGAAGTCTGGACCGTGGTTCAAAGCTATGGGACCCAGTCTATTCTAAAAATGGGTCTCTATCAACCCTTGATGAGAGAAGTACTTGACAAGCTTGATGAGTGTGAAGGGAGACTGAGTGAGTTATTGATCGACTCAGCCACTGATGAGAGTGAAGCGAATTCTCCCATCAAGATGACACCGCAGGACGATGAAGGAGAGGTGGTGTACCTGTCAAGAACCAGGAGAGGGACGATGCGATCGAAAATGGTGGTTGATAAGATCAATGCGATGAAAATGAAGTTAGGCAGCAGAGTGATGCCGAGGAGAATTGGAAAGACGAAAGTGGATTCAGAGATATCGATGAAAGCTGGTAACTCAGCGAAAAGGAAGCGAGTCGAGGAGGTCATGGATTTGGGGCAAGGTGATTATCAATTGTCTGGCACAGATAGAATATTAACTGATATAGCGATGATGGTGCCACCCATTCTCATGGCGGGGATAAAGTCAACCGGTTATAAATCCAAAAGGAGTGACCGCACTCTGACTGGAGCAGCTTTAGAAATGGAAATACTCAGCCAATGTGGAGAGAGCAAGATGAGGGACTTCAAGCCATCTCCCATGAATCATGGAAAGGGAAGTGTTGCAGGACAACTAACACCAGTGGAATACAACCGACTAACAGTGTCGGAGACAGTGTCGATAGATGAACCCACCGGTGGATACATGGAGATGTTGGAATACCGAAACTCGGCTAGAGGGTATGTAATGGCCCTGGAAGACGAAAAAGCCATGGAGGGTTATCTGGAAATGATGTTGCAAGGCACCACCCTCAAGCAGAAGGCGTATGGAACTTTGGCGTCGTCTGACGTACAGGCGGAAACGATCGAGCAGTTAGTGAGCCTTCCATGGAAAGCAGTAGTATTGAGGTATTTCGAAGAAGAAATGAGGACTACGCCAAGAATACATGCTCTCGTGGCAGTACCTTACGTAAGGACAGAGTTACAACTCAGGTTCGCCTGGTGCATGATGGGACTGACTCGTGAAGAATATGATTCAGAAGAAAGAAAGAGATCAAAAGAAGAAAAGGTTTTCCTTATGATGAATCTGAGGGATCTGATAGTCCAGGAGGGAGCAGCAGTAGCGTGTGCGAAGCGGAGAGACGCTCTCTGTTTCATTCGATTCCTGATAGAGCAGATTTCAGTACCTGCATTAAACACTTGTGTTAAAATGTTGAGGGAAGGCGATGAGCGAACGAAAGCCTTATTCTTGCTAGCACTGCTGGATATGCAGCAAAGTAAACCGATGAGGGTAAACATGAAAGAACCTGAGGAATTGGAACCCATGAAAAAGATAGACGAAATCAGGAGATTCTCAAACAAAGAGCCGAGACTCACTAAAGAATCTGTGGGAGCATTGCTGAAATCCAGTGAATACTGTGGACCGATCAAGAAGAAGTCGTATGGCTACGTATCCGGGATCATAGGGATCGCGTACAATCCTTTCCTGAGTGAAGACATACGCAACTGCTTCTTCGATTATGAGCAGGCGGTGTTGCTAAGATTCTGGACGTCCAGAATTGTAACGATTAAGAGCGTTAACAATACACAGGCCAAATTGGGACTGGTCTTGGAAGAAGAGGTGACTGCGCCTTCAGTACCAAAATCCGACAAAAGAGTGGAGTTTGGGTTGGGATTCTCGGATGAATTACTGAGAACGAGCTTGATGGCAGTGTGGGAATTGATGAGGCCATCATGGTGTCCTAGTCCCAACGCTGACTCAATATTACGGGTGACACAGGACACACAGAGGGAACTGAATGCAGACTGTAACCTGCGTGACCTCAACATCATATATAATGTGATGATAACAGCCTCTAAGAGCAACGGAGAAGATAAAGTAGAGTTGCCTGGCTGGGGACCAGAAGACTGGGTCAAACCTGGTAGCTGTCTGGCGGAAGTCTGTGGACTGGAGGGTCACGTTTGTGAAGGTCTGGACTGTGTGAGGACCCTGGAGAAACAACACAAGCAATTGACGGTATTGTTTGGAAATGTAGTGATGAAAGCTAGAACAGAAACGGAACTGATAGCAGATTGCCATGGAGGAACCGATGTGAATCTAGTGACTGCACTAGGATTCTACAGCATGTTTGGTTCTTTAGAGTCACTATTGAATCTAGAACAGAAACATGAGATGGTCACAGCCATCAGCGTAGAAGTATTCCCAGGAGTTCTGCAGACTGAACAGAAATACATAGGGAAATGGAGGGAAGCAATTGAGACAGAAATGAACATCAGACACAGCGAAACTTATTGTAGACCATCAGGAGCACGATATTTGGTGGGTTCAACGTTGGCTCCAATGTGCAAGAGCAGATATCCTGTACATTTCGTAGCTGTGGACGTGAAGAGTACAAGAACGATTGTGGATCAAGCCTTCTCAGTGCCGAAGTGTGCGAGGTTGGCGAGAATGTCTGAAAAGTCTTACGAGTTACTATGTAAGATGTTCTCAGCAGTCCCAGAGAGAACCAAAGAAGAATTGGAGTCAATACTAGGAAAGAAGTTCATGGGATATGTGAGCGGGAACTTCAGTGACTTTGAGAAACAGAAACAGAGAGGATCAACTGTCACAGATTACAATGCAGTAGATGAGAATGATGAAGTCCACCGAGTGATGATGGAAGTGGAACCATTGCTGGAACCTTCGGGAAGACGTAATTGGAGGAGCATCATGTTGACGCATGACGAGTTTCCTTGCCACTGCTTGCTGCAGACCTGGTGGTATCCCAAGCGTAGTAATCTGATGTTGATCTGGGACTCTGGAGAGCTGCTCTCCATGGGTTTACCAGATTCATCACAGCCCGTAACGATAGTGGTAGTGGGAGTTATGATGGCGATACGATGGCTGGAAGCTCATGTGAGAGAAAATAATAGACAGGAGGCACCAACGAGAGAACAATTGCGGAAATTAGATTGTCTAAAAGATTTAGATCTTTTTGAGACAATGTGCAAAGTTCTAAACATTCCGATGGAAGTGAAGAAGATATGGGCGAGAAAACGATTGATGCCATGGTTCAGAGCTAACATGACTGCATGGTTGTACGAGTATGCGAAAAAGCATATGTCGAAGCATGGCAGAGTGTACAGTGAATATCAGCTGGACATTGGGGCAGGAGCTTTCAAGCGAGCTTTCGTGACTCATCGGAATGCAGTGACCACCGCTGTGAAAAGAATTTCCAGGACGAGTGAGCGTAGTGGAAATGAGAAGGCAGAGATGCTGAAAGAAGATTTGGAGAGAAACGTGACGTTGTGTCTCCACAACAGCTTCTGCAGAAACAGAGAATCTAACGTGGATCCCCTACCTTGCTGTAAACAGAGGGTAGAAGAGCAGAAGTGTTGGAGGACGGCTTCCAACAGCGTCAGGATAGCCAACGATGTGCTACAAGACACGGAAACCGAAAGTGCGGAGTCAGTATCACAGGAGGAAGAAATGGAACATTGATGAATGGTCGAGAAAACAAGAGGCAATAAGAAAGAAAATTAGAAGAATTTAGAAGTTTTAGAACTTCAAAACGACGAAAAAAGAAGAGAACAAAGGAGTGATGAAGATAAGTTAAAACTCAGAATTGTTTTATGTGTGTGAAAAACTCAAGTGAGAAACCAAGCAACCAAGTTGTAATTGAAAACTGAAACATTTAGTTGAGTTTTGAAATTGTTGCATTTATAAATTTGCATTTTGATTTTAGTTGAAGTGGCTTTAGAGACACTTAATATTTATTTAGAAAGGCTTAAGAGGAGAGTATATTTAAATATTCCAGCCTGCATGATTGTTTTTAATCACTTAGGAAGACTGATCACTTTGTGGTGACATGGAAGGCTTGAGTAATCTCTCGAAGAGGGAGATTGTTTCATTGTTCTTTCTAACCACAAAGTTTCTTAGTTTTAAAATTCAGGACAATAAACAGCAAGATTTCCGAAGGGAAGAAGCATAGTAGGATAATTTTAGCTTGTTGGTTGGCAGGACTGTCCTGCAAGCCAACACCTTTTAAATCAAAGAGAAAAAGTTTTAATCGGGACATTGACACTGGGAGTCAGAAAATATGTTTTATCTTAGGTTATATCCTCAATGTGCAGATTAATGAAAGAATTTGAAGGCTATAATGATGTAGTATGATGCCATTTGTGTTCTGCAGTGAGTCGATGTGATGTGGATAAAAGTAATTTCGTGCATTTTATAAATTCTGTTCGATGACACTGTAACCATTTTACGAACATTGTGCGATTCAATGAGGAAATTGACGGGACTGTCCGGGGAGTATTGGACATTCGACCAGAATGGCCAAAATGCAATTTACGCAGACTTCGAATTTTTAGCAGTAAGCCTTCCGGATTGATGATTATTAAGAATTAAGAACGTTATTGGAACGATTAGCCAAACGGTGAGGGCTAGAATATTCTGGTATTTTAAAATTTCAAAAATTCGAATTATGACGTCATATTTCTGAGAAACGTCAGAAACGTCCATTTTGACAAAAACGAGAAAGAAAAAGAGAACAACATTAGCTGCGCTAGCAACAACAACGAAATTGAGATCGGAAAACGACAACGAGTTACAGAATAACAGAAGAACACTCCGAGTTGCAACTATTGTGCTGCTACAATAGTTGCAAGGCCGTTGCGAACAACGGTGAAGGGTGAGAGACGGCCTTCCGGATTAAGATAAAATCAGGATTAGCGAGCTTGATCCAGCGGATTCATCAATCCGGAAGGGTAAAGGAACTGAAACTTTTATCCTGTTGCATAAACTTTTAGCTTCCTGTCATGTCCTGACTTGAATTTAATTAACATCTGGATTCATTTTGATAAGGATGAGAAGCTAGGGGTTGGGGGAAAGGGTTGATCCATCTTCGATGGAGATGATGATTTTTATCTACTGAACAAAAACAATAGTAATATAATAAGTAGTAGCCCTGTTTTTAGGAGTGACCTCGTGGTCTGGGGATACTGAGACCCAGCCATGAGCTCACTATTTCTGCATGTAATCTAGTTAATTTGAGTGTTTTGACCGAAGCCGAAAGCATTAACCTTTTTGTCGACCCGATGTTAGAAAATACCACCGAAAAGTACTGGCTTGGTAGAGACGGTGAAAAGCATACAAAGCTCTGTTTAGACGTTAGCCAGTCGTCTTAAGACTTAGTTTTGTTTTCCGTCGATATGTATCTTCCGGGCGAATGTTACATATGGTTGAGCCATATGACACAATTGGGGTTACATATCCACAGTAGGAGTTCAGTTTCATTTTTAAGCTCGCTGATTTTGAAATATTTCTTTTGATTAAAAATAAGCAGCCTATTGCTTTTTGGGCTCTTATTTTTGCGTGTGCTGACCAGTTTAGGTTGTTGGTTCTTTGTATACCAAGGTCTTTTTCTGAACAGGTTTAGCAAAAACTTCTGAAGCCGTTTCTAAACCTAAACTCCAATTGCACGCGGGGGGGGGGGGTTGTTGTAAATGGGCAAACTCAAAGGGGTATTATGGAAGGAGGATTAGTTCACCTCCAATCCCCCCCCCAAGTTTGTAATAATTTAACAAATTGTTGAAAGGAACAAAATTCAGTTTTTGAGTAACACAAAAAAAGTAACAAGAATATCAAAGTTAGGCAGAAAAAATCAAATTGAACAACCAGTAACCGACGTAACCAACTTCAGTTGAAAACGTTGAAGTTCGCATCTCAGTAAAGTGGAAAAAAATTGATCATAGTTTAGTTTCATTATCAGTGTCCACTAAAGTGAAAAATAAACTCGATTATAATGAATGAAAAAAAAAGATTTTTTGCCTCGAAAAATAGTAATATTATTATCCATTTTTTTTTTATAATCGATTTGTTTTGACTTTTGTGGACACTGACAAGGAAACTCAATTTTAATCGATTTTTTTTTCATGGAACTTCAATGCGGGTAGATCTCAATTGTTCGTATGCAAGTTTAGTATCAAACGAAATTCGGAATCCTCTCACAGTTTGCGGCTTCCGCTTATTTTTGCGGATTCCCCTTACAATTTCTTCGGATTCCACAAATATCCCGACAACATTTTTGAGCAACAACCAACAGTTACTTGAGACGGAACACTTTTTTTAATGAGACAAATGAAGTTATTCGCTACTCTGCAAAAATAAAGTAAGTTGTAGTATTACCAAAGGGTGTTTTGGCATCAAACTTGTAATTACTATATTAAAGATCTCATGAGTTTCCTAATAAGAACCACTTGGCAAAAAAGATTCCTCTATCATACCTGTACCAAAATTTGTACCAATTCGAGAAATTTGTCAGTTTTCAGAGATTTTTCTAAGATCATCCGTTCCATTTTAGCCTCACTTCACGTTTGTCTAAGTTCGCAGCATTCGGTAGCTAACCCATTAGTCATAACGGCTAATGATTTTAATTTTGAAAAGTCACTGAATCAATCTTATTGAATATGTCGTTCGTTCAGTATTGTGTGCGTTATTGTGTTCTTACATCATGAGGGCCGAGTGGTTAGACCTTTGAACAGCTAGTTCAAAAGGGTCTCTGAGCGTGGGTTTTAATATCATATCTACTGAATTGTTTTCCAGTAAAAAAATTTATTTTTTGATAGAAAACGCGTGCATGTAACAGTCGCCTACTTCGGTCACATATGAGGCTTAAGAAAAATAGGCCCTATAACCATTGGCTCAAGAGTCAGGGACACTATCTCTTGTGTTTTTCTACCTCAAGAACGGTCGCAGCCAATTCGGTTCGCTTGCGACATGAGACTAGAACCCGTTACAGCTTAAAGGCCACTACCAAAATACCCCCACTCTAGAAAATAAGAACGTCCCCATACTTAGGTCTCGAAATACCCAAAATACGTGAACACCGTTAAAAACAGGGTCGGAACAATCCGTTAAGTTACTTTTTATTGGACAGTGGAACTTTGATCCATTTCAGATGGATCAACCTAAAACTCGCCTTACCTAACATACTTATCATAAAATGCACTCGGGAAAACTAAATTTGGTTGTTACATAGCAGCACACTTGAGAAACAGAGTAATTAAGCTAATTAATAACTCTAGCATGAATATAATTGATTATAACTCGAGAAGTTTTCTAACAATGAGTTCCAACTAAAGGAAATGAGTTTTAATTCAAGAATGTAGTTTTGGATCTGAACCATTGGGAGACTCCAGTTGTCTACCTTTCCATTGAAAGTTCACTCTGGTTCAGTTGAGTCTTGATCTGATCTTGTGATTGTTCTGTCTCCTATATCAGCTCTCGTTTTCTACGACGGAAATTGCAAATAGCAATTTCCCACTGAGTTTATTTGACAACTTTCCCGCAAATGTAATTCGGTTGTTCTGATTTTATATTTGATGTTTTCCCACTGTGTTTATCTGACAACTTTCCCGCAATTGTAATTCGGTTGTTCTGATTTTATATTTGTTGTTTTCAGTTGTCGCGAGTAAACTGAGCATGACAGGCTCCATTCGAATTTTTGAAAAATTAAACTTCATTCCAAAACCACGTATTTCGTGTTCCTCAAGTTCAAACTTCCAGATATGACCGACTGGCACATACTCCCCGGACTCATGATCGATGTCCTCATCGCGTGCTGTTGTCTGTCAGTGAATCCCCAGAAACCCGAGTGTTGCTCAAGATACAGTGCCAGTGGTCATTTACAGAAGTTTGCAGCAGACTTAAGTTTATCTACACCTCAAAATTCACAACCATGTAAAGTTTTGACACTATCGCTAAGCAGCAATCAAAATCTGCACACACTTGCACCTTTGAATTTTCGCTTTTTAAGCTAGTAATTTAAAATTTCTTTTGTCCTATTCAATCAGGACATTGTCACGCAGCATTTTGATTTATATAATAGAAGTCACATATTAAGAACAATATCTAGTTTGTTAAAATTTCTTTTTCGTGAACCTAGATTTCATCCAAGTTCACCCTCGAGCCCCTTTCCTTCCCTCTAAAGACTCAAGACTCTAGAATTCCCCATTGAGCCACCGGCTCATCTCGCGCTCTTCGCCTTCGAGGTACCAGACCCAGACGTATTTGACACCGTGATCTGCTTCAACAGTGCCTCTTCGTCATCGGAGCTAATCACGATCTCTTCCCAGGCTTTCAGCTGTTCATAGGATTGCATCAATTCTCTTTGCGCTCCTGCAATCTCTTTGCTTGGTTGGGCAAACTCTTCACCCTTGACTCTCGGTTCAGACAGAAGGAATTGTGCAGACTCAGGCTCACGTTCTTCGCCAAGTCTTCCTCTAGTATCGACTCTCTCGCCTTGGTGTTGTTTCTTGACACTCTACCAACTCTTTTCCACCCCGCCGTGATCGCATTTCGATTGTTCAGCAGAGGTCTCTTGAAAGCCTCCGGTCCTATCTCGGCCTGGAACTGTCGATATTCCTTTTGGTATTTCCTCATATGATCCTTCGTTACCATGTATAACCAGGACGTCAACGTCGCTCGAAACCAACGTAAGAACCTTATGCGGCTCCATACGTGTCTGACTTCCGTTGGTATGGCGAATACCTTGCATGCAGTCTCAAACAACTCAAGTCTCCTGCTGTAATCTATCGTGTATATCGACTCCGCCGTTGGCGTCTTCGATTCCCGATACTTCGTTACATTTTCTTCAATCCATCGTAGAGCCAGCATCGTGCTCACCACCAAAATGGTCACCTTCTGCTGATGATCGGACAGTCCTAACGACCTGTTTTCTTCCACATCCTAGATCAGGCAGAGATTCGCGTGATCCGGGTACCGCACTGTTTGTGCCAGACAGTGGCATGGACATTCCCCATGTGTGAGGTCAATGCTCCTAAGGTTAAGCTCTCCCGAGGCTTCTAGGAGAGGCTCAAGTTCCATCATCTTCTCGTGTATCGCGTCGTTCTCCTCCATGTTTGGAGCACCACCCATAGGTTTCCCGATCAAGTTTTGTCTCTCGTGTTCACTTGTGTTTTCACCTTCCAAACCCAAAAGTTCTTCCACCCAGATTTCACCCAAGTCATCCCTTTGTTCTTTCGGCACTGTCCCTCGGATTTTCCTCAACAACCTGTGTGAGTGATGCGACTTTCGAGCCAGTCTTACACACTTGGGCACTGAGAAGGCCTTGTCTATCAATACCCTTTGGTTGGATACCTCCACCATCGCCATGTGCAATGGATAGTGGCTGCCACATAGGTTGGACATCATTGACCCCACTAAGGACTTCGCATTTAGAGGCAGACCATAGGCTTCGCTCATGGGAAATCCCATTTCCGCTTCAAGTCCAACCTTCCAGCTCTTGATGTGTTTCTGGGTTACCTGCAACACCCCGGGCCATGACTCCACACTCAACGCGGTCACCAAGTGGTGTTCTGACTCTAGCCTCTACAGTGACTGGAGACTGCATATTCTCGAGAAGAATCCCAGAGCTGTTGCTAGGTTTACCGTGGTACTCGCGTAACACTCAGCCACTATCTGTATTTCACTCTTCTCCCTCTCGGTAATGTCTTCAAACCAGGTGACTAGATCTTTTTTCTGGAAGGACTGTATCCTGACACATGACCGTCCATCACAGGTGTGCTCGCCATTTCCACACGTCGAGTCAAGACAACTGCCCGGCTCCATTTTCTTCACCGACCCTAGTTTACTCGTCGTTTCACTTGACTCCTTCGCCTGAGGCAGGATCAGTCTGTGCACTATGCTCAATGTCGCCCTCTGCCGGTGCTAATCTCACTCGCTCCGTGACTTCCTCGATCAGGCTCGCATGGGGATGTGGACACCAGGAGGGCCTCAGCAATTTCCACACCACTCCCAGATTCGTGACCAACATGCCATTCCCGTTACCCATCTTCAGTTCGACTCTTTTACTTGAGCGCGGCACACTTATCACCTCTGGTGTTTTCTCGAGAATCAAACCCAAGCTAGGTCTCTCTCTCTCTACAGTGTCTATTTCCACTATCTTCTCTGTCCAGAACTTTAGTAGCTCCGCCACCTCGTAGTTTCTGTGAGCGCCTCCGGCTTCCGAGTCCAGGAAAGGGTTGTACGCCATCCCCATCACTCCAGACACATACTGGTATTCTCCCTTCTTATTGGGTTTCAAGTACTCTCCCGACGAGGCCAAGTTACGGTGCACGTCGTGTTTCTCCTCAAACTTCTTGTTGTAGAATCTCCGTATCTCGTCTAACTTCCTGTGGCTCTCTAGAGACTGCCTGGAACCATCCTCCTTTTCTATCCCAGTACTCTGGTATACATTCAAGATGACTGCTGAGACTCTCCTTTCCATTGCTTTACTCCCAATTGCTCTTTGTTGACATGCTAGGATGGTGCTGTCAGTCATCACCGACATTATCCACCTCAAGAAACAAGTAGCGTCTCTCCTCCTTGCCAGGCTCAAGCCTGAGTTATCCCTAGCAACGTGTTGCATCAATGTCTGAAATATTTCTAGTCTTTTCCCACCCAACTTCAACTTGTCGTGCGAGGTCAGCGTTTCTAGTTTTATTCCCACCAGGCTCCCACGCGAACATCAATTGTCCTGCTGTTCTAACAAAAGGATTTTCCATCAACGGCAACGCCGATGAGGATGTCCTCATCGTTTCTTCAGAATGATCCCTCAACAAGTTCTGCCAAGTTCTCCTCAGTTGGCTCCCCAATTCCAATTTGTTAATCTCAGCCTTCTGCTGGGTAGCCCAGTTGCGTCGTTTGCGTGACACTCCACTGTCGAGCTTCTTTAGGCAGTCTTCCAATTCCTTCAATGTTTCCAGGGCCACCCACCACGGTCGGGAGGTGTTCCTCGTTTTATTCTTCTCGAGAGGATCGCTAGTTACTTGCTTCCCAGTGGCCTGGTGTTTATTTGAGACCCATTCTTTGCCTCGTTTCATCTTCGTCCTCTGAAGCTTGAAGTCTTCTACCGTTGTCGAGTTGGTGGGAACCTCCATCTCACTTTCTACCTCGAGAAACTTCCTTGGTTCGTAGCTACTCTTGTAGGCTGCCAGAACCCAGTCTTCCATTCTGCCAGAACCCTGGGGGCCGTCTCTCTCAATTTTTTCTCCGAGACTGCATCCGCCGAAGGACTACCCAACCCTTCTACCTCTCTCTCTTTCTCTTGCGAGACCTCACGTCTTTACTTGGGGGCGTTGCCGTTATCATCACTGATTCGACCTCTTTGTCTCCATCCAACCCTTCCAACTCTTGCCTCCCCCTGCTCGAGCCTTGAGGATATTAGTACTTTTAATTATATTACTAGTTTCAAACTTATCCCCCTTACACTTTCAATTATTTTATTGACAGTTGTTTGTTTCAGAGTAGAACTGTCTTTACATTCGTCTTCTTTGGTCTTCAGTGATGCCCTTCTCAACTCGACCATCTTGCTCAGCAGCTCTCCTCTTGCCTTTTCCTCCAGACCTGTCCCCATCAGAACAGGTTCTCCAAACTTCACCACTGTATCCCACAGTTCTTCCTTGAAATCGTCTAGTGTGATCTCGCTATTCACTTCTCGATTAAGCTCTCTCAAGAATTCTCGCCAAATGGCCTCTTCTAAAGTCCCTAGGAACATTTCTTTTCCCTTTCTTCTGCACTCAAGAGTATCATTCCCATATTGGAAGTCTCGCTCGTCAGTGGCAACTCTGGATTCTTACGGGGAGATGATGTCAGAGGTGGCGTGGCAGTGTCTGTCCAATTTTCTCCGCTCAGATCCTTCAACATTTCTTGAGTGGTGAATTCCTCCTCTGATGGTTTTGGTTCCCCACTTCCATCTCCTCTCCTGCCTCGCTGAGAGTCTCATCCATGCTTTCTTCTCCTGATTCGACTCTTCTTCTCTCAAGGATCCTCCTGAACCGATCTTCTACAGGGCCGCTTCTTTTATCTCCAGGGGTGCCCACCGACAGGGGTGATGGTGTCGTTGGATCCGGTTTCTTGTATTCCGTCAGAGCCACATACAACGGGCCTGCTGCATCCAGCTCCTTCCCTTCCTGTCTCATCTCCACCTGTTCCAGTCCCCAAGGTGCCCGGTATCTTCTCGTGGCAAACTTCACTTCGTCTTTCAGTGCAATGTGTCCTTCTTCCACGATCATCCTGCCATCGTCCCACACCGGCAACATGTTCTCCAAACCCGCCCGCTCAAGCTTTCTCAAGATCTTTCGTATCTCGAATTTTGGGGGCAATGAGCCTCTCATCTTGTTCGCTTGGGTCGTCCAGGAGTTTATTTTTATGTCACAGGTGTGAAAATAGACCGCTGCAGTATAGCCGATGAATAGGGGATCCCAGCCATCGGTGACTTCCTTTTGCTGCCCTTCCGCCGCTGCTCTCGCGAACAGGGATGGGACCACCAGGGAACTGTTCATTCCCAGGGTCATTCTCCTGACCTTTGGCAACTCTGGAATGGTTGTTGGCAAGATTTCTTCTCCAGTATTGGCTCTAGCTCCCTTTTCACCAACTCGAAGCTCTTCTTCCACGCGGGAATCCTCAAGATCTCTTGCCCGCTCGCCGTCAGGGGATTCAAGTTCCAGAACTTGGGATAAGTTTCGATGGGGCCTTCGCGTTTACCTCCCATCCTACACTGCAGTTGCCCTCGGAAATTGTATACCATCAACTCTGGATCTTTCACTTTTCCGAAGAGCACCGTATTACTCATTTGTGCCCTCAGCACCTCTTGCTGACACCAGTTGAGCGTCGTCCCATCCAGTACATTTATGAGGCTCAAGTGTGTCACGGAGTTGCGATAAGCCGTCACTAGAGGATCTGGAAACGCGTATGTCACGGCCGGTCCATAAATGCAGGTTACGACCTCCTCCAGCCCCGGGATTATCCCCATTGGATCCGATCTCATCGCCAGGCACAGGTCTGTTAACAGAGGCATGCCACCATTCACTTTCCTCCATTCATCTTTCGTCTTCGGATTCTTTTCCTCACCAGTCATGTGTCGATTCTGCATCAGGAGATACTCCACTAGCAGCGTCTTTAGCCCTGCAGCACACTTATTTGAGTAGGTGTCAATGCTCGAGTGGGTTTTCCCCATCGACAGGAGTTCCCCATATTTCGTCAGTCGATGAAATGACACCAGTTCACCATGGGTCAGGAGCACCAGTGCCAGATACCCCTCAACCCGGAGTGTTTCCACACCCCGACTGAACATATACGCTGGACCCATATTGAATAGGTACCTCGGGTAAACTAGGTTAAGTGCCAACAACATGCTGATGGGCATGCTCAGTATTTCTTGTACAAAGGCTCCAAAAATGGTCTCCTTTGCACCAAACACTCCAGCCATGAACTCCTTCCCCCAACAAGGACTCAAGAACTTGAGAATCTCGTGATCCCTTCTTGTCTTCAGCTCGCCCTTTGCGTGCTCCCTCCAGAATCCTCCGATTGTGACCTCGTTTGCAGCTGTGACGAACCTGGTCATCGTCATCTCCCTAACTCTCGGCCACTTCCAACTGCTCCTCAAGAAAACTCCAGATTTGCTTCACAAGAGGTGGAGCATTCTCCTTTGTCTTCTCCGTAGCGTTTTCCAGCCTTGGTGTCAGGAACGGCCACCTGCCTCTTTCTTGCGTCAGTCGATACACCATCGACTCCAGTTGCTTCTCTGTTGCAGCCACATTCTTTATTTCATTACTCGGTCCCCTCGACTTACTGGTGGAGCTCGTGATAGTCAAGTCCATGCTTCGAAACCACAAGCTGGCCGTCAAGTGATTTATTATTGGATGGTCGTTCCCTATAGCCTGACTGAACTTGAGTTGTCTGGCGAAGTTCGATATCTCTAGCAAGAGGACCTCGTCCAACACAATTAGGATATCGGCTAACTCGTAGAAGCCCCTCAACGCGTGGGACACATCCGCCCACGCCGCCGCCAGTTCTGACTTGCGAAGCCTCAAGTTCGTCGGTTCCAACTCTCGATTGGGAGCTGCCATCAGGATCCGCCATGCATTCCCCTCGGCTATTAAGATCAAAACCGCATACACAAACTGCAGAGCGGGAGGCATGCTCGCGTACCCGGGGGACGTCGTGAACACCACTCTTGTCTTAGATCCAAATCAAGAGGCGACGTTCTCCTGTACCTCATTCATCGCTGCAAATAACGTCTGGATAGCTTCCCAGATTCTCTTCGGCGCCGGTTCATCGCCCTTGAGTTGCTCAAGAAACCCAGTCGCATGCAGGTGGTCATTCATTCCCGCAAACAGTAGTACCTCGGGCTCGCAAGGCATCTCCGATTTTATCGCTACCACCAGGGTTAACATTTGATTCAGCTCAGCTCCTGGCAGTGAGTATATCAAAGTCTCCGGCCAGAACAACTTGGGAGACGTTCCCTCGAAGTCCGATCCCGCTACGATGATTACCCTCGCAGCAGCTGGATCTGCTCTGTCGTAAACTGCCAAGGTCTTGGCCAATTGGGTGTTCCCGCAGGGTTTCCCGTATCTAGGGTCGTCCGCCAACCTCGTGCCTTCATAAGCGGCATCTGGCAGTTCCATTTCTCTTGGGTCCAATAGTTTGTCTACCACCCTCAACTGCGCTGGAGTTGCCAACCTGATTCTGGCAATGCTCGTTCGATGCTTGGGGGGCTCCACTATGAGTCCCGGACTCCCCAGCAACTTGAGAGGCCTGTAATTGATAGGTCCCATGACTGATCTTATGGGAATCCCAGTCAGATCCGCCGTCTCCATTATTCTCGCTCTTGAGAAATGCGTCTCGTGAGCCTTCAACCAGTCCACGCACTGGTGTCTACTTAAGTCCTCGTGTGACACGCGCTCGAGATCCAGAGCTTCCGCCAACTCTTGTCTGCATTCCAGGTCTTCCAAGTCCAGCTCCTCTACCTTCTCCAGATATCTCGACCGACTTGTGTCCGCCGGTCTCTCCACCCTCCTGCTCTCCACCACTACCTCCGAGGACAATACCGAACTCTGGGGTGTTGATGACGTTGCCTCCTCGGCCTCCATCGGTGCGGCACCTGGTAATCTGGTCCGGCTATTTCTCGAGCTGTCTCTAGAATCGGCCGTCGCCCCCAGGCGACTGGATAAAGTTCTTGAGGTGAGGAAAGGTGGATTTGGAGGTGGTCCGAATGTGAATTGGGCCGTCTCCAGCAATTCTGCCTCCAATGCGCTTATGTGCCTTTGGAAGACATCATTCAACCATTCCACTCCCCTAGGCCTGTTAAAGTGGATCCCGTCTGAGGATGCATCGTCGGGGAAAACAGCTCGCTCCATTTGCTCGGCTACGTCCAGCAATCCAACGGGAAGGACACTCCTTTGATGTATTTGCCTGATTACTTCGTTCAGGTTTCGTACCTTCGTATTCATTTCCATCGCGTGTTGGTCAGCCTTCATGTTGTAGGGAACAGTACACACCGTGAGTATGGCAGGATCCATTTGAATCCGCAATTCCTCAAGGATGCAGCTCATCTTGTCATGTAGCTCACCTTCCTTGACTCCCCCCTGGACACGTCATTAGTCCCGATCATTAGAGTCACCGTGTATACTCTTGCCATCCCTAGCATCTCAAGTGATGCCAATATCTGTGGCATCGCAGCTCCAGCAAAACTCAAGATCCCCGTTTGCCAATGCGATTGAATCCGGGTCAGCACCCGCAGTAGGCTGCCCCCTATGATTAGGTGGACCGCACCCTCTGGTACGCGTGGCTGCGTGTGGTATTTCACCCAAGCCGCGTCATGGAAGCAATCCCTCCTGACTCTTTGTGCCGTGCTCCAATCCATGCGATTGTGCCTGTGGTACCTGCCCCCCGTGTTCTTCTTGTAGCTTGCGATCACCACACTCCTGATCGGTTGCTCCCTCCACGTCGGGGGTAGCTCCACTCTTGCTGGGCTCTCACGATTTCTTAATTGTAGTCACTCGTTCAATTCTTTCAGACGTGACGAGTTGCCGCTCACCTGACTGCTGCTCGGGGTTGAACTCGGAGTATACCCAGGCAGTGCGACGTCCATCAATGGACGTATCAGTTGTGTCTCTAGGCCACGCAGGGAGGACGTTGACTCAGTCGGCATCCATACCTCCAACCCCTCATTCATATGTTCCTGAGCCGCGCGGTCAAGGTTAAACCGTCCCTTCGATCTGGGAGCTTGGTCCACCTCCATACGTGGCTCTGGTCTTGAGCCGGTAACCATTCGCTCCTTGGGCCTGGCTCCCTTTTGCATATCGAGCTCGCGCTGTCGTTGCTGGATTCTCTCAAGTTCCGACATCAGCTGTTCACAATTCGCGGCATTCTCTCGTACCCTTTGTTCTTGCTGATGCTCGGCCTTCAGCATATCAAGTTCCCTCCGCGCTTGGTCCTTTTCGATGACCGCCTGATCTCTCTCCAGATTCGCCTGATCTCTCTCGAGCTTCGCTTGATCCCGGTCGAGGTTCGCCTTGTTCCTCTCCCTCTGTGTCCTCTCAAGTTCTCAGAGTACTGAGGTCCGGATACGCCTCTTCCGTTTGTTGCGCTCGCGTCATAGATGGTGTCTTGCTCGTGCTCTGGCCCGCTGATCTTGCTGATGGTCTGATCGGTAGTGGGAACTCCCCTCCGCCATACTCGGTGTTATTGCTCAAGCCAGGTCGAATCCCCTTACTCCTCCATGCACATTCCGGGACAGCCATCTGGTTTGCTCTTGGTTGGATATTCCATCAGTGGTGTAACCGACCATTAGAACCGCTTCTGTTGCAGACTCCCGGCATTCGCCCTGCTCTTCCAATTGGAGGATGGCGTTCAGCATCACCGCCATTCTCTCATCCACTTGGGTGTAATCCAGATCCCTCAGGCGTCTGTATAGCTCATCAAGCGTGGGCCTCTTCAGAGCCGCAGGCATGGACTTCCAAAATCGATCTGCCCTTATTTCTGGATAATCTTGCTCACGTACCAACTTGAGAATTACCTTACCACTTGAGAATTACCTTACCACTTGAGAATTAGCGTACCAACTTGAGTGCTTGAGAATTAACTTCTTCAAGTGTTGTTCAACTGCGGGTTCGTTCAAGACCTTCTTTTTCTTTCAATTGAGTATAGTTGGATAGTCAATTTGACTTTACCAAATCCATCTGAAAATAACACTTGATTTTTAGACTAACATGCTATCTTCCAAACCTAAAACCCCCCTGCCATTATTGTTAAAACCTTGTCCTTTTTGTTCCACTAAAATAATTCAATTGGAAGTTTTCTAAGAGCATGCAGATTCATTTTATGTTTTAGCACCATCAATCATTTAAAATTTAATTGTCATGCCCATCACTTTTAAGATCCTTTTACCTGTTCCGTACCCCAACACCTAACTTGAAATCCCTTTATGCCCAACTCAAGACCCCCATGTACCTGACTTAGGCGATACTCAGGTAGTATTTCTTGTGCAGATGTACCATTATCTCCGTTTCAGCGAAGACCACGTGTAGGATAGCATATAGTTCCCTTGGGCTCAGTTTGCCCCTGTTCCCTGTTCGGGTCGTAGACCGGCATTGAGACCTCTGTTATTCTTTTTTCGATCATGAAGTCCCGCAGTTTCGTTAGTGCCAACATCACGTGTGCAGGATCGATCGTGTTCCTTTCACTGACCCTCGTCACCAAGAAGCACAGGTATTTGCCTGGGACTTGTGCTACTGATGGTGGAAGCGCAGCCATTCCTCCCAGCCCCGGTCTCTGTCTAAACAGAAACTCCACGTTCTGGTACTTCTGGTCTTTTTGGGCGGTATGACATTCTGGAAGACCCACACGTACTGGCCCACTTCATATGGCTTCGCCTGTAATATCTTTTCATCATATTTCTTGCGCTGTCCCATTTGTGCTTGCGCAGTGTTCCTCCTGCAGAGGTCGTTTAGTTCCTGCTGTCTCCTGATCGCTTCTTTCACGTAAGCTTGAGGCGACGTCCTCTTCCCTTCGTATTCCGGGTAAAAGAATGTCAGGGGCATTGCTCTCTCCCTGCCCGTCAACATCATGAAAGGACTGATGCCCGTTGTTGAGTGTTGCGTACTGTTGTAGGCCCCTACGACTTTCGGCAGATATTTATCCCAGTCCGTCATGTATCTTGAGCAGTATACCCTCAACATATTAAACAACGTTCTATTCTGTCTCTCTACCAGCCCGTTGGTCTGGGGATGGTAGGTTGTCGAGTGTGCTTGAGCAATGTGTGACCTCTTCATCATCTCCTTTGTCAAGTCCCCCACAAAGGCTTTGCCGTTGTCTGACTGAAAAGTCATTGGACAGCCGTATCGTGATATCCAATGCGTTATGAGGTGGTCACAAGTCTCCTCTGCTGAGGCTGTCTGACACGGGACCGCTTCTGCCAACTTTGTGAAGTGATCTATTATAACCAGTATCTGGTTATATCCCGACTCCGTCATGCAGATTTTTTGATGGTCTATCTGCACCACCTCGTTAAACTCCGAGCTCTTAACGGACTTGAGTGGGAACTTCATCTTCCTTGGGTCTTTTACCTGCAGGCATGCCAGGCATGCATTCACCCATCTCTCGCAAGCTTTCTTCAATCCTGGCCAATCAAATCTGCGAAGTATTCTCTGTTGCACTTTGTCTATCCCCTGGTGCCCCATCTGATCGTGCGATCTGAATAATACCTCCGTCTGATACAATTGTGGTAAAATGATGAGGTTGTGCTTGTGTAATATCTTCTCCTCATCTTTTCTCCTGTACGCCACCACCCCGTCAGCTGTGTGATAGAGTAAATCCTTCTTTTCTTTGTAGAACTGGCTCAAGATCTTCTAGCTGTCTTCTTCGAGTTCCCCTTTCTCCTTGCACCCCATCCGGATCCATTTGGAGAGGTTACTTGTCATCTTGTCGTTCTTCTGAGCTCTTATCAGGTCCGACAGCCTATATCTCGCTTTGACATGTTCCTTTAGTGCCGTGATCTGTCCATTCATTTCCCCAGGGTTGTGGATGTCATCATTCAACTTCACGCATATTATCCTCTTCACGATCTTCATATCATCTTCTGGTACCAGATTTGTTCTGAAATTTGAGTTGCATGATAGTTCCCTGAATGGTTTCCTCGATACCGCAATTTCCTCAAGTTCTTCACCTCCTTGTACTTCTTGTTCATCCGAGTTGTACGTTCCTGAGGAGGGATCTGTTTGTAGCTTCGTGTCGCGGTGTCTCATCTTCTCCTCTGCAGTATCATGCATAGACTATCCTGATCATCGCTGCTCTTTTCCGAATCTTCATCCCATTCTTCACACTCCCCGGACAATTTCTCTTCTCTGGTTTCTTCTTCTTCCGTGGACGTGGACCACTCCCCGGACTCTTGACCTAGTCCCAGGTGTTCAGCTTCTTCTTTAAACGCCACTTTCTTCTTCCTAACCTGAGTCCGCTCAAGTATCTTATCAGGGATTTTGTCAACCAGTGACCGCACGACTTCTTTGCCTTCAGTACCGCTTCCTCTTCGACAGTCTCACTCCTTCGCAGTATCGTGACTTCCGGTTCTTCCCTGCTTTTTCCTACGTTCACGGGTTTATCATCTGCCAATTTCTCAAGTAATCTCCACAAGTCTTCATCTACCTGAGTATCTCCCGTTTCCTCCTGGTTGAGATCATAACCTTTTGCCTTGAGCGTCTCTCTCACGATTTTTGACTTGAGCATTATCTCTATCGGTATCCCTCGTTTCTTCTTCAAGATTGTTTTCTTTTGGGGCTCTTCTGGTAATTCGGGATGATCTTCTATCGGTTCGCCTGACTTGTCTAGCCATCTCGTGAGTGGAAGACTGTCATACGTTTCTTTGTCCATGAAGGAGAAGCCATCTTTAATCTCGGGCCTGTCCGCCTCCCTTTGTTCCTGCCTCTCGTAGAACTCCGTCTTCTTACTCAAGCTATCGGCATTGTGATGTTTGTCCCTAGTTCTATGCTCAATTATCATGTTGTACCCATCCAGGCGAACTAAGCATCTCCCAATGTAGCTCTGGTCCATCGAGTACGTCTTCATCCGGCTGAGTGCCCTGTTGTCGACCCGCAGCTTAAACCGTTCACTGCCTAAGTATGCTCTGTATTTCTCGACAAAAGTAACTACCGCGAACATCTCTGCTTTCGGCGCCCCGTACTTCATTTCTGTGTCACTCAAGACTTTACTCCCGTATGCTGTTTGTTGGTCTTAATACTGTCTTCCCGTTCCATTCTTGTTCTTGATGGAGAATTCCAGAAATCGCGACTAACGACGCGTCCGTATCCAACACGTACATCCCTTTTTCCGTTGGCATCCCTAACACCGGTGCCTCGCACAACTCTTTCTTTATTCTATGGAATTATTCTTCTGCTGCGTTGTTCCATGTGAATTTTTTGCCTTTGTGTCTCATTAACTGTTGCATCGGGTATACCTTGTCCGCATAGCCCTTGATGAATTCCCTGTAGTAGTTCGCAAAACCTAGGAAGCTCATCAACTGGTGTTCCGTTTTTGGCGATTTACAAGTTAGAACTGCTTCCACTGCATCTGGATCCGGTCTGATGCCGTGCCTGTCCACCATTCTGCCCAAGTATTTTATCGAATCCTTGAGTATCTCGCACTTTGACGGTTTACACTTTAGCCCCGACCTATTCATACGTGCAAACACCTCTCCAGTCGCTCGATATGGTCTTCTAGTGTGGGCGTCGCTATTACCACGTCATCCACATAGCACATTATCAGATTGCCGTACTTCTTTGTCACTCCTATCAGTGCATGTGCCATCAACAGTTGAAACGTGGCTGTGGCATTGCAAAGACCAAACGGCATCCGTTTCCATTGAAACAGCCCCAGCTCGCAAGCGAACCCTGTTTTGTCTCTGTCTTGCTTCCTCAGCGGGACCTGCCAGAACGCCGAACCTAAATCAAGAGTTGTAAAAAAGTCTCGTCAATCCTAGGTATGGGATAGGCATCCTTCACCGTGACGGAGTTCAGATACCAAAAGTCACAGCAAAATCTCAATTGGTCGCCTTTCTTTTTGGCCATCACTACTCCACACGCCCACGGTGACTTGGATGGTTCTATCATGTCATACTCTAGTAATGTCTCTATTTCTTTCCTACATGCCTCTGATTTGCGGGGGGTCATGCGCCTCGCCCCCTCCCTGTGTGGTACCGCATTCTCTTCAAGTTCCATTTCATGCTGAACAAAAATACAACACCCGATGTCTGCCTTATGTCTCGAAAAATCTTCCTCGTTCCGCTCTAGTACGTCCTTGATGGCTTCGAGCTGTTCGTCCGTCAACTTGTCCCTTAAGTGTTCGATCTCTGGCAGGACCGGTTTATCACTTTGCATTTCATCTAGTGTGGGCCGTTCCGGAAAGTTCGAACAGCTCGATAGCCCATCGTCTGTCTCTGACTTATGTGATTTCACGAGACCTGGTGAACCTTTTATTTTCTTCAATCGTCTCAAGATACAAATTTTGTCCCTATGATTGGGACAATCAACAACTTCAATTTGTTTTGAATTTTCATATCGAGTTTTAACGGGCAAAGCATATCCCAGCTTCCTCCCCCTCTGTATCGTGATGGGTATATCAAGAGTATTCAACAAGACACTGACGCAGAGACCGCTCTTGGTTATCGAAAAGGATCTTCCTAAAACAGCAGCACTTTGACTATTAGGATTCGGGACTATGCATACTTGCTTGTTGTCACTTAGTTCATTGTAATTTTTCATTCGCAAGCTTACGATTGCCGCTTCGTTCGTCTTTAGCCTCACCCTCCTACTCAAGAATTCCGGTGCTTTATTTTCATTCGCCATGATTAAATTTACCGGTTTAATTGCGTACCTTCTATCCGGGTTTCTTATCCTGAACATCGCATTGCTTAAATCAATTGTTACGTCGAAGTTCCTGATGAAGTCCCTGCCTAAAATGAATTGGTCAGACTCATCTAGGTTTTCTACTACAAGAAAGCTCATCCACAGATTGCGTTCCCCCAGATTTAGGGCTATTATTGGTGTTCTGCCTAGCACCCGCAGCGCCCCTTTGTTAGCAGCTGACAACCGTATTCTACAGTCTATCAAGTCATCTTTGTTGAAGCCCATTCGCTTCCAAGTTTCGATTGGTATTACACTCAAGACCGCACCAGTATCGGGTAACCCACGCAAGTGAGTCTTCTTGCCACTTATGTCAAGCACGTGTGCTGATACGTCTGCTTCTGTCCCAATGTGCATTGCATCTTCCTCCAGCATGGCACAGTGTCCAATCGATCTCACCTTTAATTCTTCTCTGCCCACGTAGATCTGTCCCACTCGATCTTCATCACAAGTTATCATTGTTTTCGTGTAGATGTTTATCCCATCTATATTCAACATCACCTCATGCGGACCATAAGCTTCTGTGTATCTGTTGTCCACACGGATCGACTTGCTGCCACCTCTCGTGAGTAGCGCCCTCAAGGCTCTAGATGTCGTCTGTGGGCTTATCGCACTCAAGTAATCTGCGTATACGTCAATGTGCATTACTATCTGGTCGCTGGGTTCACTTAAGTTCCTTGTCACCTCATGTCCCCCTACAGTGATTACCGACATTATCCTGGCTCCGATTTTCGTTATGCCACATGGCTTTCCTGTCACCATTTTCAGAGTGTTGCAATTTCCACTCTTTGTTGACCCTGCTACAGCTTCTGGTACTGGCACCGAGCAACTTAGCGTCTCATTCAATCTCTGTCTGTCGATCTCTTGCTTCAACCGTTGCTATATTTCCTTTGTTTGCTAGGTCCTGTTTCACCTTGTTGATTGCCTCCGACGCCGCTTTCTCATAATTTATCTCTAGGGCGTTCTTGGCCGTGGCCTCTATCGCATTGTTAACCTGCGTTACCGCCTTCACTGTCTTCGTTGGCAGTTTCGTACTCGGTGCTTCTAAGTTTTTTGTTTCAAACTCGGTTTGTCTATTTCGCTGATTCTGCACCGCCGCTAATGCCAATTTATGTTTGGGGTGACTCTGGTTCTTGACCGCTTCCCAAAACAAAGGACAATCCATCCTGAAGTGCCCCTCTTGATTGCAGAAGAAGCATCTTGATGATTAAACCACTATAGTACTCGTGTTCTTCCATCTGGCTCATGTCCTCCTCATCTGGTGCGTACCCCAGACTCTTAATGCCCTGCTTGTATGTTGTGCAATCTGCTACGTGATGATCAGCTGACCCGCAGTTCGCGCATGATCTACGTTTGTCCATGTCATCTCTAGGCTTGTACTATGACGACCTTTGCGGTTGGCTCCCCCATTGCATATTCCTGTTATCTGAGTATGAGCATTTCTTGGGTTTCATTAGCATGTACTCTCTCGACTTCTGTCTCATCTCTTCTGGAGTCGGTGCACTATCTTTCGACAATGTATAGTATGTTGCTAACATTGTTCTCAAGTCATCACTCTTTACCCCATCAATGAACTTTGAGGCGATGCTAAAGTTTCTTCTGTTGGTGGACTCTTCAGGGTCACTCCTTCGTCTCAAGCTCTCAAGATCGCATCATCGCTTGATGACCCTTCATGCCTGACCCGAATCGATTCAACAATATCTCGAAGATTTTATCCGCAGTGTCGCGTTCCACTTCCTTCTTCGCAACCACGCATTTCAACGCCGTGCCTTCCAAGTTGCTGAGTATCGCTGTGCATGCTTGCCTTTCATCGTTCAGGTTGTCTTGTTCCAAGTGCAATCTCATGACTTCTACTCAAGTGTCAATGCATCCATCTGAGTCATCCTTGAATTCTTTCGGTTTTTTGAAAGTTTTCCTGGATTTGTTATTTCCTCTGTCACTCGAGTCGGTGTTCCTCGTGGCGAAGGCTTCTAGTGTCCTGTTCATCATTTCCCAGGTGCTTGCCCACGTCATGGCATCCGGTCCCACGTTATTGTGAGTCGTGGAATCCCCTGGACCACTCGTCGTGTTTGCTGTTCCACTTTTCATAATCGCTTTGCCCCCCACCGGTGCTGTACTCGCGGCATCCCAGGGCAATGGTAACGGCGTTGATTGCCGTTTGTTCCGATGTGGTTTAACGAAGTCAACTCTATTGCCTTGCGTTCGTTCCGCTGCCGGCGTGTCCTGTGACGTAGAGTTTCTCAAGATGGCGTCTAGTTTTGCCTGTATTGCACATGAACTCTCAGCCTGGTCCCTACTCATTGTGTCCATTCTCGTTTCCAGACTACCCAACTGGCTGTTCACTGCGTCATAACGTTGCTTCATTTCTTGCATGTCTTTTTTGATGTTCTTGCCTCGCTCTCCATCAGTGGCATCTACTTTGTCTGACATCTGCTGAAGCTTTTCCTCTGTCGCTTTTGCCAGATTGAAATAGTTGTCCAGGTACTCATGTTTGTTGTATCTTAATTCTTTCTTTATCACCTCTCTATCCTCCTCGCTGTGCTTTAGTCTCTTGTCGATCTGATCTAGCTTCGCCATCAGATCGCCCAGATCTAAAGACGTTGTTTCATGGTCAGATGTTGCCCTGTTGTTGGCTGCTGCTCCCGGTCTGACCTGGTCTTCGTTTTGGTCGATGTCTGTCGTTTTCGTGGAAACAGTTCCGAATGTTTTGCCTTTCTTGGCCTTTGGTTCCTGCGTCACTATGTCGCTTGATTTCATCCCGACCATCATTGCCAATCTTTCAGTAAATGACGTTCTTTTTGCTTGAGACTCGTCCTTTACCGTTTCTGGCGTGTTGCCCGTTGTGTCTTCCACAGTGTCTATCGGCGAAAATTCCATGGACTCCGTCGTCTTCTTCTCTACCTCATCCACACTCTGGTCTGGTGTTTCTAGGTCAATCTCGATGGGGGGTTCCGCTTGTTTCCCTTCCGTGCCCTTTTTTGTTTTGTTCTCTGTATTACTCCTCGTGTTGACCATGATAACTGAAAAGTTCTTCTTTGTTACCTTTGGGCCCATAGATGTCGTTTTACGTAGCGACTAGTTATATTTTGTCTTTGATTCTGTAGATCTTTTTTCAGCCACCGGTACCCTGCTCCGTCTCATGATTTTTATTTACAATTGATTCTATTTACAATGTTGGTATTTACAAAATCCTATTCTAGGAAATAAAAAAAGTTTGATAATAAAAAGAAAAACTACTTTTCTGTTCCTTCTAAGATTTTGTTAAAATTCTACTAATTCGTGATCCTAACACTATCGTGTTCCGACTAGTCCTATTGCTTTTGATTCAATTATTTCGACCTGTCTTAAGACCCTTTAGTACCGTCACCCCACTTCTTCGAGCTGTCCCAAGCTTTCTCACTACTTTCCCAAGACTATTCGGTGCTGTCCCAGTACTTTTTTTTAGTGCCCCAAGACCACTGTCCCAAGACCCTTGCCCTAAGACTACTGTCCCAAGACTAGTGTCCCAAGACCACTGTCCCAAGACTACTGTCCCAAGACTAGTGTCCCAAGACTACTGTCCCAAGACTACTGTCCCAAGACTACTGTCCCAAGACCCTTGCCCTAAGACTACTGTCCCAAGACTACTGTCCCAAGACTAGTGTCCCAATACTACTGTCCCAAGACTACTGTCCCAAGACTACTGTCCTAAGACTACTGTCCCAAGACTATTGTCCCAAGACTACTGTCCCAAGACTAATGTCCCAAGACTACCGTCCTAAGACTACTGTCCCAAGACTAGTGTCCCAAGACCACTGTCCCAAGACCACTGTCCCAAGGCCACTGTCCCAAGACCACTGACCCAAGACCACTGACCCAAGACCACTGTCCCAAGACCAGTGTCCCAAGACTGTATTGTCCCAAGACCGTACCAAGACTGCTCTGGCCCAAGACTGTCCCAAGACTGCACCGTCCCAAGACTGTCCCAAGACTGCACTGTCCCAAGACTGTCCCAAGACTGCACTGCTCCAAGACCGTCCCCAGACTGCAATGTCCCAAGACTTCTTCGGTACTGTCCCAAGACTTGTCACCAAGTGTCTGGATAGTAGGATTTCTTCCTCTTCGATGTGGGGACTCTCGAACCACTGTACCGTGTACCACCACTTGAGCTCTAGTAAAAATTTTCCCAAAAACCCTATCTTAATGGCCAAAAGCTTCAAATACTGATCCCCTGTATATATCTCCCTTTCGTTGTTTCAGGCAATTCCGAAACCCCAACGTCTTCGCAGGTATCTTGTGATCACCTGTTCGTTCAAATACCAATAACAAATTCTCACCAAAACGTAAAAATTTGAACACGAAAAATTACAAAAACAGAGATATGAACCCACCTAAAATTCAAAGCTGACAGATGTCAACCTTTGTCCGAAAAAACGTCTGGTACCCGATTGCCACGCGTTTTCCTACCCCCTGCTAGCGATCTTATGGGGTATCACAAAAACTGTCTATGTCCGTTCCCCCCTACCGATCCGACCAGGGTACCTACCTTAACTCGATGTTAAATTCGGATATCCGCTTCTTATAACCAACGCGTGTGAGTATCTAATGTAACTAAAACGACGATGCCGAACAATTAGTTACTCTAATGTGTCCCCCCTTTTTACACTTTACAACCACCAACCTTTAACCTAACCAGCCCCCCTTCTAACCTCCCCCCTCTTTAGCCCCCCTCTTAAGCCGAAAATTCCCTTAAGCGCCAAGTGCTAAACCTCTCGAGAGAAAACCGTAGACCTGTTTCCAGGCCTGCTTGTGTAAAAACTTCCTCAAAACAATGGGGCTCCGCTTATCCAATTTTACACTTATTTCCTATAATGTAATGTGGGTTTTAACGATACCCGTTTGTCCAACTTGAGACCACCCCCGTGCGTCCTCCTCTTGTTGTAGCGATCCCGTGCTGGTTGTCCCCTTGACGTGCACTGCACTTGACACCAGCACCACCTTCCCACTTGGCTGGTCACCTTTTCCAGCCCAGTCTCCTAGCGGTTCAGCTCAGTCCTTGTGAACTACTTTCCCACTCGGCTGGTCACCTCTTCCAGTCAAGTCTCCTAGTTGTCCAGCTAGGTTGCAAGCAATCTGAAAACCCTTAACAACGCCCCCCACTTGGGCACCTTATTGAGGTCACTGGTTTAGATTGCTAGATTGATCGAAACGATCGGTCTTATAAAACAATACGGGTATACTATTTAATTAATATAAAGTTTTGATCCAAATTATCTGGTGTCAAAGTCACTGTCAATTTTTGTTTTCTGGTTTTTGTTCCTTTTTCTATACTTTTTTCTTGTTTTTGTTTCGCTTTTTGTCTTTTTGCTCATGTTTTTGTCCCCCTAAATACCCCCCTTACTCGGTTAGCTAAGCCTCGTTCGGAGAGCGTATCAGGAAGTTTTCTCAAGTTTTCTTAAAAAAACTATCACGGTACAACCGGATGGTTTACACGTTACCGCTGAACCGTACCACCGGTACTCTAGAAATGGCATGTAACCCGGAGCTGTGCAAGTGGGTTCGACTCCGTAGTCTTGATGTCGTAAAAACACCCAGGAGCGCCATAAAAAGACTATGTAACAGTCGCCTACTTCGGTCACATATGAGGCTTAAGAAAAAAGAGTCAGGGACACTATATCTTGTGTTTTTCTACCTCAAGAACGGTCGGAGCTAATTCGGTTCGCTTGCGACATGAGACTAGAACCCGTTACAGCTTAAAGACCACTACCAAAATACCCCCACTCTAGAAAATAAGAACGTCCCCATACTTAGGTCTCAAGAATACCGGTGCTTTATTTTCATTCGCTATTATTAAATTTACCGGTTTAATTGCGTACCTCCTATCCGGGTTTCTTATCCTGAACATCGCATTGCTTAAATCAATTGTTACGTCGAAGTTCCTGATGAAGTCCCTGCCTAAAATGAATTGGTCAGACTCATCTAGGTTTTCTACTACAAGAATTATCCTGGCTCCGAGTTTCGTTATGCCAAATGGCTTTGCTGTCACCAATTTCAGAGTGTTGCAATTTCCACTCTTTGTCGACCCTGCTACAGCTTCTGGTACTGGCACCGAGCAACTTAGCGTCTCATTCAATCTCTGTCTGTCGATCTCTTGCTTCAACCGTTGCTATATTTCCTTTGTTTGCTAGGTCCTGTTTCACCTTGTTGATTGCCTCCGACGCCGCTTTCTCATAATTTATCTCTAGGGCGTTCTTGGCCGTGGCCTTTATCGCATTGTTAACCTGCCTTACCGCCTTCACTGTCTTCGTTGGCAGTTCCGTACTCAGTGCTTCTAAGTTTTTTGTTTCAAACTCGGTTTGTCTATTTCGCTGATTCTGCACCGCCGCTAATGCCAATTTATGTTTGGGGTGACTCTGGTACTTGACCGCCTCCCAAAACAAAGGACAATCCATCGTGAAGTGCCCCTCTTGACTGCAGAAGAAGCATCCTGCACCTATCTTGATGATTAAACCACTATAGTACTCGTGTTCTTCCATCTGGCTCATGTCCTCCTCATATGGTGCGTACCCCAGACTCTTAATGCCCTGCTTGTATGTTGTGCAATCTGCCACGTGATGATCAGCTGACCCGCAGTTCGCGCATGATTTACGTTTGTCCATGTCATCTCTAGGCTTGTACCATGACGACCTTTGCGATTGGCTCCCCCTTGCATATTCCTGTTATCTGAATATGAGCATTTCTTGGGTTTCATTAGCATGTACTCTCTCGACTTCTGTCTCATCTCTTCTGGAGTCGGTGCACTATCTTTCGACAATGTATAGTATGTTGCTAACATTGTTCTCAAGTCATCACTCTTTACCCCATCAATGAACTTTGAGGCGATGCTAAAGTTTCTTCTGTTGGTGGACTCTTCAGGGTCACTCCTTCGTCTCAAGCTCTCAAGATCATCTAGGAACCTGTCTATCGATTCATCGTCCCTTTGCCTTCTCTTTTCAAATCGCATCATCGCTTGATGACCCTTCATGCCTGACCCGAATCGATTCAACAATATCTCGAAGATTTTATCCGTAGTGTCGCGTTCCTCTTCCTTCTTCGCAACCACGCATTTCAACGCCGAGCCTCCCAAAATGCTGAGTATCGCTGTGCATGCTTGCCTTTCATCGTTCAGGTTGTCTTGTTCCAAGTGCATTCTCATGACTTCTACCCAAGTGTCAATGCATCCATCTGAGTCATCCTTGAATTATTTCGGTTTTTTGAAAGTTTTCCTGGATTTGTTACTTCCTCTGTCACTCGAGTTGGTGTTCCTCGTGGCGAAGGCTTCTAGTTCCCTGTTCATCATTTCCCTGGTGCTTGCCCACGTCATGACATCCGGTCCCACGTTATTGTGAGTCGTGGAAACCCCTGGACCACTCGTCGTGTTTGCTGTTCCACTTTTCATAATCGCTTTGCCCCCCCCCCCCCTCGGTGCTGTACTCGCGGCATCCCGGGGTAATGGTAACGGTGTTGATTGCCGTTTGTTCCGTTGTGGTTCCACAAAGTCAACTCTATTGCCTTGCGTTCGTTCCGCTGACGGCCTGTCCTGTGACGTAGAGTTTCTCAAGATGGCGTCTAGTTTTGCCTGTATTGCACATGAACTCTCAGTCTGGTCCCTACTCATTGTGTTCATTCTCGTTTCCAGACTACCCAACTGGCTGTTCACTGCGTCATAACGTTGCTTCATTTCTTGCATGTCTTTTTTGATGTTCTTGCCTCGCTCTCCATCAGTGGCATCTACCTTGTCTGACATCTGCTGAAGCTTTTTCTCTGTCGCTTTCGCCAGATTGAAATAGTTGTCCCGGTACTCATGTTTGTTGTATCTTAATTCTTTCTTTATCACCTCTCTATCCTCCTCGCTGTGCTTTAGTCTCTTGTCGATCTGGTCTAGCTTCGCCATCAGATCACCCAGATCGAGAGACGTTGTTTCATGGTCAGATGTTGCCCTGTTGTTGGCTGCTGCTCCTGGTCTGACCTGGTCTTCGTTTTGGTCGGTGTCTGTCGTTTTCGTGGAAACTGTTCCGAATGTTTTGCCTTTCTCGGCCTTTGGTTCCTCCGTCACTATGTCTCTTGATTTCATCCCGACCATCATTGCCAACCTTTCAGTAAATGAGGTTCTTTTTGCTTGAGACTCGTCCTTTACCGTTTCTGGCGTGTTGCCCGTTGTTTCTTCCACAGTGTCTATCGGCGAGAACTCCATGGACTTTGGATTTGGTTCTTCTGCATTGGGCATCGGTGTTGACTCCGTCGTCTTCTTCTCCACCTCATCCACACTCTGGTCTGGTGTTTCTGGGTCAATCTCGATGGCGGGTTCCACTTGTTTCCCTTCCGTGCCCTCTTTTGTTTTTTTTTCTGTATTACTCCTCGTGTTGACCATGCTAACTGAAAAGTTCTTCTTTGTTACCTTTGGGCCCACAGATGTCGTTATACGCAGCGACGAGTTATTTTTGTCTTTGATTCTGTAGATCTTTTTTCAGCCATCGGTACCCTGCTCCGTCTCATGATTATATTTACAATGTTGGTATTCACAAAATCCTATTCTAAGAAATAAAAAAAATATTGATAATAAAAAGAAAAACTACTTTTCTGTTCCTTCCAAGATTTTGTTAAAATTCTATTAATTCGTGATCTTAACACTATCGTGTTCCGACTGGTCCTATTGCTTTTGATTCAATTATTTCGACCTGTCTTAAGACCCTTTAGTACCGTCACCCCACTTCTTTGTGCTGTCCCAAGCTTTCTCTCTACTGTCCCAAGACTATTCGGTGCTGTCCCAGTACTTCTTGTTAGTGTCCCAAGACCACTGTCCCAAGACCCTTGCTCTAAGACTACTGTCCCAAGACTACTGTCTCAAGACTAGTGTCCCAAGACCACTGTCCCAAGAGCCCAAGAGTACTGTCCCAAGACTACTGTCCCAAGACTACTGTCCCAAGACCCTTGCCCTAAGACTACTGTCCCAAGACTACTGTCCCAATACTAGTGTCCCAAGACTACTGTCCCAAGGCTACTGTCCCAAGACTACTGTCCCAAGACTACTGTCCCAAGACTAGTGTCCCAAGACTAGTGTCCCAAGACCACTGTCCCAAGACCACTGTCCCAAGGCCACTGTCCCAAGACCACTGTCCCAAGACCACTGTCCCAAGACCACTGTCCCAAGACCACTGTCCCAAGACCAGTGTCCCAAGACTGTATTGTCCCAAGACCGTACCAAGACTGCTCTGGCCCAAGACTGTCCCAAGACTGTACCGACCCAAGACTGTCTCAAGACTGCACTGTCCCAAGACTGCCCCAAGACTGCACTGCTCCAAGACCGTCCCCAGACTGCAATGTCCCAAGACTTCTTCGGTACTGTCCCAAGACTTGTCACCAGGTGTCTGGATAGTAGGATTTCTTCCTCTTCGATATGGGGACTCTCAAACCACTGTACCGTGTACCACCACTTGAGTTTTTGTAAAATTTTCCCAAAAACCCTATCTTAATGGCCAAAAGCTTCAAATACTGACCCCCCTGTATTTATCTCCCTTTCGTTGTTTCAGGCAATTTTAAACCCCAACCTCTTCGCAGGTATCTTGTGATCACCTGTTCGTTCAAATACCAATAACAAATTCTCAACAAAACGTAAAAATTTGAACACGAAAAATTAAAAAACAGAGATATGAACCCACCTAAAATTCAAAGCTGACAGATGTCAACTTTTGTCCGAAAAAACGTCTGGTACCCGATTGCCACGCGTTTTCCTCCCCCCTGCTAGCGATCTTATGGGGTATCACAAAAACTGTCTACGTCCGTTCCCCCCTACCGATCCGACCAGGGTACCTACCTTAACTCGATGTTAAATTTGGATATCCGCTTCTTATAACCAACGCGTGTAAGTATCTAATGTAACTAAATCGACGATGCCGAGCAATTAGTTACTCTAATGTGTCCCCCCTTTTTACACTTTACAACCACCAACCTTTAACCTAACCAGCCCCCCTACTAACCTCCCCCCTCTTTAGCCCCCCTCTTAAGCCGAAAATTCCCTTAAGCGCTGGGTGCTAAACCTCTCGAGATAAAACCGTAGACCTGTTTCCAGGCCTGCTTGTGTAAAAACTTCCTCAAAACAATGGGGCTCCGCTTATCCAATTTTACACTAATTTCCTATAATGTAATGTGGATTTTAACGATACCCGTTTGTCCAACTTGAGACCACCCCCGTGCGTCCTCCTCTTGTTGTAGCGATCCCGTGCTGGTTGTCCCCTTGACGTGCACTGCACTTGACACCAGCACCACCTTCCCTCTTGACTGGTCACCTTTTCCAGTCGAGTCTCCTATTGGTTCAGCTCATTCCTTGTGAACCACTTTACCACTCGGCTGGTCACCTCTTCCAGTCAAGTCTCCTAGTGGTCCGGTTCAATCCTTGTGAACCACTTTCCCACTCGGCTGGTCACGTCTTCCAGTCAAGTCTCCTAGTTGTCCAGCTAGGTTGCAGGCTATCTGAAAACCCTTAACAACGCCCCCCACTTGGACACCTTATTGAGATCACTGGTTTAGATTGCTAGATTGATCGAAACGATCGGTCTTATAACACAGTACGGGTATACTATTGAATTAATATAAAGGTTTGATCCAACTAATCTGGTGTCAAAGTCACTGTCATTTTTTGTTTTATGATTTTTGTTTCTTTTTCTATACTTTTTTCTTGTTTTTGTTTCGCTTTTTGTCTTTTTGCTCGTGTTTTTGTCCCCCTAGTTACCCCCCCTTACTCGGTTAGCTAAGCCTCGTTCGGAGAGCGTATCAGGAAGTTTTCTCAAGTTTTCTTAAAAAGCTATCACGTTACAACCGGAAGGCTTACACGTTCCCGCTGAACCGTACCACCGGTACTCTAGAATGGGCATGTTGCCCGGAGTGTGTCAAGTGGGTTCGACTCCGTAGTCTTGATGTCGTAAAAACACCCAGGAGCGCCATAAAAACACTATGTAACAGTCGCCTACTTCGGTCACATATGAGGCTTAAGAAAAATAGGCCCTATAACCATTGGCTCAAGAGTCAGAGACACTATCTCTTGTGTTTTTCTACCTCAAGAACGGTCGGAGCCAATTCGGTTCGCTTGCGACATGAGACTAGAACCCGTTACAGCATAAAAGCCACTACCAAAATACCCCCCCATTCTAGAAAATAAGAACGTCCCCATACTTAGGTCTCGAAATACCCCAAATACAAGAACGCCGTTAAAAACAGGGTCGGAACAATCCGTTAAGTTTTTTTTATTGGACAGTGGAACTTTGATCCATTTCAGATGGATCAACCTAAAACTCGCCTTACCTCAACATACTTTTCATAAAATGCACTCGGGAAAACTAAATTTGGTACATAGCAGCACACTTGAGAAACAGAGTAATTAGGCTAATTAATAACTCAAGCATGAATATAATTCATTATAACTCGAGAAGTTTTCTAACAAAGAGTTCCAACTAAAGGAAATGAGTTTTAATTCAAGAATGTAGTTTTGGATCTGAACCATTGGGAGACTTCAGTTGCCTACCTTTCCATTGAAGGTTCACTCTGGTTCAGTTGAGTCTTGATCTGCTCTTGTGATTGTTCTGACTCCTATATCAGATAGGAATGCTCTACTCTCGTTTTCTACGACGGAAATTGCGAATAGCAATTTCCCACTGTGTTTATTTGACAGCTTTCCCGCAATTGTAATTCGGTTGTTCTGATTTTATATTTGATGTTTTCCCACTGTGTTTATTTGACAACTTTCCCGCAATTGTAATTCGGTTGTTCTGATTTTTTATTTGATGTTTTCAGTTGTCGCGAGACAACTGAGCATGACAGGCTCCATTCGAATTTTTGAAAAATTAAACTTCATTCCAAAACCACGTATTTTGTGTTCCTCAAGGTCAAACTTCCAGATATGACCGACTGGCACAGCAAGTCAAGGAAGTTCCGAGTTGTGTAATTTTTTTTTTGAATTTCGAAAACTCCCGGAAAGTCAAAATGTTTCAAAAAAGCACATTTAAAAGACTTTGTTTTGCCGACAAACCAGATGATAGATTTTTCTTCCTTTTTCCGAAAAACCGATCTCATCTTTTTTTCTTAGGCCCAAGAACTTAACTGTAGATCAAAAGACAGCCTTGTAACGATACTATGCTTAAAAAACTGGGGAGCAATCCCATCCCCCAGTAAACAGCAAGAATGACCCTAAAATTAGGGTTTTAGCAAAAAATGTAATGTTTTGTCAAACAAAAAACATACTTTATGATCAGAAATCCATTTCCCATACAAACACTATAGAATTTTTTGAGCAACATCTAACAGTTACGTGAGACGGAACATTTTTTTAAATGAGACATAAATGAAGTTATTTGCTACTCTGCAAAAAAAAGTAAGTTGTAGCATTACCAAAGGGTGTTTTGGCATCAAACTCGTAATACATTTATTATAGATCTCATGAGTTTCCTCATAAGAACCACTTGGCAAAAAAGATTCCTCTATCATACTTGTACCAAAATTTGCCCCAATTCGGAAAATTTGTCAAATTTCAGAGATTTTTCTAAAATCATCCGTTCCATTTTTGCCTCACTTCGCATTTGTCTAAGTTCGCAGCATTCGGTAGCTAACCCATTAGTCATATCGGCTAATGATTTTATGCCAGTTTGAAAAGTCACTGAATCAATCTTATTGAATATGTCGTTCGTTCAGTATTGTGTGCATTATTGTGTTCTTAAGTCAGGAGGGCCGAGAGGTTAGACCTTTGAACTGCTAGTTCAAAAGAGTCTTTGAGTTTGGGTTTTAATATCATATCTACTGAATTGTTTTCCAGTAAAAAAAAATTATTTTTTGATAGAAAACGCATGCAAGTCAAGGAAATTTCGAGTTGTGTGAAATTTTCTTTAGAATTTCGAAATCTCCCGGAAAGTCAAAATGTTTAGAAAAAGCGTATTTAAAAAACTTTGTTTTGCCGACAAACCAGATGATAGATTTTTCTTATTTTTTCCGAAAAACCGATGTCATTTTTTTTTCCTAAACACCAGAAACTAACTATAGATCAAAAGACAGCCTTGTAACGATACTATGCTTAAAAAACTGGGGAGCAATTCCATCCCCCAGTGAACAGCAAGAGTGACCCTAAAATTAAGTTTTTAGCAAAAATTATATTGTTTTGTCAAAAAAATACTTTTTGATCAGAAATCCATTTCCCATACAAACACTATAGAATTTTTTGAGCAACATCCAACAGTTACTTGAGACGGAACACTTTTTTTTTAATGAGACAAATGAAGTTATTCGCTACTCTGCAAAAAAAAGTAAGTTGTAGTATTACCAAAGGGTGTTTTGGCATCAAACTTGTAATTACTATATTAAAGATCTCATGAGTTGCCTGAAATTCATCAGTTTTCAGAGATTTTTCTAAAATCGTCCGTTCTTTTTTTGCCTCATTTCGCGTTTGCCTTTTTTCGCAGCATCCGGTAACCATTTCATTAACCATAACAGCTAATGTTTTTATGCCAGTTTGAAAAGTCTTTGAGTCAATCCTATTGAATATATCGTTCATTCAGTATTGCTTGCGTTTTGGTGACAGGAAGGCCGCGTGATTAGGGCGTGAACTGCTAGTTCAATAGGGTCTCTGAGCGTGGGTTTGGTTATCATGTGTATTGAATTGTTTTCCAGTGAATACAATTTAATTTTTGATTTATCAAAACATATCTTCTCAGAAACAACCAAATTAAATTTCGGTTTAAAGTGTAATCTCCTCAAAAACTACTACGATAGAAAGGCACTACTACAATAGAATGGTCCCTTTAAAATAAACAGGTCCCTTGAGAATCAGACATTTCAAGCTCTAAAATCGCTTAAAGATTATTTTAATTGGTTAGCCAATCAAAAAGATGTCGCATCCGTTTTTCAAACAAATTTGACTATTTGTGTTTGCTAAAACCTCCTTATCTCACCGTTTTTCGAGGCTGATAATTTTATAAAACTCCAAAATTGAGTTTTGATGGAAAATAAACTGAATCATTAATGGTTGTTCAGTCCTAAAATAATTTGTAGCGAGTATATTTCTTGATATATACAGTATAATTGTAACAATTTCTAATCTGAGAAGTTTCAGACACGACACTTTTCGAGAGATTTTTGAAATCAATTATACACAAATTTGTTTTCAAATTATTACATGCTATTTACATGCGGGACTCATCTATCATGGTTGTTTTTTCAAGGGAACTCTCTATCGTAGTAGTACTCAGGGAGTACACTGGGTGTGCTCTCATGTCATCTCAAATACAGCCCTCAGGATTTGAGTTCACTCTCAACCCATCTCAAATGCTTGCCTCTTGGTTTGATTTAATTCTCTCTTTTCATCACAAAAACTGCCTTCATCATTTGACTTCATTCTCCGCCGACTAGACCTAGATCAGTATGTAGGATCGATGTAATATCAAACACTGACCAAAGTTGGCAATATGCTGTGCTTTGGATTTCCAAACACTCTCAACACATTGATTCTAAATAATGAATTTATGAGGTGTTGTGTTTCCAAAAAATTGCTAGCTGGGCCTAAAGAGTGACTTCCACCAATTTGATTAACCAATGTGTTAAGATTTGTTCGTGAATTCCGCTGATGATGGTTGAGTCAATGCTCTTAAATTCCGCATTGCTAGAGATAAGAACTCCAGCTCTACCCGCAGTTAAGAAAAGTGAAAGCAATTCGATTTTAATGGATTTTCGTGGTCTAAAATGTTATAAATATGATTGATTCCCATGGTACGTTCAGACAACAAAATTGGACTAGAAACGGATTCAAATCCATTTTTTCTAACCAAAACAAAATGTGTTTTGGAATCATTTGGAATTCATTAAAATGGGTTTTATAATAAAGAGGAAATCACAAAAAGCAAATGAATTTTTTTCCACTTACTTTTGTTTCGTTCGTCGTACAAAATTTAGCCACAATCTCTGCAGTTATCAAGTGAGTTATGCGGACACTTTGCAAAGCGAGTGCACGGATCAATCCGTTTCTAAACCTAAAATCAAATTGCACCCGGGGGGGTTTGTTGTAAATGGGCAAACGCAGTGGGTATTATGGAAGGAGGATTAGTTCACCTCCAATTTTACCCCCCCCAAAGTTTCTAATAATTTAACAAATTGTTGAAAGGAATAAAATTCAGTTTTTGAGTAACATAAAAAAGTAACAAGAATATCAAAGTTAGGCAGAAAAAAATCAAATTGAACAACCAGTAACCAACGTAACCAACTTCAGTTGAAAACTTAGGAAAGACTTTATGTTCGTTGAATTTCGTATCTCAGTAAAGTGGAAAAAAAAATTGATCATAGTTTAGTTTCCATATCAGTGTCCACAAAAGTGAAAAATAAACTTGATTATAATGGATGAAAAAAGGATTTTTTGGCTCGAAAAATAGTAATATTAATATCCATTTTTTATTGATTACTATCGATTTGTTTTCACTTTTGTGGACACTGACAAGGAAACTCAATTTTAATCGATATTTTATTCATGTAAATTCAATGCGGGTAGATCTCAATTGTTCGTATGCAAGTTTAGTATCAAACAAAATTCGGAATCCTCTCACAGTTTGCGGGTTCCGATTATTTTTGCGGATTCCCCTTACAAATTCTTCGGATTCCACAAATATCCCGACAAAATTTACGCGACAGGTTCTGGTACGCGGAATTCATTGAATTTTTACAAAACGAATCCACTTACCTTTTGGAACATGTTTAAAGAGTTTTTCTCTGAATCCAAGATCACACAGTCATAAAATTGTGCGTCTATCCAGTGCACAGTTTGGCCTCGTAATGTGGCACCGTGTTTTTTGATTATTCAGTTTGTATCAACTTATTCCAGTCGTCCTAGGCATATGGAAAAGTTTCATTACCGACTTTAATGGTCTCAGCTTGACTCTAAATTTTTCCTCTTAAACGCGATCTTTCCTTGGTGACTTCTAGCGCCGTCCTTTCTCACAATTTCGTTTCTGTATAAATCAACGGAGATGCAACAACTGATGCAGGGGTTCGAAAGCTTGATATTCTCATAGACACATAGATACCTCCAAAATCACGTTCGTAGCGTTGGAAAGATACTCACTCCTTGCTTCACTCAAAAGATGCAACATAGGTTTTTTTTTTTCAGTTCATCCCATAAGATTATTTTTTAAAAATACATTTTTGGGCGTAGTTAAAAGCTCCCATCATTTGTGATGATTATCTGTACCAATCATCTATGAAACGGTAACAAAGATCCATCCAAACTGACATTCATGTAAGTTTTTGCTCTTTTAAATGGTTGCTTTGTGGGTAAATCAAACGAGCTTGCACCGCCTCTGCCTTGAGCTACCGCTTCATGAGCATGTTCGTGAACTCCTTCAAAACTTTTAACAATTATTGGACTGAAACGTGATTGAGCAAAATGACGAGCATTCCAATGGCTGATCAAATTATCCCGATTTTCCTCTACCGATCGTGTCATACTTGGTTGTAATTTGATGCTGTCAGGTCATACAGCACCATTTTACCTTTTTTTATTAGTGAGCATTTGGTGTTTTGTGCTTTTTGCCCCTTTCGCTTTTGATTAGAAAAAGCTAATCTTAAGTTATGCAACACAATAAAAAATTAGACCTACCAGAAAGCAGCAATAGCAATGTTTGAAGGATAAACAATGAGCACTTGCAGAGAAATTTAGTCCACATATAAAATATATGACAAAATTTTCAGACATTTACATTGAGTTTGGCATCATCAAAATTGACAACAAGAGCGTTCAAGAAAACAACGAAGTAAAAGAGTGAATGTTCCGACTGCCCTGAGTGTTCCGACTGCCCGTTAAGGTCTATGTAGTTGTTTTCGCTTGAGAAAAAAGTTGATGAAGCTTTCAAAAAAACTTAAAATTTTTTTCAGATGTTTTTTTTACAGAAATCATCCACCTATGGACTATGTAAAGTGCAAAGTGATGCATTTAGCATACAGCAAACAAGACTGCTTGAATCAGGTAAAAGCGCTGATTGTTCCAATTGCCATTTAATTGGTCTCGAATAGTTTTTGGTTAACTAGTTAATGCCAAAGCTATTAATTTAGGCTGATCATATTAAAAATCGTGTTTCAATGTTACAATTTGAGTCGTGTATGGAATGAATGAAACCAATTAGCCACCTCAATTCATTTCGTAGAGCGGGATAATTTGCCACGCGTGTAATTCATATAAAACAAGTAGTTTTGATAGACTCATGGAGGGTAATTATTGTGGTATGCACACCTGGATGGTACCATAAAGATCAAGAAATCAATCCCGGAGGGAGCAGAGCTTTGTGAAATTTGTAGAGCAGATATATTCCTCGCTTTCTTCGAAAGTCGGAACAAAATTTCAATAGATCAAATAGCATGCCTCATTTCAATTTGGAACACATTTTCAATTTTGAGGACAGATAAAATTTCAGTTTACGGGTTAAAAGCACAAAATATACCAGACGTTAATTGTCCCAAATAAGACCAGTTGAAAAGTCGAAAATTGTCAGAAGAAAAAAAGTACGCCGAGCAGAAATTTTTTGCACTTTCTTCGAGCAATAAATGTCTCAAATTTCAAGAAATGAACCAATCCTATAAAAACTAAGAAATTACTTAAAACTAAGAAAAAACTACAAATTTTCAAACTATTTAACTTTGGAATTGCTTGTTATTCAGCACAAAAGTTGAGAGGCAAAATTGTTAGATGTTGAGATGTTGTTTGAATGTAAAGTTTGATGATGCCAACTTAGATGAGTAGGTTGGTTTTAAATAATTCCATAAGTAATGACAAAATGCTGTTTTTTCTCTCTCTCTCGTTGGAGAAATGGTTTTTAAATTTCACATTTTTTTGCCTTGTAAAACTTTATAAATTCAATTTTTGCTTTCCCCAAAATTTGTTATAATTTTTGAGCATTTTTGTACTTTGGCACCCCTTTTTTGAAGCAAAAAACTGTCTAGCAAGAAAAAGCAAGAAAATTTCAGAGGTTATCTCTGGCATCAAACTGCCGTAGTATAGATGTTTTTCAGCAAGAAACATCCCAGGAACCGCCAATTCAATGGCAAGACTGTGCTCAAACATTTCAGTTTGTCGTCAACGCTAAAGAGGAATCCGACATCGATGATTTTTTAGTCATCAGTACCCAACCGGAAAAATTGTATCCAAGATTAGAAGAACCGGCAGGTACAGAAGATGCACAGGCAAGAGCCGTCACAGAAGCACGTAATGCAGATGCGATAAGAGTATTAACAGAGGAAGAAACTCGTCAGTCGGGCAAAGAGAGACAGTTGTATCGAGGAAGCACGAGAGGAGAGGCAGACAAGCGACTGAAGTCGTAGATGTTCTTATCGTTGAGAAAACAGGGGCAATGGTTCTTCTTTCAGAAAAATTTCAATAGCGAAATTAAAGATTTTACTTTTGCCGATTTATTGAAAATGTCAACAGATGCGTTCTTTCGGGAACCGAATGTTCCGAGCCTCAGTTTCATACTTTTTGGACGTAAACAGTGGAATAATGAAGGATTGGAGCAGTTTTTTTGGAGATCCTAGTGACCTAGCCAGAAGCTGCGATTTTGGCTTCAAGGAAGAGTCGATAGTGAGAGACATTTGAATATTCAATATGAAGCATGAGGAGGTGCAAAACAGATTTGTATGGACACAATGAGTCCCACTGATGCCCTTCAGTTTGCGGCGGTGAAAGAAAGGGGAGAGATACTGTTCAAAAGGGTGATCGGTGGTGTATCGAAGTTCGAGCGAAACAAGTTTCACCAACGGAGACAGAATGCCACCGGGAATAACCAGCAAGGCTACATCAACAGAAAACCAGTGGATGACATTAAAGGGCAAAGGTCTGATGAATGTCATCATTGAGGTAATTGGTTGAGACAAAACCGTCGGAAAGAGTTTTCCGGCAAAAAATATTTATTGCCCTAATTGTAGTAAAAGAGGTCCATTTTCCAAGTTGACGGTTCGAGTGACTTCAACCACTTCGAGACAAATGCGATTCACAGGTTAGAAAGGCAAAACAAAAACGATGAAAAGTTTGGAGTATTTACAATACGGACAGTGAGAGATCAAGACGGAAAAACAAACGAAAACTGTTGAGCGTGCAAATGGGTAGTAAACAGTGGATGGCCGAATTCCAGATCGATTGTGCTAGCCCAGTGTCCTTCATCTCCTAGATTGAGCGTCACGAACACGAACTCAAAGTTCAACATCTCTACTTGGCAGTGAAAATTGTTTTTTAGCGCAACGGATGATATTATAGAAACTATTGGACAAATTTTTATAAGGATTGAATCAGTAGGCTGGATTGCCGAGGATGCGGAGTTTTTCATTACCGAGGGAGGCCAAAGGGACATGATTGGGAACAACTTATTCCCCTCATTGGGTATTGAATTGCGTCAGAAACAAGTGTCTCGAGGGGCGAAAGATGTTGTCGTGGGGCCAAAAAAACAAGTGCAAGCATAGTACTCATCAATTCAACGAACATAGATAAAACACACTTTGAGTGACTTTGAAGAATCCTTTGAGAGAAAGAGTTTGCTTAAAAATTGCGAAGTTCGATCCCACTTTTAACCACCGTTACGATCAAAACAAGTTAAGGCAAGCGGGTCCCTATATATGTACTATCTAAGGTTGAAGAGACAATCGAAAATTTATTAAAAGAGGGATGCATTGTTAAGTAGGGAAAATGCCGGAGGATTGTTTCTTTTTGTCACAGCAAAACAAGACGGATCTAGAAAATTGGCCCTAAGGTCAAAACTGATAAATAAACAAATTTATCAAAATCTTTACCAAATGCCCGACATGATTGATTTGGTAGATAAGGTGGCAATCGCTATGAGTGGTGATACGGATGCACCGATATGCTTTTCAAATTTTGATTTGAAATTTGCCTATTAACAAAGGAATTTAGAAAAAAAACAAGTTGAGAATGTAAGTTAAGCATTACTGGGGAGCAAAACCGGCACGTGCTGCTTCAAAGCGCGCTTTTATGGCTTGGGAGATATGCCAAACTAGTTCCAAGGCAACATGTGATGGATTCATTGTTGGGACAATTGCTGGAGGTACATATATAACTCGAAAGAATCTTGATTACAACCAGAGATTCTGAAGAACGCCGCTGGCGGGAAAATAGAGCATTCCTAAACCTACTAAACGATAAAAATGCTGCGGTAAAACGGAGCAATTGTACATTATTTGTCGGAAAATAGAGTGGTTAGTGTTTCTCCTGTCTGATAGAGGTACCGGTCCTGTTGACCGAAAGATTGAATCTATTGTTAACATGAAAAAAAAATATTACAAACATACGCTTGTTAATCGGGTAAATAAATCAATTCATCCGATTTATCCCTCATTTTCCAACGACAACGGAACCGTTTTGCAACTTAAGTAAAAAACATTTGAGGTCTGATTGGGATTCTAATCATGAAAAGGCTTTTGTAAAAACGAGAAGATCAATTTGTACAAAACCACCATTTCGATGTTACTATTAAAACGAAGGTAAAGCGTGACGCTTCGAAAAAAATGTTTTGGGGCTGCCTTGGATCAGCTTTGAGCCGATGGATGGGGGAGACCTATCTCATATGCTTCAAGATTTTTGAATGAAGCTGAGCTAAAACATATCATTTATTAAATGGAAGCATTAGCTGTCGTTTGGGCCGTGACGCGCTATCAGAACTACTTATTTAGTGCTCCATTCAAAAGTGTTACAGGTCATAAGGCGTTTTTGTCATGCTTGTCAGAGGAAAAGAATACTACAACAAAGGAATAGAGCATATCCATGGACAGCATATTGCGTTAGCTGCTTATTTATCTAGGCACTTTGCAGGAATCGCCCCGTTAGTGTCGGAGTTAGGTTACACTTTTGTTGTGGCACAAATTGATAGAATGAATAAGCTGTTGCAACCGTTGGCCTCGAGCAACACTAGAAAGCACAATCTGAATATTGACGTAATGCTCAAAATCGCAACGAGAGTTACGTCAACGAAGGGAATGTGCACCAAAAAAGCGTTTTAGCACTGATCGAAATGTTCTAGCACTGTCATTACATCAAATTTTTACATCAAATCACTTGCGCGCAGAGAATTGTTTCATATGTAAATTATTAAACACATTGGCAAAAAGCAGTTTGAGTAAAGACTTTAAAACCGGAGGAGTGACGGGCAGGAGACTCAAATTTACCGTCGATTAATGTCCATGGGACAACGTTGAGTACACAGCCAACGGCTGATACCAGTATTATCTCGCTGGCAATGTTCCCGAATTCCTTATTCGATTGGGCTGAATTCTTTGATGCAGAATTTATCGCAACTCCTACGAAAGCTGATGAAATTCTCAATTGCATAGTTGAAGCGTTAATTGCAATAAATTACGACCAAATCAAAACCTTATATCACCATTTCAACCAATAACGTGTAAGTTCCATAGTTCGCATGGAATTCTCGTTCTCAAAGATAGAATCGCTATGCTACCTCTACTTAGAGCACCAGTTATGATGCGGCTGTACAAACGGCACACGGCCAAGTGCAAGGAGTGGGTAAAATCGGGTAAGAAATCGAAGTCGGTAATTCCGTAGAGGGACGTCTCTTAGAAGATTTTAATCAAGAATTACAGTTGGCTTTTCATGTCCGCTACCGCCGGTATGCGGTAATAATAGGTATTACCTAATTTGCATTGATAGTTTTTCAAGACTTCCTTCAAAAAAATCAATACGACAACAAAGGCAAAACTTGATAAAAGAATTTCTTGAAAACTACATTGCACTTCACACGATCCCAGGAGCCATTCGTGCAGACTAAAGGTCGGAATCCGTAGCGCAATTGGTACGCAAATATTTTACAACCAACAACATTCAGTTAGTTTTTGCTCCTATTAGAAAAATGCGAATACGACTGAAACTAAGGGGATTAATGTGGTTACGACCAGGGACAATTCAGAAGGGAACTTAATGTACTATTGCAAGTGACCCCTGGCAATTCGGGCTGTAAAACTGTTAGCAGACCACGAGGGTGAGCTCAGGTGGCAGAGTGGGTGCTATCTAAGATATTGTCGATTAGCCCGAAAAAGTTACCGAGTCCGGAGAAGCGTTTTGCCGAAGACACTTACTTTGATAGGGTCAAGAACGGGTTGGGGCACTTTGTGGATGTGCTTGACAAATTGCGTCGGTTTACAAAGCACACCAACGGTATACCAATTGTTGTAAATGCCCATGATAATGAGGTAGAAGAAATTCGACTATACGCGTTATAAGCGGTAACAATGGTTATATCAGTGGTCCACGATTTGGCAGCAAAGCCACCAGAGGATCAGGACGGTGGACCTATGCTTTCTGGCAAAGCAGACATCAGCGGTGACTCCAGTGGAGCAATGGCCACAGTCGATTAGGACATCGCGAATGAAATGTCGGCCATTAGTATGACCGAGGAGAGCCAGCGGCAGATATTGAAAAAGTTGGAGAAATTGTGAAGTGCCAACTTATGCCGCATATGGGGGCTGATCCGAGAGGGGAAAAAAGATCGATTAGAATTCTGAACTTCATTTTAATTAAATTTAAACTTTGAGTTCTGTAACGTAAATCAATAAAAGCCCAAAAAAAATACCGAGTCCGAAGAAGCGTACTGCCGAAGTCCTTTACTTTGATATAGACGAGAACGTGTCGGGGAACTTCGTGGATGCGCTTGACAAATTGTGTGGTTACAAAGCACATTATCGGTATACGAAAAGTTGTCGATGCCCATGATAACAATATGGACGGAATTTGACTACAGGCGTTATACCAGGGTCTGGAGGCGCGCATACGGAATAGTAGTAAGAATCCGGTGCTTGGAAAACTCGTTGGTGCGGCACAGGCGGAAATTCAGAGGATGAAGGAGTCAATTGACAAGGCAGGTTGCGCATTATTAGACAAATTGGCGACAAAACTAGGAATGGCAGTTTTTGTGTCACGCCGACTTACTAGTGCAGAAATCAAAAGTCTTTCAAAAGACACTTAGGGGAATCAACAAATGATCTTTTTGTCGGCATACATTAGTGGACCAGACTCATGTCCAATAATAAATCAAACATTGCCAACGGTTGATCAACAGTTAGCTACGCCGCCGGCGGTAACAGTGGCTTTACCAGTGGTCCACGATTTGGCAGAAAAGACATCATCGCGGATGAAGTGTCGGCCCTTAGTATGACCGAGGAGGGCCAGCGGCAGATATCCGAGAGGGGAAAAATGGCCGATTGGAATTCTCTGACCTTCATTTCATCTAAGTGTAATTTTAAAATTGACTGATAAAGTACTTAGTGCAGTAACTTAAATGTTTATTATGATGTTCTTGATTTTGTTGACGGGGGAATGTAGTGGAGACTGTTTAACTGATGATGTAACTTATGTTAAAGAACTTTTTTTACGCGTGGTATTTAAGTAACGTGGTCAGGGTCTACGCTGTGGAGAGCGTTGGAACTGCAGATAGCAAGTGGCTAACGTGTCCATTTAAAATTGGAATGTTATCCTTGTAAACTCTTTTGTTAAGTTAAACGTATTTCTACACGGACGTTAGGAACACTTTCACGCTCTTGAACGCCTTCCTTAGTTTTCACGGCTTGTTTTGTCCTCAATCTGCGTAAAACCTTGTTTTGAAAAGAGTTTTCGGCACTCTCGAACAGGCACTTTTCGGGCAACTTGTACTGAACCGGTCAGGACTCTAAAATCCAACATTGTTCTTTTGTCACGCTTTCTTTTGAAGCAAGTGAAAAGATCGGCCCAAAATGGACGCCAAAAAACAAATCCAAGAAAAGCTCTTTGGGTGGTGAAAGGGTCAAACTCCCGAACGGAAAATTGAATAAGAGCAAATTTAAATTCGAAGTAGAACATTGAACAAAATAGAATAAATTTATGATAAAACAAACCCATCTCTAACAAATAAGGAAGAACTTTAAACAAGGGAGCAACTTCATTGGAGCAACAGTACCCATATATAAGGAATGAATGGCTTAAGTTTTTACGTAATTACAAATAAAGTTATTGCGCAATAGTTATGAAATATATTTCAGATACAAATTATACTAATCGTTCCTGTATAAATCAACGGAGATGCAACAACTGATGCAGGGGTTCAAAAGCTTGATATTCTCATAGACAAATAGATTCCTCCAACATCACGTTCGTAGCGTTGGAAAGATACTCACTCCTTGCTTTACTCAAAAGATGCAACATTGGTTTTTTTTCAGTTCATCCCATAAGATTATTTTTTAAAAATACACTTATGGGCGTAGTTGAAAGCTTCCATCATTTGTGATGATTATCTGTGCCAATCATCTATAAAACGGTAACAAAGAACCATCCAAACTGACATTCAGGTAAGTTTTTGCTCTTTTAAATGGTTGCTTTGTGGGTAAATCAAACGAGCTTGCACCGCCTCTGCCTTGAGCTACCGCTTCATGGGCATGTCCGTGAACTCCTTCAAAATTTTTTGCAATTATTGGACTGAAACGTGATTGAGTAAACTGACGAGCATTCCAATGGCTGATCAAATTATCCCAATTTTCCTCTACCGATCGTGTCATACTTGGTTGTAATTTGATGCCGTCAGGTCGTACAGCACCATTTTAAATTTTTTATTCGTGAACATTTGATGTTTTGCGCTTTTTCGCCCCTTTTACTTTTGATTAGAGAAAACTAATCTTGAATTATGCAACACCATAAAAAATTAGACCTACCAGAAAGCAGCAAAAGCAATGTTTGAAGGATAAACAATGAGCACTCGCAGATAAATTTAGTCCACATATAAAATATATGACAAAATTTTCAGCCATTTAAATTGAGTTTGGTATCATCAAAATTGACAACAAGAGCGTTCAAGAACACAACGAAGTAAGAGAGTGAATGTTACGACTGCGCTGAGTGTTTTTCTGACTGCCCGCTAAGGTCTATATAGTTGCTTTTGCTTTTTAAAAAAATTAATGAAAATTTCAAAAAAAGTTAAAAAAATTTTTTCAGATACTTTTTTACAGAAATCATCCCCCTATGGACTATTTAAAAGACAAAGTACGAACCCATCTCAGCTTGAATCATGCCAGGAACCGCCAATTCATAGGAAGACTGGGCTCAAACATTTCAGTTAGTCGTCAATGCTAAAGAGGAATTCGACATCGATGATTTATTAGACATCAGTACCCAACCGGAAAAATTGTATCCAACACTAGAAGAACCAGCAGGTACAGAAGATGCACAGGCAAGAGTCGTCAGAGGAGCACATAATGCAGATGCGATAAGAGTATGGAGAGAGGAAGAAACTCGTCAGTCGTGCAAAGAGAGACAGTTGTATCGAGGAACCACGATAGGAGAGGCAGACAAGCGACTGAAGTCGAAGATGTTCTTATCGTTGAGAAAACAGGGGCAATGATTCTTCTTTCAGAAAAATCCCAATAGGAAAAAAATGACGTAAACATTGGAATAATGAAGGATTGCAGCAGTTTTTTTGGAGATCCTATTGACCTAGCCAGAGGCTGCGATTTTGGCTCCAAGGAATAGTCGATAGTGAGAGACATTTTAATATTCAGTATGAAGCATGAGGAGGTTCGAAAACAGCTTTGTATGGACACAATGAGTCCCACTGATGCCCTTCAGTTTGCGGTGATGAAAGAAAGGGGAGAGATGCTGTTCAAAAGGGTGAGCGGTGGTGTATCGAAATTCGAGCGAAACAAGTTTCACCATTGGAGACAGAATGCCACCGGGAATAACCAGCAAGGCCACATCAACAGAAAACCAGTGAATG
>NC_087068.1:24091468-24236582 GCF_963678635.1 Symsagittifera roscoffensis | reverse complement strand
GATAAAAAAAATAGTGGCTTAGGTGAAGGTAAAGTTTAAATTTCGGCCTGAAGTCCCTTCGGCTTGAAGTCCCGCCGGCTTGAAGTCCCATCGGCTTGTTTGTCCTAGAAACTAAAAATACAACGGTCTAAATTAGCAGCAAAACAAAGGTTTGCGCGGTGGCCAGTCAATAAGCAAAATGGTCTAAGAGGAGAATGGATCCAAGAGCAGAAAAACACAAATATCAAATTTTATAAGCTTACAGGTAAGTTAAGTATAAAAATTGTCAATTTTACCAAAGAAGCAATAGTTTATGCATAATTTGAATAATTCAATCGAGACTTTTTTTAAAATTCTTTTTGGAAAAATTTGAAAAAGTTTTTCAATTCATGCATATTTTATGCGTTTTCTAAGTAATTTTGACGATTATAATACTTATTTTATCAATTAGCCCGTATTAATCAATGAACGTTAGTATTTTTCTCTGTTTTTCTGCTCATTGACCCATTCTGCTCTTGGACCATTCTGCTTTTTGCTCCGCCTCCGGTCTGGGGCCAAGCTTCCCCAATTAAGACAATTATCTTGCAATTTTTCAATAAAACTATCAACTTCAAAAACACAACAGTCAAAATTAGCGGCAAACAGAGGGTTACGCGCACAATAGCACTTGTGTTAAATTGAAGCGCAGCGGAGCAAGTGGTCGCTAATCGCCAATGCCGCGTTTGAAGTTAGCTATCACACTTTTTAAATATTTTGAGTCTGCTAAAAACACCGGTCTGCTAAAAAAACTGGTCTGCTAAAACCCCTAGCACCTTATGTATGTTTAGAATATAGTTGAGTTTTGAAATCAGACAAGCGTATCAATGGTCTTCCGAAATGTTCCAAAGGTTGCCGGGGATCAAGCCGACGGGACTTCAAGCCAAATCGAATAATTAGGATTTTCAGGCCAAACGTTTTGTCAAAAAGTTACAAATTATCAGTTGTTTGAAAAACGCTTTGAAAAAATTCTCAATTTCTTGAGCTTTTTTTCTACAAGTTAATGGCTTTTTTAAATTTTTGGGCCTCTAATTAATGTTTAGGAAAATTAAAAAAATCTTATTTTTTATTGAAGGTTTTTTTCAAGTGTATGATTTATGCGCTTCACAATCCGGCTGATCTAACTATCTGATGACCCTCTTAAGTGGAGCATTGTCACGAGGAACACTTACTATGAACTAAACTTGCTGTTTTTTCTAAATGAAACTTTTTACTAATGAAAATTTAGCGCTTTGAGGTGCTTGTGAGGTTGAAATTTCGGCTTGAAGTCCCGTTGTCTTGTTGTCCTAGAACCGTTCCAGATGTGGGCGTCCCTCGCGATGGAGGGACCGAATTTTGGAACTTTTTTGTCAGTTATTTTCAGTAAATTAGAATTGAGTATTGTAAAATTGAGAAAAAAAATCACGGAAATCTCATATAAATTGAATAAATCTGGGATATTAATACAAATATTGTCTGATTAGAAAAGAAACACAAAAATGTTTTCAAATTTTGCAAAATTTAAGTGGAGCATTGGCAAAATCTAACACCGATTGTTAAAAAATTGAAAATCAAACTAAAAAAGAAATTTTTTTTGTTTATCTGCAAGAAAAGTGCACCAAATTTTTGTTTTGCTGCTATAATCCATTTTCTGTTAAGAATGAGTTTGGTTTTGAGCAAAAGCCATCTAGTTTATAGTAACATCTGTGGATTCTGATTGGTTTAAAGTTTTCCATCAGTCGATTTCTGCATAATGAGAATACCCCCCGTTCCAGGGGATTTTACGTACTTGCAGTTTTTTTGTATTCGGTTCAAATCTTTACTTAACAACTTGACGGGATTTGTAAATGAATTGATTTAACAATCAATTTTACAAATGAAAATTTTGTAATTGTTTTTCAAACAAATTTTTCTTTATTAAGTGAAAAAAGACTTTATTATTTGCTTAACCAAAAAGACCCCTCGGATGGATTGTTTTAAGGGTAGGCAACCAGACCAAACTTCAAACTTTGATTTGGTCGTCTATCTTTATAAATTAATACATCCGAGGGGCCTTGTAGGTTATACCTTCTAAAAAAAAGAAAATCGAAAACGTCGATTCTTTTAAGAAACGCGAGACATCATTATAGGGCCGGTTAAAGTTTTTTTTGTTGGCGTTCTTTCTGCGTAAATTTCATGAATTTTGCACCAAATGCGTTTTTAATTGACATTGTGCTCGCGATTTTTACATTATTTTGATTTGATTCTTTGCTCGAGATATCAGTCCACTATTTTTAAGCAAAATCGATCCAATTTTTTGCTGGAAGTTTTCATTTTCACTTTTCATCATTTCGGGGTTTATGACCAGAGAAACCAAAGTGATTCATACTTTATCTCAATACGTTTATCTTGACGCTGATTTGATTAACAATTTAAGAAATAGCATCCAAAAATAACAAGGGTTGTCGGTTGCTGTGCAAGCAGCACACAATGTTCCAATCACATCAATTGAAAACTGAAAAATAAAGGTTTTCCTGTTTTTTCAAACACAAGTCGCTTTTTGGGCGTGATTAGATCGATAAATTAGGTTATACAATAGTGAATTATGCATACGCGAAAGCAGTTGTCTTTGAATAAAAATAACTAAAAAAATTTGCAATTTTTTTCCTATTTTTTTTTATTGTGTTCTAGTGTCAACAAATTATTTTGATCAGTTAAACCTTACATGTGAATTAAATTTCCCTCATTTGCAAAAATATGGATTCTTCCTTCACTTTTAATGAATACAGCTATTTCTTTCTAACCAAGATCACTACACAATCTAATTTATAAAAAACTAAATCTGTTATAAAAAATTCACTTGAAAGAGCGCCCTAGGACCGAAAATCTGCTTGTTTTCGTGTGTCTCAAAGCCGGAAAAAAACTGTTGTTTTTGCTTCTCTTTGTAAAGAAATGAAAATGAGAATTCCTCCAAAAAGCTAAGTCGTAAAACCAAAATTCAAAACTGAGGAAAACTGAAGAAAAAAGCAAAAAGATTTATGTGCGCTCAAAATTAGGCATGAAAGTCGGTATAACATTTGCAAAACCCAGGAATCACAAAAATGCCTGGCAACCAAAACTTTTTTTTTAATAAAAAAAACATGTCAACAACCTCTTTTGCGCATAATAATTCCGAATAAAAAATCAATTGATGCGAAACAGTTTTTGTTTGGTCGGTATATTTGTGTTGGATTGTTTCTAGCAAAGTCTATGCCAATGTTTGAAAAATGTATAGTAGTGTCATCTCTTAGTTTATAATTTTTCCGGAAACTAATATTATGATTTTTTAAAGTTCTCTATTATGATTTTTTAAATATTTTTTGATTGGAATTGTAATCAATGTTTCTTTTTCTGGATAAAATACTTTCCTTTTCTTTGCTAACTTTTTTCAAAAAAAAAAAATTGATGAAATTTTCAATTATTAAATTTTTACATAAAAATATTTCAAAAGAACTAAAAAAATCTTCTGCTACTGGCTGTTATGTTTGTACTAAGTTACTCGCGGAGTTTTTTTTTTTTTTTTCTAATTACTAAATCATGTTTTTTATTTTTGTTTATTACTGAATAAATTTTGAAGAAAAAAAACAGTTTGAGTGTGCATAACTTTTTTGTTTTTTCAAACAAAAAAATCAAGTACCCCAATTAATAACTGGAATGGTTCGAGTAATATATTACATCAAAGCACTCTAAACTGTGATTCGATTGTTTTTTTTTTCAAAAGTTGTCTCTGTGTCAAAAAAAACTGGTTCAAATTTTGAAGTTTTAATCTAACTTCGAGCGAGTAACAGACTTAGTTGCTCCTCGCACTTACAGCTCTGTTGCACAACAAATCTTAAAACTGTAAGATGCTCCTTTTGCTTTCGCTGTTTTAAGTTTCAATTTTATGCAGACTTTAGTCATGTCAGTCTACTGATTGATTTGATGCTTATCTTAAGCTTATGTATTGTCTACGACATTTGAACTTTTTTCTTTGCCGAACCTAAATTTGCCACATTTTCGACATGAATATGCCGCCAAATTAGTAAACTGAACGACTCAAAACTCAAAAATCAAGAGAAATCATTTAAAAAAGAAACAACTGAACTACGATCTGAAATTGGAATCCTAATCATCCAAAACGTATTGCCATTGTCATTGGCGCACAATAGTTTTTTTAAAAAAAGAAACCGAAACCAAGGTTTTTTTGTTTGAAAAATCAACGAACCCATCCTTATACTAACCAATTGTTTACTTTTTTTCAACTTTTTCTATTGTAAGTTCCAAAGAAAAAAAAACTCAAAATCATTTTTTTTGTTACAACAATTGCGAGGGTTCCATGTAATCAAAAGAATTACACTCCTTGTACTCCTTACAAGCAGCTTCTCAGACTCAGTCCCAGAATTACACTCCTTGTACTCCTTACAACCAGCGTCTCAGACTGAAGAGAAACACCGAGATGGCACAGAAATATCAGGAGACCATCGACATCGACTTGCAGAAAGGTTTCATAGTCAAAGTTGATTATTCCCATGAAGACTCAACAGGAAAATGGTACCTTCCTCATCATCCAGTGACAAAAATCAATAAACCTGGCAAGGTACGCCGAGTCCTTAATGCATCGAGCATCTACAAAAGAGTATCACTCAACAGCAACCTACTAACTGGACCAGACCTCCTCACAAACCTTACTGGAATCGTTATGCGATTTCGCGAGGACCAAATCGCTATTTCTGCCGACATTGAAGCAATGTTCATGCAGGTCTTCATGAGCCCAGAGGACCAGCCGTATTTGCACGACCTTCCAATACAACCCGCAACCTTCCAATACACCCGCCACATCTTCGGAGCTACCGACTCACCATGTGTTGCCTGCTACGCCACTCGACTATGTGCGAAGGACAATGCCGACAAATATCCAGCCTTGGAGCAAATCACAAAACGCAACATATACATGGACGACCTATACAAAGCCGTTTCAACACCGACGGAAGCGACACAGTTAATGAACGACCTTCAAAAGATGTTCAGCCTTGGAGGTTTCAACCTCACAAAATGGACCTCAAACTCTCAACAATTCCTCACAACAGTCTCAACAATTCCTCACAACAGTCAACGCGAACCACTTGGAAAACAGCGACAGCCTCACCAAGAAGGAACGACCCCTCGAAAGAGTTCTTGGAGTGAAATGGAAACCAGACACGGACGTCTTTCTTGTGGAAGCAAAGAAGTTTCACGCCATTGACAAGAAGGACTTAACGCAGCGCAAACTATTGAAGTTTGCTCTTCAGTCTTTGAACCGCTTGGAATTACGATGCCACTGACATTTCGACTACGACAATCACTTCAACATGCCTGGAGTAATGGACCTCAATGGGACAAACCTCTAAACATGGAGCATTTAACAGACCTCAACGATTGGATAGACAAGCGAAGCCAATTCAACGACATCTGCCTGCCCCGGATTTACTTCAAACCAGAAACGAAGATACTGGAAACCCAACTCCATGTATTCAGCGACGCCTCCGAACTTGCCTTAGCATCAGTTGCTTACCTCAGAATCAGATACGACGACGACACAACGGAACTCAAGTTCGTCATTGGAAAAACCCGAGTAGCACCCATCAGCAGAATGACAATTCCAAATCTCGAGCTTCAAGCCGCCACTAACGGAGCTAAACTGTCTCGTTTCATCAAAGAACAACATGACATACGAATCGACAGTACGACACTATGGACAGATAGTACAACAGTTCTTCATTGGATAAACTCGCCGAATCAACGACACCGGATCTTCATTGCCAACCGCCTGAATTTCATCATGGACTCAACATCTTCACTGGACTGGAGATACATCAGTAATCGACTTCAACCGATTTAGCACTTGGACAAGAGCACTCAGATTTACTTCATATGTTCTTCTCTTCGCAGAAAACATCAAAAGGAAGACACGCCAGAGCCTCTCACTTCAACACCTCACCTTAGGATTCGCATGGATCATTAAACACTCACAGAATCAATCATTCCCCAAGGAAATAGCATGCCTGACAAAGAAATCTGACATTCCACCCTGCAGCCCTCTACAACCTCTTTGCCCCTTCATCGACGATCACAAACACTTACGTGCCAAATGACGACTACAGAAAGCCCCGCTTCTACTTTGCAGCCGACATCCAGCCATTCTGAACGCAGAAAACTACCCAATACAACTTTTCATGAAGCAAACACACGAAATAAATTCCCATTGTGGAATGGAACACATCCGAAGCATTCTTCAGCAGGACTTTTGGATCATAAGATCACGCAAGCATCTGAAGAAAACTATTCGACAATGCATACCTTGCCGAGGCCTTCGACAGGAACCAGTGAAGCCTCTGATGGCAGATCTACCCCTACAACGACTCCCTTTATCGGAAAACAGTTACCCCTTCTACTCAACGGGAATTGACTTCTTTGGACCCTTTGCCACGCGGAACAACGACGAGTACAGTAAGCGATACGTTCTCTTCTTCACCTGCCTCGTCACGCGAGCAGTTCATTCAGAAATATGCCAGCAAATCGACACAAACTCAACTCTACAAGCCATACGCCGTTTCATCGCTAGACGCGGTAAGCCCAGGATCATCTTCTCTGACAACGGAAAAGCCTTCGTTGCAGCTGACAAGGAATTACAGGAAAGCCTTTCTGAGATTCAACACAGCAACGACTTCAACAATCAATGCCAATCACTTGGAATAACCTGGAAGTTCAACCCACCTGCAGCTCCTCACTTTGGTGGATCATGGGAACGCCTCATAAAAACATTTAAGATTGCCTTATACAAAGTCATTGGAACACGGACACTGGACGTCGAAACTCTGTCAACCTTCACGTGCGAGGTTGAAGTTATGATGAATTTTCGCCCGCAAACCCACGTCTCACCAGACCCAACCAAAGACGAGCCCCTTACACCCAATCACCTTCTACTAGGACGACGAACAAACAATTTGCCTCCCGGATTGTTTCTCCCTCGCCACACAACGGAAAGAGAACTTGGAAACAAGCTCAAGCCTTGAGTCAACAGTTCTGGAACAGATACCTCAAAGACTACTTGCCAACCTTGACGACCCGAACGAAATGGACAAAGCAAGTGGAAAATCTTCAGCAAGGAGACCTTGTATGGATACTGGAAGACCTAACGCCTCGAGGTCTTTGGCCCCTGGGACGGGTACTTCGTACTTTCCCTGGTGCAGACGGAATCGTTCGCTCCTGCAAAATTAAAACTAGCAGGGGGATTCTACACCGACCAGCAGTCAAACTCTCGCGAGTATTGGACCACAGTAACAACTAGATGACCAACATGATCAACGACAGCTAACAACTAGATGACCATTACAATCAACGACGACGTACCATCAGCTTCAACGAACAGTTTTCTAATTTGCAACCTGCAAATGGGCCCGGCTATGTCTACGACATTTGAACTTTATTCTTTGCCGAACCTAATTTTGCCACATTTTCGACATGAATATGCCGCCAAATTAGTAAACTGAAAGACTCAAAACTCATCAAAAGAAATCATTTAAAAAGAAACAACTAAACTACGATCTGAAATTGGAATCTTAATCATCCAAAACGTATTGCCATTGTCATGTATCATCGAGGTTCAGCCCACAATCCCGAGATTTGCCAGGATTATTTTTCTTGTAGATTAATCGCAATCGTCGGTGCAAAAATACTGAGTATTGATCAGCCAATTTTTGACGTCGCGCCAAATAATATTTCCATCTCTTTTGTTGCTTTTGCGCAGCAAAAGGAAATTAACATAATTTCCGTGCCAACTGATTCTTCGTTGGGGGAGTATTCTCATGATGAAGGGACTGAATGACGGAAACTTATAACCAATCAGAATTGTTAGACGCTCCTAGTGGCTAAATGAACTTAGCAGAAAACCGAAGTTATAATTAACAGAACATGAGATATAGCAGCACAACAAAGTTTTGCTGTAGAACTCGTGCAGATTTAAAACATTTTTTGTTATATTTTTCCCTTTTAAAATCGGCTTTAGTTTGTTTTTAAAGAGCTGACTTCAATTTCGCAAGATATGAAAATTCATGTACCTGTTTATTCCCTAATCTGTCAAAATGAATTTTAATGACCTTGACCTTTTCGCTTTTTTTGAGATTGTTGCGATTTCTCTGAGATTTTTTAATATTCAATTCTAATTGACTAAAAATAACTTGAAATAAATTTCCACCATTCAGTTCCTCAAATATAGGGTACGCCACCTTTGTTGTCAAAAATTGCAAAAATTTTTGAGCTGCTTCCTTTTATGAGGGGATCTATTTGCTGGAAGAAAACCTCTGTTACAAAACTAAATTTCAATCCTTTTGATTAGTTTCATTATATATGTGCCAAATTTTCAGCACTGTAAATTTAATAAAATGAAAAGGAAATGAAAAAAGATTGAAACTCTTTGCTTGAATAATTCTCGCTAAATGCTAAGATTTTACACTTTTATCGCAACAGCTGATCATGCAGTTAGATTGATTCTAATCAATTAAATCTCAAACCAACATTTGCAAGTTTAAACACATAAAAAACACGAAAACTTGTGTATATTTGAATACAGATCTCCAGCATTCATAAAACATGAATAGGCCATACAAATTTTCAATCGGTGACGTTCATTTTGTCGGCGCTTACACAAAAGAAACCGTTTTGGCAGCTCAAAATTATCAAGGTAGCCCTGACGATATTTATTTGTCAACGTACCCTAGATCAGGAACCACATGGGTCCAAAACTTCTTAATTGGGCTTGTATATGGCTGCGATGCTTTGAGGGACACCAAAAACTTCGATGAGATATTTCCTTATTTGGAAGTGGATTTAAACGGGGTTCGAGGCTATGAAGAAGCTGAAAAATCGTTAAGACGAGCCAGGCTGCTGAAGACTCACTTGCCGCCGCACATGGCTCCTTCTCAATTGGTCTTCGAGAACCGAAAGCAGGTACGGATTGTTCCATCTTAACAAAAAAAGTACCTTACGGTAGCTGCAACCAAACCATTTTGGAACAGTTTTACATTTGATCAAAAACTGTTTTGTTTACAAAAAAATAAAGAAGTTTTAAAATTTTGAAGATTTTGACAAAGAAGCAAAGAAACAGAATTAATTAAAACACACCACCTCATTTTTCATTTTAAGGCAAATTGTAAGTCTGTCCAAAAAAGTTATCATACTTAAAAACTGCAACACTTATTTCAGATTATTGTCGTTCGCAACCCCAAAGACGTGGCCTTGAGTCTATTCCAGTTCTACCAAAAGCAACCTGTTCTGAAAGCGGCCTTGGAAAACAAAGACCTGCGTGCCTTTCTAGACGACTTTCTGGTGGGAAATGTGCTCTATGGAAGCTGGTGGAACTGGATAGATGCCTGGCTCAGGAAATATTGGTTAGCTTAAAAAATAGAGAAAAATAGCTGAACTGTGTTACCTAAACGAGTTCAATATTCAAATTAAAAAATGAAATATCAGCATACTTTTATTAACAACACAAATTTTACAAAATTAGAATGGTAATAATGGCCACCTTTTTAATAATGAATTGATGTGAGAGCTGTTCGAGTGATACATATTAACATTTGGATTTCAGTTAGGACTTGTAACTTAGAGGGGGTGGAGTGAAGATGCACAGGGGCAGAGCGGATTTCGGGAGTGAGGCGATTGCCCCCCCCCCCTCAGGGACTCGACCCCCTCACCAACCAAATAACAGATGTTTTGTTTTGTTTTGTTTTGTTTTGTTTTGTTGGTATATTTTTATGACATCCATTTTGGTCAACCAACCTTAAAATTTTTCCAAAGGCATCAATATATTCTAAATTTGAAGGGGAGCACGCGCCAAAAAAACTCATTTTTTTGGTCAAAACTTTCCCAAAAGTGCGCAAAGAAGTTTAAGACTGCGGTGCAAACTGCGGTCGACTTAAGACCCCTCAAGAAAATGCTAGATTCAACCCTGAAGGTGCATCGGAAAAATTACCATGAAATTCAAATCACCTAGCTCAAATATTTTCTCAGGGCAAACAGCATGCATTACAATTTTTCACCTCCTTGTTAATAAAAAGTGTGAAACGATCTGGAGTTTGACGAGCGTGTGAAATAAAAGATTCCGGCTTGCTTCAAAAAAGCTGACTATTACTCACAAAAAAGTCACCGATCTCATCTTTGCGTTCTTTTCTCGGAATTGAAAATTTCTCAGAAGACGATTTGACAGATCTGAAGACTCTCACGTCTATGCAATCTATTAAAGATCGATTGGATTCCGACTGGAAATTTAAGGACACTGGACTAATTAATAAAGGTCAAACCAACAGGTGGAAAGATGAGTTTCCGGAAGGATACGGGGAAAAGTTTGATGAGTTGACCAGGAAAACTTTTGGCGATTCGGACATAGTTGAACGTTTTGTATGATTTATTTGGGACAAATGATATCAGACGATACAAAGCGTTTGACTTCTCACTTAAAATTTTTTCTAGATAATTTAATTTTGAAAATTCTAAGTGAGTGCTGAAGAATAAAATTATTACCCAATAGAAAGTATTTTGAAGCAAAGGCTTCTAACAAAAGCCCCACACCGCACATACATTTAGAGCATACTAAAAACCATAGTAACGGATACAGGGGGAAAGCAAGGTGTTCGCGGACGCAAGCGTGTTTGAAAATAGTTTGAATGTTATGAAATCATGAGCCAGATTCTCCAACGAATGCGAGGCACCAAAATTCTTAATATCAAAACTCATTGGTTCTTTCAGAGTGAAAAAAAACTAAATCTGATGCATTTAAAGCCGAATTTTTCCGCCCACAATGAAAAAAACCATTGCGAACATTATTAATGTCCTGCAGAGAACAGTTTATGGTATTTAGATGCAACGTTTGAACACCCACCCCGGTAGCTTGCTTTCCTCGGGGAATTGGTCGCCCAAACAAAAAATTGCAACAAAAAACATTTCAAACACGGATTTTTTCCAACATTTTTTAATCGACATTTGTATAAAATAACTTCATTAGATCAATTGTTTGCATGCTATGAATACATCAATCATCTGCTTGCGTTTCTACATGTCTTTTGTAGCGTTTCATCGTCTTTGATTGGGGGGTGATTGCTCAATTGGTCATTACATGGGGGTGTAATAAAATTTTAACTTGAGTAGAAGGCGGAGCATTTTACACATGCTACGCTGGAAACTTCCTGTGGAAAACTCTAGGAAAAAAAATTCAATTCGAAGTCTGGTTTCTTTGGTTCCTCATCTTGCCATGATAAAACAAATACCAAATTAGTTTAACTCAACAGAAGACCAACTTCCTTCCAACTTTCAGCGGTTGAAACAACAACTTCATGAACAGAACCCCAGAAAAACCTGCAAAAAGAGTCCGGATCTTCAGCTTTTAAGTAACATGGATTAAATACTCGCAGATAATTATATTCTGCCTAACAGCATTTTAAGCAACAACGCTTTATATCGTGATGGATATAGTTATTGCTGTTTAAAAATTGGAGATGAAAAATTGATGCACAAACAATTAACACTGGAGCAAAAAAGAAGCCAAAACAGATGACTGTTCAAAATTTGCTATTGCTACAAAATTGGCTTTAATAAGCTAAGATTAACATATTTGGTATTCATGCTTAACCATGTAGAACAATTCATTTTACCATAAAACTGATGCCAATAGCAGGTGAGGGAAGGAAAAAAAAGCTAGATTCGTTTTGGTATATATATAAAAACTATACGTAGTTAGCCTTAAAAATGACCCCGAAGTAAATACCAAAAAATTTAGCAAGGAAGTTAGAGAGATTGGTATTAATGAATCTGACTCTGATTAGTGCTACTTAAAGCGGATCCGTACTGTCAATTTCCTAAGCAAATTAGATCATTACACCAATCCGTTTGCTAAAATAAAATGTTTCCAGCAAACTTAGCAAGCAATGAAACTGAAATATCTTCAATGATTTCATAGTGAATCGGTTCGCAGTAGTGTATGTTTTGTAAACAATAGCAGTAAGCGATGAAAAATTGAAATTTTCCATCATTTCATAGCGCGGATGGGGTCGCAAATGACAGTTTTGTAGGCAACCTCATCAAGCCATGATACATTACATTAATTCGTTTTTCTCTGAAAACTCATCAAGCGACGAAACTTCAAAAATTATTAGGTTAGTTCGTAAAGTTAAAGTTTTTCTGAGAAAACTCATCAAGCGATGAACCTTTGTGCTATTTGAAGTTATTCTATCGCATATATCGGCGGTTCGAAAAAAATTGAGTATTCTATGCCAGTCAGTGAAGCCCATTTAATAAAGTAAAAATTGAAAATAAAGTCAAAATTGTTTAAGAAAATTACAAAAAATGTTGGCATCAATTTAAGTTTTTCCGAAAGTATTTCAATTATTTTTTAGGAATTTAAATTTTTCTTCAGCCTGATTCTTAGCAGTTTTTCTGCCAATTGTGGGGACTTCTCGCAAATTTGTGAAAACAATTCAAAAGCTGTTTTTTTGAGCAAATCTATTTGCTACAAATATTCATCAAATATGTCTGAAAAATTAGATTGTTTGCTTTTTCCGCGGAACTGTAAAATTTGAAATTAATTATCATGAATAAATTTTGTACTTTGGCGTCGGATAGAATACAGCCGGCGCATTTTTTTTTTCAATTCAAAATGCTCATTTTAGATTAAAATTTTTCATTTTAATTGAGTGGGCTCATAAATTCACATTTAAATAAATTGAATTTTAAATGGAAACTTAAATTATTTCAATTTGTTTTTTAATGGAAATCACTGATGCCAGTGATAAAACTTTGGAACATATTTTTGTAAGGTTTACAGATAAGGTGTTTCCAAAAAAGCTCATCAAGCGGTTAAAAAATGAAAAATTTCATGTTCTTACACAGCGCGAACCAGTTTGCGTAAATTTAGCTTTAAGAAACCTCATCAGCCGATTAAACTTTTAAATGTTTCTACTATTTTCATTAGTTCAAAATAATCGATAGCATGCATCGTTTCGCTAAAAAATAGTGTCCGAAGCTCATCGAGCCATGAAACTTTTCAAAATAATTCACAGCGCAAATCTGTTCACAAAGTATTAAGTAAGTTTTCTCTTGGGCCCATCAGGTGATGAGGTTTTCAACTATATTTCAAGTTACATCTGCAGCAAAAATTGGTTCACAAAAATGAAATGTTTTTAGACTAAATCCTCAGTCGATGAAAATTTCGGAATATTTCTGATGCTTTTGGAGCGTTGTCATATTGGGTTTCGGCTATTTTAGGACAAAACAAAAAGTTTGTCGTTTTTAGTTCACCTCAGAAAGGAAAACTTTCACAAAATACTTGACAAAAAGACTAGCAGGTTCTTTTTAGCCAAAATTTGATTTGATCTTGTCCAAAGCGTTGACTTTAAAAAACCTTCCAGAACCTTCTTGCAACGTTTACCTGATAGCAATTTCCTAAATGTAACGCTCGAGAGCCGCATTTTATCCATTGCCTCTTATGAGTACAAAAAAGATGTCAGTTGAATAATATTTAGAAGCTAAATTTTGTTCGATATTTCACGATAGCCCGTTACAAAAATGATAGACTTTTAATAGGGAGAAATGGATTCAAAGTAAATTGTAATTATCTAAAGATAGCCGCCAGCGTGTAAAAAGCATAAAATTTTTTGGGTAATTACTATTATAAAAAAAAGAAAGTATTAAATTAAAATATCTATTTTCTTTGAATAGTGCTAGGTTCTGTTTAGCCAGAAGTTGAATTGAGTTGACCTAGTCCTATTGATTTTTAAAAACCTTCTAAACTCAGAATGTATCGAGTTCTAAAATATTTTTCAAAAACTTAGCTGATAGCAATTTTTTAAATGGTACGCTCGGTATATGATTGGAACAAAGGTTGAAACATTGGTAACGAAAAACATTTTACATGAAAAAAAAAAACAGTTTGTGCACCAACGAAAATTTTCAACGTGAAACCTTTACCCTCGCTTCGTTGCGCTGCGAGTTTTCTTTGAAATTAACTACCTGATTTTACGTAGAAAATCGGACCTCAGGCCATAGTTCCTCCCCACCCTAAAATTTCGATTTAGCTTGTTGACGAGCTTATTGAAAAATTTCAAATAACAAAAGCTATAAAACCTTTTTTTAGCAATCCGATATGCAGTCTAAGATTGGTGTTTCAGATAGAGAATACAAAATCGATTTGTCGGTTTAATTGCTAAGTTTGAATTTCTTCACTTAATGGCCATTTTGGTTCCGACTTTCGCAGACATCGAGTCCCCAAAATCAACTTAAATAAGATATTTTACCTCCGATCATTTATTGCAGTATGGAAATTTCCAACTTTTCCATGCTCTGGACTACTTTATAGGCGCTTTAAAGATTTTATCCATACTCCTGAAAACGTAACGCGAATTATTAAAGAGTGACGCAAACTTCAGCACAAGAAAACTGTTCCAAATTGAATTGAGGCTAGCTAACTGGTTGTATTAATTTCGTACGACTCAAATTTTTACACTTGATCTTTGATGTTGTCCAAAATTTACAGTTTTCATTATTTTCGTTTCCCAGCAACTATTCGATATGGACTAAGGTGCAGTCGGGATATTCTAGCTTCGCTCTCATATACATGCAGTCTTGTCTGCTTTTTGTGGCCCTTACTGGCGGCTTCTCATAATCAGTTTATATGTACATACTTCGTGTTTTTCCAACATATGAAAGCATTTTAGTTACCTCAATGAGTCGGTCAGCTGTCCACTCCAAACTACAATGTACTAGTTCTGAGCTGCCAAAACGGAAATTCTTTATGTAGTTCTTATTCGTCCGACTTTCGATATATGTCCGGGTGGTCTTTTTATTCAGATCAATTTTAGAAATGTTGACTGCGTTGGATCATCGCTCCGGAAATCGTGGGATTGCCAGGCGAGTATGCTTGCACTAGACTTAAGTGTAGATTTGGCGCTGGAATAAAACTTGGAAAACACAAACTATTCATGCTTGGCAAATCATTCGCACTCATAATCGTTTTAAATTGAATTGAGGCATTAACCAATTGGTCTTATCAATTCTATAAACGACTCAAATTTTACACTTTGATATTATCAGCCTTAATTTTGTAGTGTGCCAACATTTTATATAACAAAAAAATATTCCAGAATAATAAACGGGCAGTCTGATACGGGCATTCTTGTTTGTTACTACGATAGAATAATTCTTTAACTAAAACCGCCCTAACCAATGACACTTCCTTCTTTTAGAAACAAAATCATTCGTGCCTGGTTGAAAACATTTCGAGTTTTAATGGACCCTGCAAAATTGTAGATCGAAATTAGGAAATCTGATGAAGATGCAGCAATCAACTCGTTTTATGTTGGTCTAATATGTACCGCGTTTTCATACTCGCCATTAAGAGTCAAATACCAAATTAACCAATCAGTATAGAGATTAGACAGCAAACGTACGAAAAAAAACAATTATTAATTATTTATTTCGTACGTATTCTTTGTAATCTCGATTATGATTGGTTAATTTAGTGTATTTCTCTACTTACGGACGAGTATGAAAACGCGGTTGTCTACTTACTTCTACGTAACCCTATAAATTCTATCCCAATATCTTATTCTTAACCCATTGACGGCTGGAATTGAATAAAAAATCAATAATTTTTAATTAAGGTAATTTATCAACAACAAGAAAGAACAAATAGAGTCTGCATTATATGATTATTATGCGTTTTTAATCATGAACACATTACTCTGAGTCCAATATCCCTTTTTGTTTTGAGTTCTAGCACTGACAAGAAATTTCAGATTTTTATTGATTACAGACCGCGGCACCGAAAAGTAGTTGCAGTGACTTTCAAACGACACCGAAGTAGAGAAGGCGTAATCACCGTCATTTCTGCTAAGGATGGTCAAGCTACTTGTTGAAAGCGACCAGAGGATGAGATGGTTTCTATAGATATGTGAGATGCAGCTAATATCACTCACAGCATGGACACTAGGTTTTATGACAGATACGGAAGAAAAAAAAATGCATGCGCTTCAATCTCCACTATCTCATTTACCTCGTTAACAAAGTGGACGAATGTGTCGTACTCGCATGCATTAACAATCCTTGGCAGAGATTCGCATTTGTACTCAACACTTTGATTGTTAGTTTGTCGGACAGTTTTCTTAACTTTGTCCCAATAAACAAACTCAGCTACGTCTTTTCGGAACAGTGCAAAAAATAATGGTATTTGATGGGATTCTAGGTTAAGTTTGATCTTTCTGAAACTTTTCTCCTCTATAAAGAAAACATAAGCAAAGTTGCTGGCTTTGATTAGAATGGTTGGACTTGATCGAAATTCCATTAGAAAAAATGCTTGGATATCGCTGTGTAGATCATCGCTTGTAGTGGCCGCTAATTTGTTTTTTAACATCCTGACGCCATCTTTGTGGTCTTCGAACTTAAATTCGTAAACAATGATTTCATTTCCTACCCTCTTAACGCTGTATAAATCACCAAGCATCTTTGAGTACACGTAACAATCTTCATTACGTTTTTCAACAGAGGGTATTTCAATATTTCTCGCTAATTCATCTGATAATCTGTCAACCAATTGGCTAGTATCTACAGCTATAGAACACCTCGAACCCATAATTTTGCATAGTTTCAATTCTTCAGCTTTCTTTTTGACTTCAGCCACTTGCTGTTTCTTTTCCTTGAACAGCTCTACCATGTGGCCCTCTGAGCAAGACAATAATTCTCGAAGACCACTTTGACAGTGTAACAAGAGTTCATAGTTTTCGGTAGATTCTTGCTCCATGTTAAGAGTTTTCTCGTTTTTTGCTTTGATGCGATCTAAAACATTTTGCTTCAAAACGTCCATTGCCGAGGAAACATCTTGGACTAATTGTTCGAACCCTTTTTTCCGTGTCTCTTTCTGTTTGTTAAGCCTCTCCTTGGTAAGTCTTACCGTTTTCTCAGAGGAATCTAAATCTGACAGTAATTCAAAGACTTCCGATCTCACTTGGGAAGCTCGTTCTTCAATAGGCATTATGTTATGATTTGAATGTTTCAAAATACAGTTCAGACACAGAATTTCCTCACAATTTGTGCAAAACACACAGCACAAATTTTTGTGAGTTGTACACACAGCGGGTTTTAGTGACTTATGGTCCAGGATGTCATGACCTTTCCTCACATGAGCTATGATACAACCTTCACAACTAAATTTAACACCGTCCACAGCCTCCAATTTGTCATTACATGTCGTGCACTGGAACAGTCGTTCTTTCTCGAAAGCTTCAAAACATGATTCGCAATTGATTTCTGTAGTTTTATCAGATCCCGTAACAGAGGACTCTTCATGTTCCGTATCCTGCTCTACAATTGACTCTCCTGAATTTAATTCCATTTCACATGGCTGGCTCAAACAACAGTACTGAAAGAGGATCAGTATCAAAAATAATCAAATTGTAATGGGTATATATAAACATAACCATCGGCCAGGCCAGTTGGAAAAGCGTTAATGATTTCAACAACGCCGCATAAATGATTTCTACATTATTTAACGTTCGACAACTACCTTTGAAACTGATGTCGCTATCTCAATTTGATTGTTAATCAAGAATCGAAATGAACTAATTCGAATTTTTCCTAGCAAAAAACAGGAAAATTCAGTACAAAAAAATTGACTTCGATCTATTACAGCTTAACTTAACAACGACGCGTGAACTTCAACCGCTATTTTTACGCAACGGATATAATTAAGAAAATAAATATGAGAGTTAATTACAGCTAAAATTGAAATAAATTAAATTGTAATAACATTCAATAACAAAGATAACATTTAATCAATTTTTGTCTAACTTATTCGGAAACATTCACACCATCAGAGTCTTCTATTTTTTTGGGAATCATGATCAATGTGGCTTCTACATGGTACCACATTTAACCCATCTACGAGCATTCTTTGATGTAGTCAAAAGTGGGCTGAAAAAGACCGGATTGTCTGATCGATAAAACAAGAAAAAAATTCAGTAAGACCTATTTCAACTTTACTGACCAACCCTAAGGCGCCAAAATATACTAATTTTGAAGGGAAGCGCGCGCCAAACTAGCATTTATCAACAGCAACCACCATAACTTTTCGAAAAAAGATCACAGGTGAAATGTCGTTTCAGCTCAGGATGTCAATATCTTTCACATGGTTCAGAAAAATCTTTTCAAAAGACGTTGGTTAAAAAGTCGAAATTTGTCTAAAAACACAACCGTGCACAAAATATTTGTACGGCATCTTCTAAATCGCGAAAACAATATGCGTATGCTATACATGTCTATCTGAGATCGGTCTTGAAATTTGCTGATGCTGGACACTGGAAAAAGACTTCTTAGCAAATCACTTCGCTCCTCTTCTGAATTAATTTACTAGCTAATATTAAAAACAATTAACAAAACGATTTACTAAGCAAAATAATCAGAAAATTCATTTTTATTTTCCATCCTAAAAATGATCACCACAAGTTCACGAGCTTCACTTGTAGCGACACGCTTCAAGTTCACTCTAACCAAACTGAACTACAGGACAAAAGGTCACAAAACGGTATAAACATATATACATTTATACTCTATCAAGAATGTAGGTTGTACAGTTTCACAAACTCTTGAATTGAGGTGGCTGGCAACGAATGACTGAAAATAGACTTTATTATTAAGTTTCTATCGTCGGTTAGAAGCACTACATTTCTTTTTATGTAATAACTTCCATCTTGTGCCCTCTGTCTAGCTCGCTGCTCGTCTGAAAAATGACTGACTGCAGTTGCTATAATTGCGTCATCATTTTGCCCAGTGAAATTGTTCTTCAAATGAGCATCATGCATCACAACACCTTTCCACGTTTTTACTTTTACAGACGACATTTTATGTCGCATTTGTTCGTCGATATACTGCACTGCTCGGTTTGCACTTTCCGCCCTTTTTCGTCTCTCGTTCTCATTGGATGAAAATCCGAGTCGACTGAAATCTGATGGCACGTGTTTGGCAGTTTGACTCTTCCAGGCCGCAGGATTTCTTTCGTTCGGGTTACTAAGCCCTTCCAGTTCGTTCACAACTAAAAAAGGATAGTCAGTGGCTGGGCAAGTAGCCCAGAAAGTTCGCACCACAATTGTATTTGCAATAAAAGTAGAAAGATAGCCAACAAAAAGTTGGAGAAGAGTCAATGAACGCAAGTAAACATAAAACTTTCGAATTTCAAAGAAACAAATAGATGCCGTTTAAGCTCTCTGAATTTCTATAACAATTTATGATTGGCGCTTTTTTGATACCATGAACCCAACAATAAAAAACTGGATCAATAGTTAAAGTTTTTATTCCGCTGCAAATCTAAAATTAAATTCCACTTTCGAAACTAGAAATCGTTCACGTTTTTTGCGCCAATTCCACGTTCGTATTTGGAGTGCTATTTACGTCACTTTCAGATGAATTTCAATTGAACTCAAAAATTGCATTTATACCAAAGTGCATTCATAAATGCATCAATATGTATTAATGCACATCTGTAGTTATTAGAGACTTTTCCTGATAATCAGCAAGACCTATATAAGAGTTTTCACTACGTTTATTACTCTTAAAAACACTGACTTGTTTTTCGAAAAAATCCAGTTTCGATTTTCAAAGAAAAAAACGAACGCCCTTAGAGCTGATAACCGGATAAAAATCGTTGAGAAAATTGGATCAATAGGTAAAATTTTTATTCCGCTTGAAAATCTGAAAATTAAATTCTATTTTCGACACTAGAGGTCGATCACGTTTTTGTGACCTTTTAACTTTCGCTGTTCAATAGTGGAGTTTGTCTTCCTTTTAACAAAAGGAATGAACTGATCTCAAAAAAATCGTAGGTTAAACCGCAAGAAAATCAAATTAGAGCGTGAACAAATTTTAAGACTTCTCCTGAAAACAGGGGCAATTAAAAAATTCTTAATATGTTCACAGAGAAGAAGCTGCGCTTCGCGAACACTAGCGAGAACACGACGAAAAACAGCTCTATAGAGTGCAAAAGGAAAAGGCCTCTAATTAGTTTTAAAAATGGCTACTGTGATAAACGGACTTCTGTAATTTTTATAGCATTTTAAAACTTTTCCTGAAAAGAAAACAAAAATTTAGTTTTCAAGCAAGAAAATGAACGATTTTTTTTTACGTTTGTACTGTTTTCTCAATAACTAATAAAGTTTCAATGTTGAAAACTTGACATATGATCAATGAAACTTTTTTTACAATAACTGGATAAAAATCGCAAAAAGTGTTTTTAAGGTGCAATTTGCCCATTTAATTAGAGGGCGACAGAGAAGTGTTCTTTTTGCCAAAAACTCCCCGTAAACAATACAAGCAGTTTGTAACTTTGGACCTTAAATTATTCGTTAGAAAAATAAGAATCTTAGCTAAACCCTCGTATTAATTTCACCTTACTTAAAAAGGAAAACAAAAAGCTACTCAGCTACGAAACAAAAAGTAACTACGATTATGTGCAATCTACTATATAAATTGCTGTTACTATATATAATTTCAGTCAGCCTGTTTCTATAAGCCTAACAACATTTTCAGTTCTTTTTCATGAGAAACAAAACCTACATGATGAACTAGCTAAGGATCCTTAGCTTTCCAACGAATACTTTTAGGCCCAAAGTTTCAAAGCAGTGCTCTGTTTACGGGCGATTTTTTGCACTGAGAACACTTCTCTATCGCCTTGTAATTAAATGGCCAAACGGCGCCTTAAAAACAATTTTTACGGTCTTTTTTATCTGGCTATTGACTAGAAAAGAGTTTCATTGATCCTATGTCAAGTTTTCAACCGTAAATCTTCATTAGTTATAGAAAAAACGGCACAAATTTTATCGCTTTAAAACTAAAAGTTGCAACTTCTATGTCCCGTGACTATATAAGAGTCTGAACTACGTTCATGGACTCTAAAAAACTGCTAGTCGAAGTCCTTCAAAAGGCCGCAAAGACAAACTTTCTCACAATTGCCGATAGAGCTCAGAAAATAGTTCAATCAGAGAGCTCGCCGCATAAAAAAATTTTCGGTTTATTTCAACGCCTTTAGCTTTATTATCGAACTCGGGCAAGTCCAGTCTCGGTTTTGCAAAGCAGCAGAATTATCAGCCTTTTACCTGTGAGTGGTATGATGACCTGCAGTCTTCTGGAGTTGACTATTCTCCTCACCAGAGATAGGTGGTCTATGAATGCATTGGTGTCTATCACGACATACATTGGCTCTACTCGCATAGGGTCCGCAGATGCCGTCAGGTAATTCTGCGATAAACAAGACAAATAACCATTATACTGCATCTGGTGGTAGTGTGCGTGCTTACCTAAATTTAGCGTCTCTACCATTGAAAAAATTTAATACAGATAGATGCTTTCGGCTCATCTATCATAGACATCTTGCAGATAACAGTTCATTAGTTCAGCTGTCCGTCAGATTTCATCTAATGCCTTTAGATTATCACATGGACAGATTTCCATTTAAATTATATATGATAAATTTTCTTGAGCCGAGAAAATTCATCGCCCAAACGGCGTGCACTTTTTATGATAATCAAATTGTATATCTATACTAGAGCATATAAAAACATCTAACAATCTCTATTTTGCATGTTCTTCTCAAGGTGTTTCGAACATACACTTGTCTTTTATCCTTTTTCAGCTTACCTCTTTCGACTGCTGTACTTTTAGACTGTGTTCGTGTTGGCTCTCTAGACGCATTTTTTCCATCTGCAGATCAGACATGGACGCCCCGTGTGCCTCATTGCGGACACTATGTGGGTTGTTAAATTGTGATGGGGAAGCGATTGCAGATGACGAGGTCTCTGTGCCCCCTCCCACCCCGGCTGAATTGAGGTCGAAGTTGGTGAGAGTAGTCTGCAGGTCGGCTAGAAGTCCGTCGTCAGATGATTCCTACAAAAATCACAATAAGCACTCAAAACATGCTAAATTACATTATCTAAAGTAATGATTATCCACCATGTTGATGCTCAGAAGTCATGCACAGGAAAAAATAGGCCCAAACTTTGCTTCAGGAGAAAAAATAGGTCACAAAAAGCTTGGTTCAGTGATATAATCCTTGAATAGCAACTCTATGGAAAAATCTTCAGTTGAAATAGTAGTTTCAAGTCAGAAGCGACTATCATCATATTGTTTTTTTTTTCAGTAAAGTATAAAGATGTCCACTTGTCACTAACTGTATTAGCACGTGACGTTCTCCTGTCCACCTCGGCCGCCTCAATCTCATCAGCCCAACTGTACTTGACAGGTGTCTTCAGTTCAGGTAAGCAAGCCTCATACTCGCCTCTGTCTCCGTTGCTCCCTCTGTGGATCACTTTCAGCTCACTTTCCAGGAAATTGGCGAAGTCCAGCAGACAATAACACCTGTGCATATCAATCAATCATAAATCGTCAATTTGCTTATAGTCAATGGAACGACACAATTCAGTTCACCGATCTTTCTATGAAACTCGACTAATAATTTTTACTTTTTGGCAATAATTACATTTACTAGCATTGTTTTTATTTCAAAAACACTTAACGTACATTCTTGCTACGAAATACGCATGCAAGAGAAGAATATAGTTCATCAGAAATCTACAAATAAATTAGTACAAAAATTGCATCAATAAAAAATGAGACTCGAGAAATTTATGGTAAATGTATGCAAACTCTGAATAGGATAGTGAAGGGTAATTTAGATGCGAATAACGCCAACCGGTATGTATCTTCTATTGCAGATCTGTTGTTGCACTCAGTCGATACATAAATAGGGCGATCTCCAAGAGTAGCACATTCGCCATTCATCGGCTTGTACCCTGCCACAGTCACAATTTCAGGCAGAATCATGATAGAAGATGCGTGCTCTGAAGACTCAAAATTGAAATTCATTTGTGATGGGTTGATTTTGGAGTGTATTAGGTTGAACATGTTGGCCCATGATTGCCAGAAAGAGTAGGCCTCGAAGGACACTCCGGCTGCATCTGGAATTGGGAACCAGTACTTGACGTTGCTGATCATCCATGCAGCCAACAACTAAAAATTAATCATGTTCCCATATGAATTAACTTTGGAATAATTCCCATACACATGTCCAATTCAAGTTTTGGTTTCAATCTTCTATAACTGAAGCGTCAAATATTAAGAAAAAAATAGGTAATTTTTAAGGATATTCGTCTCATATCCCTGGACTCAAAGAGTTTAAATAAAATCTTGAACCCGAAACATGCATGATTTTGGTTTTAAAATAAATAAAACATAAGTGCTCGGCATGTTCAAGCAGTTCAAGTCCAGGAATCCGTGGAATTCCGACTGAATGCTGCCTACCTTGATCGGAGGCAACAGCGCCTTCAGAACCTTTCGCGATTCACTTCCCTCGTCAGGCCCATTTCTGTTCGAACTACCAGTAGAAGTCACAGTTGCTGTGTCGAGGAATGAGAGGGAAGTGTGGGGAGGCCAATCGGATAGCACTTGAGCTACTTGGTCTACCATGGTACGAATTGTAATGAGTCCGAAAGATATGGCCGCTTTGTTCACTTCACTGCGACAGGCAGAGGCGGTCTCGTCTACTACCAAGTCTCCGTTGCAGTCTAAACGGATTGAAGCTAGTCAGAACTTGAACGTATACTTTAACTTGATCAACAAATTAAACGTGAAAGATATTTTAGATTATTTTAGAAAACATAGATTATTTTAGAAAACATTGTGAGTTTAGAAATCAATCATTTTCTTTCAATTTTTTAAGTCAACCGAAATGTTATGAGGACTTCTGAATCGGCAAAAAATATATATTTTTAATTTGAAAGAGGTTGAGCATCAAAAAATTACACCCATACTACATCCAGAACAAAATCTATTTTCGGCAAACTTTCTAAAAATAAGTTTGTTGGGTAAAACAGGGTATTTTGCAGCTTCAAGAAGACTCGCAAGTTACAATTTTCAGATCGCTCTGAGCAGAAAACGTCCTTTTACATTTCAAACCTAAAACTTCTCCTGTATATCAGTGGAAATAATCGTGATTCAACTTAAACTAGTGTTGCTTTCATGACTTCGACTAGCAAACTTAATCCCATTCCAAAGCATAGCTTAAGCGGGTGATGAACAGATGGAAGAATAAAGTTACTGACCAATGCCAACAATTCGCTGTTCTAGATTCAAAACAAAAATAAATAAGACGGGCAATACCTCGTGACAGAATACTTTACACAGAGGCGAAGCTGGCTTAACTAACTTGCAAAAAAGGCTAACGGGAGTTATAAAACTGCACGAACAGACCAAAACAATTCAATAAGCTTTCGAAAATGGAAATTAGCCGACCACGGGTTCGAACTTAACTTTGAACTGTTTGTAGAATTTTCATTGCTTGAAAACTTTCACGTACTTACTGTTGTACAGACAACATTTAGGGTTTCAAATAATGTTTTGTTTCAGATTCAATTTGCTACTAAACTTAAATCCGGTAATCACAATTCAAGCTATAGTTAGTAGTAAAAGTAGTTGTTGAAGTTTTTGGGGAGATATTCTCCCAATGGGTTTATGCGTCCATTATTTATGTATTAACATCAAGCTTGAGCTTCAAGTTTTTTCCAACTGTTGCAATGGATTCACTTGCAGACAATTCCCCATGTACATCTTCTATCTAGCTAGCTGAAATTGCTGAAGTAATCCCAGAAAAGTTAACTAATCGACTTTTTGTCAAGTTGTTTTCCGTAATTTTCCCATTGTTTGATGACATTGTTGTATAATATTTTAGCTCTATGGAAATAATTTTCATCGGTTTTGATATATCTGCTATTGTTAACTACGTGCTCATTTGTTGGAGAGTTTTCACATCGTTACAGGTTTGAACGTTTTTGGATATGTCGTATTTGGAACTAATCAGTGCTAAGCACAAGCGAAGATCGAGCACATGTGAGCTTCGTGTCTTTGCAGTCCATTACCCCAGTTTATTGGGTATACGTTTCAATGCCCACTAGCTCGCTCGTGTTTGTTTCCTGGAGTGGCTTCTGCTTTCTATGTCAAGCTCGCAGTTCTCAAAGATAACTGAATTTTTCTTATTTTATGAGGCACGTGCCAGATCACTTCTGTTATACCACTCATTCAACAATTAAAGATTTCAACTCATTCACTCGTTCAACAATCACAGAAATACATCTGACTTTAATTTATTCTCCAAGTGTATTCTGGCGTTTCCCACTTCATCCTCACTCTAGTTACTACCGCCGCCCTTAGTGTCCTTTGATAGTAGAAGTCATCTCGGTCGAAATCGTACATGGCTAGTATACCCCAGCTCTTCCCAAATAGACTGGCGTACTTTTGTTCCAAAACGAAGTAAAATTATTCGGTTTTCCCTCGGCGTTTTTTTTGACTGGCTGTGCCATTATGCCGGGACTTTGAGAATTAACACAACCACCAGTATTAAATAAGCGTTTAGTATTTACCGACCGGTCAATCAGACCACAATAAATGAGTACACGCCTATTGAGGCAAAAACAAAACATTGTCAAAAGAAATTGTTGTCATTGAGCAAAATTTTAAAATTTTGCAACACAAAATACCTGAATTTTGAATTAAAAAAAAAATCTTTTTCTTTGCCTTCGAAGCGACACAAAGTAAAGTACATAAGCCGATAAAACATACGCCGATACCATTTAGGCTGAATTTTAGTTTTGAGTTTTGCAGAAAAAAATTAGATGCCGTTACAGCTTTGAATTTTCAGAAAACTTATTATTCCTCTGGGAAATCTGAAAATTAAATTCCACTTTCGAAACTAGATTTCAATCGCGTTTTATCTTTTCAACGCAGAAACAGAACTAAACTTAAAACACAAAGACGAAGCAGATCTACGCACCACTTGCGATACAACATAAAAATAGCAGTACACGCTAGCAGACAGGAAAAGACAGCCACTAAAAGCAAAAAAAAAAAATAGGTAAGAAACACTTTGAAAATCTATAATTTAAAAAATTCAAAATTTTGTCTGGAATCATGTTCTATTTACGGAAAACACGTCGAGAATAAATGAAAATTCAAAAAAAAATTAAAAACGGCAACTGAGCCGGCGAAACAATTTCCACAAGAAAAAATATAATTGTCATGAAAAACTTTCAACTATAAAGTCTAGTCTAAAAATTTCAACATTTTGGGCCGCCAGGAATAAATGAAAATAATCGCAAGCGTAAAAAAAACCGTAAGTCAAACTGCGAATAAGTACATTTCAGTCTGAACAAATTTTAAGACTTATCCTGGGGAAAAACGTAACAAAAATCATCGCGACCTATATAAGAGTCAGAACAAAGCTCATCAACTCTGGAAATTTGTACAAGCGTCTTCAGGAAACCAAACAATTGTTGCTTGTGTACGAGTTGTAGGGTCGCAAAATCCTTGAAGAAAAACCAAAGCAAGTACACAAGGCCAGGGCTAGAAGCTTTTATAAATAACAAAAAAAAAATTGTATCTACAGCAAAAATTACTGATAGAACATGAAAATTTCCCACTATGGCAAGTAAGCAGACAAACGAAAAAAAATCATATTTTCGCGGGAAAAATTTTCTATTTCAACATACCGAAACAAAACAAATCGCGTTACCTCTATGCCACGTGAGATGTCTCGAAGTTGCTATTTGCTAATGTTCACCTTCACAATTCCTTACAGATTTGCAGGAAAAGCTGTTCACGGGGAAAAAAGTGTCAAGTGTAATCAACTTTATTTCATCGCACATAATTCACACTCAAGTTACAGTTCACAATGTGAAGGTCCAAAAGAAGATTGAAAAGCTGTCTGGCAGGTAGATAGAAAATCGATTTTCTCGTATTTGCTAATTCGAGCCTCCTCTTATGAACATAGCCAACAGTGAAACGACAACCAACATAAAAAGCACATTTCGAATAGAACGCATATTAAAAAAGCAAACATGCTCAAAATGTATCTGTTGGAGTACTTCCAACCAAGGGGTTTAGTAGATGATTCCTGTGAACAAAGTTATTTACAGGAAAAACAAGTCTATTACCCAAGTGTAGTAGTCAACAGGCAGTTAGAAAAGAGTCATGAACGCAAAGAAATCGAAAAACCGGATTTAGTTTTTTTGAAAAACTTTAACTTTCGAATTTCAAACTGAAAAATATACGGTCTTCAAGCTCAATGAATTTCAAGCAGAATTAATGGTTGACACTCTTTTGATTAAATTGCCCCAATTTGAGAAAACTGGATCAATAGTAAAGTTTTTATTCCGCTGGGAAATCTACTGAAAAACAAAATCCACTTTCGAAACCAGAAGTCGATCGTGTTTTACGCGACTTTCAAACTTTTGCTTTTCGATAGGGGGGTTTGCTTTCTTTCAACAATGGAAAAGAACTGAAGTAGAAAAATCAAATTCAAACCGCGAAAAATCAAATCCTGTTTGAACGAAATCGGACATTGCAAAGAAATTTCTTTTTTCACTGATATGGCCTATCATGTTAAGTGCTTTTATTGATAGACCCAGGGGCGGATTTAGGGGGGGCGGACGCCCCCCCCTCCCTTCAGGGACTCGACCCCCTGCCGACTCAAAGGGTCCCCCCTTTGATACTTTTTCAGAAATCCATTTTTGGCCGACCGACCCTAAATTTTTTCTCTAAAAAAAAAAAAGGTCATCAAAATTTTCGATTTTTTTTTGAAAATCCGCCCCCCTCGAGAAAATCCTAGATCCTCCCCTGGATAGACCTCAACTTTTCTTATGGTGGCGCCATTCAATGTTGGTTCTTTGTGTCGCAATAATGGCATAAAGTATCTGGATTAACAATTTTCTTGTTTGAACTAACTGGTATTATGGAGACTCATGTAATTAGCAAACATGTTATCAACAAGAGCATCTCTTCCACAAAAAAAGCTATTTCTAACTTGAATTTAGGATGTTTTTAAATAATTACGCCATAGATTGTTTCAAACTTTAATGAACTCTCAAACTTAAAATCACTAACATTATAAATTCGCTAAAATTAAAACATTTGAACTATATGAATTTGCTTAAATTTAAATCTCAAGACAAAATATTTAGGTGTTTTGCTTTTCCCGCAAGTATGGAATCAACCCACAGAACAAAAACAATAAGCAGCTTTGGTGGTAAATTCCAGCGCATTTTTCCTGTATTTTATTTAAATGACCAGAAGTATACTTTCATTGCTAGAATTCATAACGGGGAAAGTAGCAGTACTACTTGAAAATGTATGCCGTGTAAGTAAGGTGAGGTTAAAGCCTGACCTCGTTTGGATGTGTTGTAGATGGCGAATATGTTGATGATGATGAGTTGGATGAGTCTCTCGTCTGGCATGCTCACTGGCCTGTGACTCAGTAGAATCTTGAACTCCTCCTCCGTCTGTGAACACAGACCACCAAACCCATCCAGACTAAAAATATCAGCGAGATACTTTTAAAACATTAATAATGGCATTGGTATTTGTATATAAATCAATCTCAGACTTGAAAAACATTTCTTTGTATAAAACATTCAAAATGATCTCTCGAAACGAAACGAGTCGCATTAAAATAAAGCTGAACAAGTTTCCAGTAACCCTACTCATTTTGATAAAAATGACTCCTGTAGAACTTGAACTTTTCATACTAAAGCAGTGAAAAATAAGTATGAGCTTATTTCAATACATCAAAATGATTTAGAAGATAACTTACCCTATTCCTGTGAAAAGGATGCCTTGGATATTGAGGAAGCTCAGAACAAGCTGTTTGGTCAGCTGAAACACAGTCACCACTCAACACAGAGAAAACGACGCGAATTTAGGTACTAACGGTAGAAACTGACAGACAATGATTAGCAGATCAGATAATTTGGCAGATTAAAAGAGAAGTAAAAATATGAACAAAATCAAGTTTTTTCTCTAAATACCCATGTTGGGAAGTGTTGAGGCTGAAAAATAATTTGACGAAATTGGAACGAAACATTCTTCAAAATCATTTGCTAAACAGCGTAAATGAGGAATGAACCATTCCACTTTTCCACTTTATTGCCATAATGCATGTTTCCCTGATACTTTTGACAGAGTGCTTTGCCGAGAGTATGGACAGCATATGGTGCCGGGGGAGGGGGTAAAGGGAACGTTTAATGAGTGCAATTGTAATAATCACGTGACCAAAAAAGGCCCAGAAATTCTCCTGCTAATTTTGAAAACAGCAACAACAACATTGCACTTGTTCGGCCGACTACTCACAGCCGAGTGTTCCTTCTGCATGAGCATCTCCTTGTGGACTGAGGCGGTGAGAGCTTTGATCTGTCTGTTCAACTCATTCACATCCTCCTCATTCACCCTCGAAGATTGACCACCTTCAGCTGGTAAAAAAAAAACAATCAATTTGAACAGAGCGATACATTCAAAATTAAAACTTCTTATTTCTTGTATATTCAATAAAAAAACTCAACCAGAGCGCTGTCTTCTCTAATTTTACCATGTAATTTATACACTCCAATGACTTTCCTTGCCACAGCAAAACTTTCCTTTTTTGGAATCTATAAAACACGCAAAATTACCAAGAAGAGTTAGCCCGACTTCAGCGTAGATTCAAAGCAGTCACAGGTTAATATTAATGCTTATCGGAGTAACATCTTGTTTTCATGTGAGTAAAATAGAGAAACGGACTATGCTTAAACAGACTGGATAGCTTTTCATAGATCCTCAGCGACTCACAGAAACAACAATTATTTTTAATAATTGGTTGTTATTATTATTACAGTTGCTAGCTTATAATAATATATCATAAGTTAGTAACTCACATGGAAACAGCCAACCATTTTAATGAAAAATTATTCTGGGACTTGAGTGGTTAAATGAAACATGTGATCAAGTCAATTTATTCAATCATTACTGTTTTTTTTTCAATCAAACTATTATAAGCTAGCAACTCACAGGGAAAAAGACTGAGACCGAGTATTTAAGTAAGGACAGACCTCTTGAACTGCTGTTGTTGTCGCCACCATCTCTGACCCATATCAACCTGCCTCTTCCCTTGTAGACAGCTATGATGTCCCTCCTCTGTCTGCTGATCCTCTGCTCAACTTCTGCTCTCTCGCTCTCCTGACTGCCCTTCACCTTCTTGCTCACATCTTCGAACATCACATTCAGACTCTCACGCGCAGCTGCAACGCAAAAAATCGCAAATCAAATGATATAATTCGCATATGCTCGAAGTTGTTTCGAACACCCCAAATAGTAACACGTGCAGCCGGCTGACTGAAGTCAATTTCGAGGCTATAACTGAAAAAACGAACACAGAGGCGAATCAAAGCTTCGCACTATTCCCAATACAAAACACATGAAAGCTAGCCTAAAGAACAAAATCAACGCGTTCGAAAAAAAATTTCACGGTTGAGTTGAGTCGAAAAAAATTTCTCCAAATAAATTTTGAGCTACAAACATTTTCAAAAGTTTTCACACTTCACATTCCCTAGCACACACAGACATACAATTTGTTATCGCCCTTCAGACGACGCAATATGAGGCGAATAAGCTGATACAAGACTAGTCGAAACCTTTGAAGACGAATCAATATTTTGAGCGAAAAAAGAAGGGATATTTATAAAATCAGGTAGTTTACCAAAATATTCATGAAACTCCAATAACCCAAAAATTTATATTGCAGAAATACTGAAAACATATTTATTGATCAGATGTCAGATTCAAGTATTTGTTTTGCGACTTCTGATTTGCGAAATAATTAGGGCATTTTGATTAACTGGCTGTAACAGTTGCGAAGCCGAGATTCGCACCACTTGCGATACAATTCAAGACAACGGCTATTATTCAAAAAAAATCAAAAAGTCTAAAAACGTATATCTATCAGAACAAAAAGAATAATTTTGACAGAAAAATATGGCAAGGCAACCAAAAATAAAACTTGTATCGAGAGAAAAATTATCAAGCGGTAACAAAGCCGAAAACACCAGAGTAGAAACCCTCGGGGCAGAAAAAATTCAATAAGCCCTAAAAACCAAGTCTCCCTCCCCCAACAAACACACAATCACGCACAATAAAACCCTTTTACTCATAAAAGAACCAACATTAGGTAACTAAGACGATATTACACACGGCGAAACCAATTAAGCCAAAAATTAAGCCTTAAATCGAGTTGGTAAAGTTAAAACTAACATAAGAAGAAGAACTTGAATCGGACTGATCGTTATTATAAAACCATAAAATAAAATTTTCTGTTTGATTATTTTCAATGAAGGAGACCCGTAGATGAATCCTGTGAACACAGATATTCAAGGGAAAAATCAAGTACCCGGTTATAAAGACTCAGCACGACGCATAAAAATGTCTACTACGTTTGATGACACACACATGAGAAGCCTACGAAGTGCTTTAAACAAGCTTTATGATTTCTCCCCTAATTCACTGATACCAAAAAAAGTGATTCGGTTATTAAAGCCATTAAGACATTTTTTTGCAGTTTTTCATTAAGTTGCATGAACTTTTTTTATTCGAGCGTATTTTAAGCGGTTTATCGAAATTTTACTTTTCAAGTTAATACATCGCTAATTAATTACAAACGGTTAAAACGAACAAAATGAAATGCTCAACTCGTTTATCTTAAATCGGGTTAACTTTACACAAAAAATGAAAAAGACAACAATTACTCAATAATTTACTATCACTATCATGGTGCACATTACTTTGTAAAAAATCCGACCCAACTTTCACCTTTAAAACCTTTTGTGACATCCCTTCATGATGTCATTCATTCTATATTAGCCATTCTAACTTAATAGATTACATAATTCACCTTGACGTTAAAATAGAGCTGCATCATATATTTACTTAATATTGATGGTAATTAAGACCAATGAGAGGAGATTTATACCGAGCTACTAATCAATTGGGTAGACTTGAAGAGAATAAAATATCAGAATCATGCTCTAACTTGCGCCGATCGACTAGCGATATTCCAGAAGTTAAGAACCGAATCCTGCGTCCTTAAAAGCAAGATAAGTCTTAACCGCTCGAGACATATAAATTATGGAAACAAGACATAACAATTGATAGCCAGTAGCGCTAATTAATATTGGAACAGCTTACAACATTATCAATAAACGACGATACAGCTGTCCACAGCCATCCGGAGGGACACTATATCACATGGTGACTGTCGCGGAAGATTCTACTTCTGGATTCACCAAAAGTCATCGGCAATTGCAATCTTCATCACACGAGCGGACAACGACAACCGCACTTTGCTGAAACAGAACAGGGCAACACAACCCGTTTCACCCAGCAACGCTCAGATGTGGAAAGCAGAGCAACTTTCAGCGAACAACCGAGACAGACAGGGAGAAAAAGAAGACAGTCTCAACTTCTCAACATCTCCGGGCGGAAAGTCTCTCCAATCTACAGAAGCAGATGTGGATTGTGACCTACAACATCACTACTTCTTGTTCCAGTCAGAAGGCAGGACAGCTGAGCTACTGACAAGGCAGACAAAGAAAACAGATCTACAGGTTTTTCAACAATCAACAAAACAGTTAGTTAAAAACAAACTCAAAACTCAAACTTGCAGTAAATTGATATAATTGTCATTAAGTTTCCCCGCCATAGAAGTGAAGTAACGGAAACTTTAGCACAACCATATAATTGCATCAATAAACCTGATCAGTGATACTGCTAGCCTTCTTTAACAGCTAATTTATATAACAAACTCCCTAGTGTTCCCCCTAAATTGAATAAGTGCTGTATCTTATCATCAACTGTATCACCCTGATATTCATTCAATTGTAATAAGATGGCACACGCGCAAATTTCGGTCGAACTTTACGGAGGAACGGAAACAGATGACTTTCAGCAGTTTGAGCAATTGTTCCGAGGATACATCGGAGTAGCGGGAATCGACCCTGGCCAACAAGCGAACTTCTTACAACTACATCTACGAGAAGCGGCACTACGGTTTTACCAGACGCTGCCAGCAGCAATAAGAGCGAACGTGGAGAACAGCCTCGCAGCTCTAAGGGATCACTTTTGCAATCCGCAGCTCCAGGAAGTCCACGTACTGAAGTTAGAACAGCTCCGGTACGACTCTTAAAACCGATTCACCCGAGAACTTCTTGGTGAACTTGACGAATAAAGCGCAACGAGCGTATCCAACGCCAGATTTGCCAGCTGTCGAACCAATCGATGTTGCATTAAACGGAGCACCATTAGTAGCAGACACGGCGAGATTTCATCGAGAAACTGCACAAAGACAAGAAAGAATAGATGCAGTAAATGATAATCGCAATGAACAAGTTAGACGATTGTTCATAAAAGGAATGCCAAACTGGCTACGATCAAAATTGATGGAGCAACCACAAGCAACTACTGTCCAAGAATTGTGTAATTTGACAAAGAAGCAAATCAGGATTCGAGAAGTATGCCGAAAAGAAGATTACCCGGAAGACGGATTTAATGAAGTAAATGACAGAGTCTCAGAAAATTTAATCAGTGCTCTCACAAAATTGTCCACAAATCAGGAACAAATTGAGAAGCAGATCAACGAAATGAGATCACAAATAGCTGAGCAGTCAAAGAAACAATCGAATCCGCCTTTTCAACAAAACAAGAACAACACCAACCAAAATGGTCAGTTTAGTGGTAATCAAAATCAAAATAATTTGCCTGGACAGCAACAAAGTGGCAGGAAAGGAAAAAACAGAAATAATTGGCAACATCAATTTGGATTTAGAAATAATCAGCCTAATTTCCAAAATACGGGACCAATTGCACCTCAGCAATATCCTCCATGGTACCTATACCAACAGTACCAAAATATGCAGCAAAATCCACCGATAGTGCAAATCCAACCAGCACAGGTACAACCAAACGCGAACTACCTGCAACAACAACAACACTTCACTGGAAATCAGACAGCGCAAGCTAAAATTCAATTCCCCGATGGACCTTCTGCACCAAGGGTTCGACCAGCAAAACGCTGCGACATCTGTGGAAAGATTTATCACACAGCAAGTCAATGCTGGTGGAGACAAAAACCACAAGAACAAGATACAACGCTCATGTTTCCAAATGAGCTAAAAAACTAATAAAGCCACCGAGTCAGCCCCCCAAATCATTTCAATCATCTAAATCATCAAAACAATCAATTCAACCCGATGAGATAATCAACCTTTACGCAATAATTCCAGCGGAAGGAACAGTTTTGACGTACACAAAGTTACGATTCTCATTGCGATTACAAAGAAGAGCCCTGGTTGATACAGGAGCCTGCGCAAATGTCATTTCAAAACAGACATTCGACGACTTAAAAGATGAAAAATCTCTATACCGCCCTCTTAAAATAAGTGAATCGAAACTTAAGCGAGTACGAATGGCAGGAGGACAACTCGTGCCAATTGAAACAGAAGTAACAATAGAATTTAGATTGGCAGATATGACATTTGTAGAATCTTTTCTCGTTCTACACGCGGCCAACTCAATAATTCTAGGAAATCCGTTCTACAAAAAACACCACATTCATGTCTGTGCCAAGTATACTTTACTTCATTTCCCAGACCTGACTCTGCAAATTAACAAGATAAAACCTCCAAACGAACCTAGAAGAATTAATCGAGTGAAAAAATTCCCTCTGACTCTAACAAAACGTCAAACAATAGCTCCGCATCAAACAATTCTTGTAGAATGTCATTTAAAGGACGCATGCCAGGACATGGCAAAAACAACCTGAATCGTAATCCCATCGAAAGAATTTGAAGAAAATTGCGAAATTGCATTCACTTCCTCAATTAGTGAAGCTATGAAAAATAACCTGCTGTACATAACTGCATTTAACATCACTGATCACCACGTGACCTTGCCTTTCAAAACTGAAACTGGAAAATTTTCAATTCTGACCCTAAAAGAAGCCGAAAATCTCATACCAATTGATGCAGAAATGCTTGCTTTTGCAAAAATGAATAATCCAGACGATATTGAAATGGGCATTAACGAGGTAATTCAGCAAAATTGTGATAATCAGCAGTCTCAACAGCAACGCCAACCCGAGTATGAAAAATTTTGGTTTCCTACACCTGAAACATGTCAAAACCCTGAATTACTTCCACAAATCCAACGTGACATTTACGACCAAATTCTTCATTTTCAAGGTCTCGAAAAAACTGAACCGAAAAGAAACTTTCAAGATCGATTGACATTTATCAAGAATTTTAAGTGGGAGAATTCGGTGTTGACACAAGAGCAAAGGTCAAAAGTAGAAGATTTGCTTGTTGAATTTTCGGACATCTTCGCCAAACATAGATTTGATGTTGGTTACAATTCCGATCTCAAAATCAAACTGAAACCGGAACACACACGACCTTTGTACACACAAGGCCCACCTACGCCGATACATTTGCGACAAGAATTGACAGTGGAACTTGCCCTAATGCATTATTATGGACTTATAACAACATTGTCACATTCAAAACATAGCAGTCCATTGTTTGCACATCGAAAGCCATCTGGTAAATTGCGGATGTTGATTGACCTCAGAAGGATAAATCATTCACTAAAGATTGACTATATCAACAGCAACTTTCCGATCTCAAACATGACCGATGCATCAAACCACTTCGCAGGAAAGAGCTTGTTTACCAAACTTGATTGTTCGCAAGCATACCACTGTGTGCAAATGGCAGATGACCTTTCAGTCCAACTTCTGGCATTTAATTTCGGTTCACGAACTTATGCATACAAATGCCTAGCTCAAGGTCTAAGCAAATCAGTAACGGGTTTCAGTTCATTCATACGTCACTATCTTGATCCATGCTTAGCAGCCGACTTATGTACACAGTTCATGGATGACATAGGAAGCGCAGTGAACAATTTTGATGAACTAATACCGACTCTTTCAAAAATCTTTGAATGTGTACGGAAGTCAGGATTAAAGTTATCACCGAATAAATGCGAAATAGGAACACAACGAATGAAATTTCTTGGTAACATAATTACACCAGCAGGAATATCACCTGAACAAGAGAAAATTTCGACGTTCCTTGAAAAAATTAAAATGCCGCAAAGTGTAAAACAGGTTAAACGACTAATCGGATTTGTTCAATTCTTCCGGAATAATATGCCAAGCCTAGATGAAAAACTGATACCATTTTATCGCCTACTCAGAAAAGATATAGCGTTTCAAACAAATGAGGAGCATCAGAAAAGTCTCGAAGTGCTAAAACATGATCTAATTCAGGCAACGGACATAACACTCCGCTTACCAAAACCAGGATTACAATACGTAATACTCTGTGATGCAAGCTATCATGGAACAGGTTTCGTACTAATGGTTGAAGACTATGTGAAAACTGACAACAAAGGTGAAATGAAAACATATTCACCAGTGTCATTTGGTTCACGACTCTTCAACACTGCACAACTGAAGTTCTCCATCTACTATAAGGAGTTCTTAGCACTATACTTTGCCCTCGATCATTTTTCTCACTTCATCTGGGGATCATTAAAACCAGTGATAATCCTGACCGACAATCGAAGCTTAACACAATTTTTCCAAGCGAAGACAATTCCACCCTCAGTTTGGAATTTCTTGGACCGCGTCATGGCATTCATCATTATCGCGCATATACCTGGAAAAGCGAATTATGCAGCAGATTTTTTGTCCCGAATGCAAACTGACCCATCAGCTTCGCTGTCTCTGAAATTAACGGACAAAATACCAGTGCGAGAAATACAGATCGAAGCCACAGCGAAAGTACCGGACGCATCTCTGAACTTGATCCACTCAATGGATGAGGCATTTCCCGAAAAGAAGAAGATCGATGACAACCTCAGAGCACAATTGCTAGAACTCGGACTGTATCAAAACGTTATGAGAGAGCTAAGCTCGCAGGAAGCTAGCGACACCATCCAACCGCAAAATTTTGTCCGAATAACGAGACCAATCATCGCAGCAGTACAATACCCTGATCCTGCTGATGTTTTCAGTGACCTGAATATGAGTCACGAAGTACTCAACTTGAAAAATGAACAAGACAAAGATCCTGATATAGTAGAAGTTAGGGATTGGAAACGCAATGATCAAATTCCAAATCTCACGTACGAAAGCAGCCGCAAGAAGAAGTATGCCAAGCAATTCAATCGGCTGGTAATTGACGACGAATTTCTTTATCGAAATTTCTATGATGACATGGGACAGGTAAAACATAAGCAATACTGCCTACCAAAACATCTTTGGAATGAAGTTGTGTATCGACTTCACAACTCTCGAACTGGTGGACATCTGGGAATGACAAGAACCACAGAAGAGTTCAGAAAACGATTCTACTTTCCAGGATTCACCGAATTCTTAACTAACACAATCAAAAATTGCTTAACATGTTTGCAACTCAAAAGCGAATCTGCAAAATATCAAATTCCGCCATTGCAGCCAATCTCTTCTTTGCAATGCTTTCCAGGAGACATGATGCAAATCGATATTGTTGGACCAATGAAGTCCCCAGTGTACAAATTTGTTTTAACTGGAATCGATGTCTTCTCCAAGTACTTGTTTGCAGCACCATTGACGAACGCTAGCGCTGATACAGTTGCAAGGGAACTCACGAAAACATTTTTCATGCAAAGCTACATACCGAAAAAGATAATCGCAGATCTCGGAACGACATTCACGTCGGAGCTAATGCATGAATTGACAACTCTATTAGAAGTCCAAATCAACCATGCAACGCTGAAACATCCACAATCAATTGGTCTTGTCGAGCGATCTCATGGACCTCTAAAAAGGATCCTGAAGCTGAATACTAATGAACAATGGTCAGACTGGCACAAATATGTCCCATTGGCAACATTTATCCACAATACGTCATACTCTTCATCAATTGGATGCTGCCCAAGGTTCATGGAAGAGAACCGACAAAACCACTTGATCTTCGCTTTTCGACGAAAGCAATGGAAGCAGTAACAGCAGAATCAGACTTCGTCACGGCGATGCAAGATGCGATGCTAGAAAAGTTCAAAGAAACAAAAAAGAACTTGATTTCTTCGTACCACAAGTGTCGAGGTTATTACGATCAAAAGGCACTTGCGCAGCCCCTCAAAGTTGAATCATTTTGTCTACTACTAAATCCTCTGTTGACTACTCAATCAGACTTTGGAAGCAAATCAATGCAAGTCTGGATACCCCTGTACAGAGTTGAGAAAGTATTAACAAATTCGAACTACATAATTCGGAAAGTTGGAACTAACTACACTCAATGTGTGCATCGAATTCGTCTCAGACCAGTTGATCCACAGCATCAGCCAGATGATGTCGATCCAATAGATCCAACGAAGTTCCAAACGGATCCCTCACTCGGGAAATACCGAAGCGAACCAGGACTTTTCGACGAAAACTTGCCGAAACTCTTAGATGAGATCCAACCTGATAATAGTGACGAAAACGATCAACCAGCCGCACCAGCTAGAATCAGACTGTCAGTACCCTTTGGAGCGCCAGCAGTTGGAGCAGCACCCGCGCCAGAGCCAATTCCAGCAGCACCAATAGTGGCACCACAACCGGTCCCAGTACCAGTAATACCACCACCGCCGGATCCACCTCCAATCCCAGGAGCAATACATGTGCCGGAGTTACCACCATTTGAACTACCAGCTGCACCACCACTGGTTGTCATTAATGAGCAGGTCCATGAAAGATTACCCAACAACGACTCTGATCCCGAGGGATACAACCTCGACGAATTGTTTCGCGAACCACAGCCAGTTGCTCGAAAAAAAAGCAGCAGCCGAAGCTAGAGACCGTATTCACGCCCAACTTCGGTTCAGTAATGATGTTCGATATCATCCAATACCCAGCCGCCCAAAACAACCGCGAAGGTATGGACTCCGAACCGCTTACGGACACGAAGTGGCTCCTGTTACATTCAGTCCACGATCAGCGCAGAATGACAATAAAGCAAATATACGAAAGAAAGCGGAGGCTAATGAAGACTTTCCTCCACGAGAGGCGAAAAGGAATATTATTAAGGACAGCATGAAGCGAGCGAAACAATTGACTAAACGAAAAGATGGACCAGGCAGTAGCAAAGATTCGGTAAATGCAATCTATGAGCCAAATATCTTTGTTGGAAAAGGTGATGTTTTAAAGTTCCCTGGCTCTATAGTTCACTGCGTCTCAAGTGACTTTCAAATGACAAAAGGAGTAGCAAAGCAGATCAACAGCGCATACCCATGTATCAGACCAACCCTTAAAAGCATTGAAACACCGATAGTTGGATCATCAGTTTCAGTTTCTCTGCCTTGGGAAAATAAGTCAATCTTCAATTTAGTCACTAAACCACAATTCTTTGACAAGCCAACATACTACGATTTGTCAAGAAGCCTCAACTGCATGAAGCAGCAGCTATTGCAGAAAGGAATAAACGCGATAGCCATGCCAAAAATTGGATGTGGACTTGATAAATTGAAAGAAAGTAGAGTTTTCAGCCTAATTTGCGACATTTTTGATAAAACAAACATCAAAATATTCATTTATGTATGACGAGCTGTCAGGATATCAGCTAGTACCGTTCACGCATGCATTCTAAACATTATCAGCTCTATAAACACCCAATCGATGCAATTGAAAAAAAAATGATGAAAATGAAACGGAAAAAAAAGAAAAGTTCGAGAAAAACTCATTTCCTCAAGTTGAGCTTTTCTGAAAAATTGACGCCAAAGTCACAAAATACGCAATGCTACAGCTTTGAACCTGGGGAACACCTCCATAGACCAACTAAGGTACGTACAGAACGTCGGTCCACTAGCAGACATCAACTTAGTGAGATCTCGAAAAATCCACCTGTTGCCCATGTTTAAGCATTACGAATAAAAAAGTTTTTCCTCCTTGTCTAACGAGTCGACAGAAATTCAAAATTTTTTGGTTCATCGATCAACTCATCACCAATGACGAACAGGCACGAAGTCGGTCCACTAGCAGACATCAACTTCGTGAGATCTCGAAAAATCAACCTGTTGCTCATGTTTAAGCATTACGAATAAAAAAGTTTTTCCTCCTTGTCTAACGAGTCGACGGAAATTCAAAATTTTTATTTTATTGATCATCTCATCACTAATGACGAACAGGCACGAAGTCGGTCCACTAGCAGACTAACACTTGGTGACATACATCAATTTACCACATTCCCATGTATTAACATAGGGCAAAACAAGAAAAATAACTTTCGAGGGATATCCTTGCAGAAATGCGGAAAGAAAACCCTCAAATGTGCCCAAAAAGATCCAACGTAATTGTTAGGACAACCCTGAAAGGTTAAAAGCAATGCTGAAAATCAACACGCGATTTTTAAAAGCTAAACAAAACATCAAAAATATCAACAAATTTGATGAATAACTGAAATTCATCAATTTTAACTCTAACTGACGCCAAATTTTGCTCAGGCGAACCAGCAAATAGACTGAATAGCCTATAGGAGTGAAGTGCAGCTGCAGTATAAGAAACGAATGGAAAACACAAAAACCAGACACTACACAAAAGATGATGATCGCTACCAATGCAAAAACATCGTTGAACAAGTGGAACTCTGACTTAACGAAAAAAAAAAAAGAGTTTTATCACCTTTTTTCAGGGAGTAAGCCAACAAAGGCACAAAACGCCCATACGAAGAAGACAAGAAGACTTCTGAAAAATAGAAAACGAACAGAAGAGGACAATTCAACTTATTAGCAAGTACAATAAGGTACAAACTGCTTCGCTAGTTGAAAAATTTCAAAAACAAATCGTGAATAAATCAACAAAACATATCACTGTTAAGCTGTTGATAATCAATTCACAACCTATGAGGCAACGATTAGAATCACACCGCCTCATTTCAAAAAGACTTCAGCATCAAACGAGCAAAAAGAATGACATGCAACAACGAACGAAAACAGCGATACCAGAACTTGAAACGAAACGACGATCAAAACTAGTCAGCTACTCACACGACAGTTCTTGCCGTGTAAATGTAGTTATAGTTGACAACTGAATAAATCATTGTATCATTTATCTGACCTTATCATCTATCTCCTAAACTTCCAAACCCCCGACTCAAGGTGGCTTAAAAATCTCCCATTTAATTTAAAAATAATTTATCTTCTCTCATTTTAAAAATTGAAGTAATAACCTGTGCTTCTAATACTATGAGTATATTAAATTATTGTGATATAAGTTTTGATAGATCCATATCTTATTGATAAATGTACATATTCTAAATCAAAAGCAGTCTTAAATTATTATGTGAATTATTGTAAATGTATCTGATGAAACACTTCAACCACCCGGGAAGACTTCTTCTTGTGAGGTCGTGTGACATCCCTTCATGATGTCATTCATTCTATATTAGCCATTCTAACTTAATAGATTACATAATTCACCTTGATGTTAAAATAGAGCTGCATCATATATTTACGTAACTATGTAAACATTGATGGTAATTAAGACCAATGAGAGGAGATTCATACCGAGCTACTAATCAATTGGGTAGACTTGAAGAGAATAAAATATCAGAATCATGCTCTAACTTGCGCCGATCGACTAGCGATATTCCAGAAGTTAAGAACCGAATCCTGCGTCCTTAAAAGCAAGATAAGTCTTAACCGCTCGAGACATAAATTATGGAAACAAGACATAACAATTGATAGCCAGTAGCGCTAATTAATATTCGAACAGCTTACAACATTATCAATAAACGACGATACAGCTGTTCACAGCCATCCGAAGGGACACTATATCACACCTTTCAATGCATTTGGTCCACAATTAAGAAGAAAACAGGGTTAATTAATGTGGAAACAAAGAACAATTAACTCGTACTTTCAAACCAAATCAAGTGAATTGTTTTCAGGGTGAAATTTTAGGTTTCAATTTCCCACAACAACGTGAATCATAAAATACCTGATTAAACTTAAGCAATTTATTTCCTAATCAGTTTTTTGTCAAAATTTACCGCACTTAAAATTAAGATTTTTGAGAAACTCAGTTTTTTTCCGATTGTAATCAGTCAGGAAAAACAAGCTGTTTCAACTCAAAATGCAGTGCAAAATCGATTTAAAGCAAAAAAGCGTGGAAAAACAAAACAATCGAACAAAGTTTAAAATCAGAGTTCGCCATTTTTTTTTTGCTCTACAGTATCAAAGAAATGAGCACCAGTGAATTGAGATAATTTATGAAAAAGCATTTTTAAAACTGTAGCTCTTGGTGTTAGGAACATGTATCGAAGTTTAAATTCATGTGAGTTGAGTCATGTATACTTAGTTTGTCTGGGATACTGAACCGAGCAATTTGAGAGCTCGATTGAAAATACTGATTGAAAACTTAGCAATATGCAAAATTAACAGGTTACAACTCCCAATTTCAGTAACTTAGTGAAATGAAGTCAACACAAAACTATCCTTTCATTTTTAAACATTTCTACACAATGAACCAAATTACATGGATATTATTTTGATGCAGCAAATTTTGGTGCAGCAAATGAAAGAAGACATCAAAACTCAGCAGTCAACTCTCAACAGCTGTATAAATGCAAATTACTTTCAAACAATTACCGGTGAGAAAACTGTCCAACTAAATTTAACCTCACACTTTGCCTGTTACAGGGCACTCAATCAACCAAAAAAAAAGATTCAAAAGACCTTCTCCATGCCGGAATTTGACAGAATTCAAAGTGCCTATTAAGTGCAAAGAAATCTTGCCTACTCGATAGCGGTATTGAAGATACTGAAAGAGTCCTTACTTTTGGCGATATAAACTCGCGGCAATATAAAAGCCCTCCTAGTGAACACAGACCACTGGCCTGGCAATTGAACCCTTAAAATAAGCCCAATGCTGCTTTCCCGAATTTCTACAGTTCATACATAAGTAGTTGTCTTTTACTCTCCTGCATCTATGCTCTGCTCCTCAAAAAAGGCAACGACACCAACCAGAACTTCTTGAACGATCTGTCAAAGCTATCTCGAAAAGCGGAACCACAAAGCATTCTCTTCGACTTCGAACAAGCAGCGCTCAATATTTTCTGGGCACACATTTCCGTAAACTAGCTGAATGGTTGCTACTTTCGTTTATAGTTATAGTAATACTCGATATATCTTGGATAGATTCAAAAATTCTTGGTACTGATAAAAAAAATGTTACTGATAAATAGTGAATAATTTTGCCTTTCAATCAATTTAACAATCAAGCTTTTTTGAATGTTTTCCAAATATTTTTAAACGTTGTAACTTCATAATCCTGCAAGAATGGTAAAAAACGTATCCTGATTGAATTTCATAAAACATAGCAACAGACAGTTGGAAAAGAGTCGATGAACGCAAAGAAACAGAAAAAAAAAACAAATCGTTTTTCAAAAAAATTTCACTTTTCGAATTTCAACAAACAAAACTATGGCCTAATGCTCTTTGAAATTGAAATGCAGTTTATAAACCGGCACTTTCTTGCTAAAATTAATTCAATTTTATACAGAAAACTGTATTATTATGTTAGGTTTTGCCTACCTTCTCCTAAAAACAAAAAATCACGACCTATATAAGAGTCTCAACTACGTTCATCTGAGAAAATTGGATCATGAGGTAATTTTTTCATTCCGCTGGGAAATCGTAAAAAAATAAAGCCAGCTTTAAGAAGTCAAAGTCTTTCATGCTTTTTCGCGCAATTTGCACTCTTTTTTGGCAGACCGTAATTTGCCTTAAATTTAGCAAATGAATTTGCCTTGCACTAAAAAGGAAAGCAACAGCCAAACAAGCGAAAAAACTAATTTGAACGATAACAATTTCTTGTGTCTCCACATTGTTCACTGAAACTTTACTACTGGATCAAAATCAGGTAAATAAATAACTTACTCTGATGGTTCAGTTAAAAATGAAAACGTATTACTTAGAAATTATCCCACAAAACTTCAACCATTGCATGTGCTTTTAACATTTAACCGATTAAAAAATTAATGACCACTCTTGTCGATTGACTTTTTCTCACGCTCTTTCAGGGAACACTTTAAAATCGAATGCAAGGTAAAAAATGTTGGAAGACTTTATTTTACCTTTGAAGTCTTCTTGGGCAGCTAGGCTTCTGATATAGCAATAAACTGCTTCAAGGCGTCGTTTCTGCAAAAAAATGCTTTAAGAGAGTTATGTTTTTCGTGGCTAACTTCAGTTGAACTTTAACACAAACCTGTTGAGTTGCGATGAGGGCGAGTTGGTTGAAGGCTCGTCCACTTTTCGGTAGTAAGAAATGTGCAAAGTTGTAGGCTCTGAAATCAGAATAATGCAGCTTAGTTCACAAAACTCAAATGAAGAAGCTGAATATTAGAATTTGTTTGACGTGAATGGCAGTTAGAAGAAAGTTTTCAAACCGGGCCAAACATCCGGAAAAGTATGCTTAGATATACGAGGTTTAAACATTAATTTCAAAAATTCAAAATGATATTCAAAAATAAATTGCTAGCGGGTAAACCCTGTTCCCAGTGTTCTTAAATGCCATAAAATATTTCTCACCGCTTAGCCAAGATGAAGTCCGTCGTTCCCGCTGTATTCTCCAAATACCTATGCAGATCTCCCAGTCCGATATTCAGCTTAAAAGCCGAGTTCATAGTGAAGCGAGCCTTCTTCGGAATTGAGGACAATCTCAGCCTCATTTCGGGGGTTGTGTAGTAAGCAAGGTTGACCTGCTGAGCTGCTTGCATCTCTGTCAGTAGGCGATTGTAGTAGCCTATGCCCTGAAACACATACAAGGCATTTTATGTTTATTATGAAGGCTAGAAGTGAGTGAAGCCAGTTAATCCAAACCGAACTAAGGCAAATAATTTCGCATAAAATAATAATTTTATTTGGCAAGATTAAAGTGCTATGGTCGTGCGCCAAAATTTTTCAGAAGGCTGTTTTTGAAAAATAAAATTGTCAACTATTTTTTTAAGATCGACCAAATGAATTCCGAGCTCCCTCTAAAGAGCTCCCCCAAAATTGAATCCCCCCAAGACCCTATTTTGCCGAAAATTTTTGCCCTGCATGTATTTTTTTTAAAAACACAGTACAAAAACGATGTTTTAGTGCAAACTTTGAAAGGTTTCGACCAAAAAAAGTATCGTTTTCTTTCGGTGTGCTCTACTCAAATTTAGTCCAGATTGGCGCCAAAAAAAGGATGTCCTAAGAAAGTACTAAGAGCGGAAATTCGTCGGCTAGATTTAAGGGGGAAGGGGCAGGCTTCTGGGTGTAATACAATAGTGTCTAAATATTGAAAACACTAAATAGATTAAGAAAACAATGAAATTTTTTTCTTTAATATAAAAAAAAACATTGAAAAATATGACAAAAATGTTTTGTTGAAATTGCCGTTCGGGTTATTTTAGCTATGCCGCGAGCTTGATAGAAAAAAATATCGCAAACAGAACTTTTACGTACCTCATTTAAGTACTTCTGCATCAACTCCTCCGCTTTGTACTTGACCGAATTATTGTTCATCAGTTTTCTCAGCCTCTCTATCAGCGGATAAAACGCAGTCTTCCACAACACATACTCCATGTTATGAGTCTGGGCACTTTCACTGTCTGTTATTATCACTTTTGAACACTCGCCCAGGAACCGGTCTCGCAATTCGCTCATCTCACTTTCCAGTGCCTCCATCGGAACTTTCTTAATCATCTCTTCTAGTTTCGCTTCAATGTTTTGAGTTTGCATTACGCTTTGAAACAGCATCTGCTTCAGCGTTTTGTTCCTGATCGAGTCCAATTTAGGGTTGTTAGATTGCATGGAGACCAGTTTGCCGAAGTCTATCGCTCCTTTTTTCGTCATTTCTCCTAATCGCATTTGCAGTTCGAAACTCAATTTGTCATCCTCATCCATACACGCCATAGTTGGACTGGGTGAGCTGGTGGGTTGCTTGTTTGACTCCATATTTTGTGGCTAAGCAATCGATCATAGGTAACGAATATTAATCTTAAGGCTCTACTATTATTGTATAAGTTCAATATTCTGTGATTTATCTGATAGTCTGACAATTTTTCTTCCGAATTTGATCATCTTTTTCAAAAAAACTTCCAAAAAATTTATCACAATTTGGGAGAAAGGTTCAAGTTCTTCCATTTATACTTAGGAGTTTGAAAGTACTTCATATATCTCATGAATTTATTCTTACATCCGAATAATCTTTCTCAAAATTTGGCAGAGAAAAAAAACGAAATATGTCACTTCATTAGAATTGGTGACCTTCAATAAATGTCTCACCCTATTAGGAAAGACCTCCAGCTTGAGTTCCATCTCTGCTCTATTTACATTTCTTCCAACTGTACTGCTATGTCCATGATGCATCAAATTAGGAGCACCACTCATTTCACTAGATTGCACACATCTGTTACTCTCCATCACACTCTGCACGGCGTGCACACTATTTGCACCTTCATTCGACTCCATTCTCTGATTACTATTATTGTTCAACTCCGAACGTGCTTGCTGCTGCGTATTGTAATCTACCTGATCGATTCTATTCATCACATGTGGGTTCTGCGAAGTCATTTCTTGGACAATATTAGGAATCGTTCCGACATTTGCAGGGTGTTGGGCGGCATACGAAACAGGTGGTGCAAGCGGTTGCTGCGCAAAAGGGTATTGATACTGCTGTTGTTGCTGGAGCTGGCTACTCGTCGTAGACTGATAGGGATTCGTAATGCTTTGATTGTTTCCGGCCACTGTAGACGCCGGTTGTTGATACTGAGGTTGCATACTTGGTAGACTCGAATTCTGTGGCATAAATTGTCCACCCATTTGCTGCTGTTGCCCTGTTAAAAACTGCAAAAAGTCTCCATCCATATTTGATGGCTGCTGGGGAACAGATGTCGGCTGCTGAGATTGAGCTAACAAATTTCTCGTACTGTTGAACAGCTGGAAAAACTGCATGAAGACAGGAAAGATAGCGGTCATACTTTGAGCCGTTTGCTGACTTTGATCCATACCCCACATTCTCAGAAAGCCCATAAACTGTTCATGGCTCGGCTGCAACGGTATAGGATTCGCGAGCGGCACAGCTGGTATATTTTGCACCGGTGGCGCGCTTGTAGATGGGATCGGCATAACTTGAGCTGTCGGTTTAACTGTAACGTTGCTCATCAAAGGAGGGTTTTGGAGACTAGGGTTTGGAAAAATACTATTGATACAAGGCAAGTTATTTGCAGCACTTGTCATTGGAGCGGATGCTTGCATACTGTTCGGGTCATACAACGATCTTCCTTGAAGAGGTTGCCTGAAATGTGGTCTCTGCGCTTGCTGCAGATCTTGAAAGCTCGGAATATCTGCAGATTCGTGTGGACTAATTCTAGATGCTTCTTCAACGCTTGGAGGCGTATTAAGTAACACTGGTTGATGGTGAACAGAGGGAGCGGGGTTATTGGGATCAAAAAGGGTTCGATTTTTTGGATTCTCTCGTTGCATCTCTAACTTCACCGCCTCATACGCAGTTTCGTCTTTTTCAGCGGTTGTTTGATGCGGTTTACGGGACACTCGTCTTGCTCTGACCGAGCCATCTCCAGAATCAAGAGTGTGGATAGGCGGTGAGCTCATCATTGCGTTCTTTTCCTCCTGATCTTCCTCATCGTGGGTCTTTGACGGTTTAACTCTGCGAGTTTTCGGTGCGTCAATCTGTGATGACTGCTTTGAACCTTCATCATCCTTGAATTCCGTCTTGTTAGCTGAGTTTTTCTGGGGTCCGATATACTTCGCAATATCTAGCTCAGAGATGTTAAGATCTCTATTTGAGTTTGTAGGCGTGAACTCCAGTTTCTCCAGTGACTTAAGACCACTTGAATGTGTCTCATTTTTTGAGGTATTCTGGAATCCAATTCTTTCTGATTCACGGAAAGATTCTGATCGATTGGCCCCAAAAAAGTACCCTGGAGCATGGTCCATTCGGCGAGATTTTTCAGTTCGATAATCATTTTCAATGGAAAATCCAACCTTTTCGCCAAGTCGCTGTTTGTCCAATCGCTGATCATGTGTAGCTTTTTCTAATCTATTATCATTGACGAAAATATATTTGTCATCTTCTTCGTTGTTATTTGTTGTGTCAAGAGAAGAAATGTCTTTAAGCAGTCCAGTATTTGAATTTAAAGTAGCAAGTTCTGCTGTTTCGGCATCGGGCGACTTTTTGTTTTCAACATAGTCCGACGTATAATACCTTCTGCTTTCTGTTAGGGGACGTACAGTTTCCGAGTCATCGTGCTTTTTCCCATATCGACTGGTAGACTCTCTTCCACCGGCTCTATTAACTTCAGGTTTGCTTCCTCTGTCTCGCTGCGATGACTGCTGTGCTGAATATCCACCAAAATTATTCGACCTTGAATTCTGCACAGCTGGTTTTGAGTCATTCACTCTCCTTGTATTGTTTCTTATTGGTTGATCACGTCTACTTTCCTGTTCTTTTTGATAGTTTGACTGATTTTGAGGTTCTCGTTTCTGGTCACTGCTTCTGCAGGCGAAACTTTCATTTGAGCGGCTAGTCGTATTAGACCGTTCGTCATGTTGACCGAATCTAGCAGGATCTGATTTTCGAGATTCATTCTCGCCACTGCCAGCAAGCGTATCTACTCAAAAGCACAAAATTTAGAGAAATGTCAAGCTGGGGCTCAATGACTATTATTCCGAAAACAAACAAGGATAGCCGGGTTGCTGAGCAAGTAGCACAGAATGTTCCGAGCATATTCATTAGAAAAACCTAGACAACAAAAGTTTTTTTTCTTCGAAGTTGTCGTTTTTAGTGTGGTGTGATTCCAGAATTATTCATACGCGTAGAAAGTTTGTGCATTAGGCAAGATCGACAACTTTCTTTTTCAAAAAAATAATAACAATGTCGTTCGAATCATGACTGAAAGGGCTTTAAAATGATATATCACTCAAACCAGTCCGATGATTACTTGTGGTAACCGATTGTGCCTGGAGAACAAAAAAAAAAGAAAACACACCCAAATACAAAGTTCTTCCGCATTTTTCAACGGTAGGAACAAAAATGAAAAAGGCTAGATAAAACACAGAGGCAAAGCTGCAGCTTCGCAAACACGAGCGAGAAAGAGGCAAACACTCAGATTTAATGCACAAAAACTCTGCATGAAATAAGTCGGAATGTAATAACTTAAAGGCAACAACACTAACGTTGAATGTAAATTAGAATGTATTAAACCAAAACTAGCGTTTAACGCACCTTCGGTGCTTCTAAATTTTTCGACAACTCAGTAAAAACCGCATATATTGGAAACAACATCTGCAAAATTTTAGTGTACTCTGACTGCACCCAATTTTTTTTTAATTCTCATTTTAAAAGCCTCATCTCAAAAACTTAATGGGCCTCTGGAGAAATTTGGAGGCCAGATTTGCAACCACTGAGAGTCCCTGAGAGCACCCTACTATAGGGTAAGGAATCCAAAATGTTGTGAACTTTTTTAAACTTAAGTTTCCCGAAAAAAAAAAAAGTCTTATCTCGGAAACTAAAAGGATTTGAGCATTCATATTAAGAAGCAAGATTTGAGACGCCTGGCTGCACGCTGACAATAAGGTTATCTTCATCAAGCTGGTAGTTTCAAATTTTTTGAATTTCTTTGTAGATAAGTTCTTTGAGAAACTTTGAAAAAATCAAAAAACGTCACATCTCGGAAACTAAAAGCATTTGAGCAGTGTTTATCAGCGTTTATCATTCGCATGTGGCAAGATTTGCAACTCTTTAGAGTACCCTGACAACACCGAACTATAGCGTTGGGAATTTCAAATTTCGAAAAAAAATTAATTTTAACTTTCTGAAAATTTTGAAAAAATCACAAAAAACGTCACATCTCGAAAACTACAAAGTATTGGGCAGTCATATTTGGAGGCAAGATTCGCAATCCTTGAGAGTACTCTGACAGGACCTGACTACAGGGTTGGGAATTTCAGATGTTTAAAGAATAATAGTAATTTAAGTTTTCTGAAAATTTTTGAAAAAATCACAAAAAACGTCATATCTCGAAAACTACAAAAAAAAGTGAGCAATCATAATTGGAGGCAAGAGTAGCAATCTTTGAGATTAATCTGAGAGGACCTAACTACAGGGTTTGAAATTTCAGATGTTCAAAGAATAATAGTAATTTAAGTTTTCTGAAAATTTTTTAAAAAATCACAAAAAACGTCATATCTCGAATACAACAAGGATTTGAGCAATCATATTTGGAGGCAAGATTCGCGATCCTTGATAGTAGTCTGACTGTACCCAAGTTCAGGGTTGGGAATTTCAGATTTAAAAAAAATCATAATAATTTAAGTTTTCTGAAAATTTTGAAAAAATCACAAAAAACGTCATATCTCGAAAACTACAAAAAATTGAGCAGTCATACTTGGAGGCAAGAGTAGCAATCTTTGAGATTACTCTGACAGGACCCAACTACAGGGTTGGGAATTTCAAAGTTTTAGAAAATTAATTAAAATTTTCTGAAAATTTTTGAAAAAATCACAAAAAACATCATATCTCGAAAACTACAAGGTTTTGAGCAATTATATTTGGAGGCAAGATTCGCGATCCTTTATAGTACTCTGACAGTACCCAACTTCAGGGTTGGGAATTTCAGTTTTTAAAAAATAATAATAATTTAAGTTTTCTGAAAATTTTTGAAATCACAAAAAACGTCATATCTCGAAAACTACAAAGAAATGAGCAGTCATAATTGGAGGCAAGATTCGCAATCTTTGAGATTACTCTGACAGGACCCAACAACAGGGTTGGGAATTTCAGATTTTGTGAAAAAAAATTTAAATGTTTTCTGAAAATTTTCTGAAAAAATCACAAAAAACGTCATATCTCGAAAACTACAAGGACTTGAACAGTCATATTTGGAAGCAAGATTTGACACTTCTTAGAGTACTCTGACAGCGCCCAACTACAGGGTTGGGAACTTCAAGTTTTTTTAAAAATTTTGTTATTTGAAATTTCGGATAATTTTTGAAAAAATCTCAAAAATCGTCTTATCTCGTTAGCTAAAATGAAAATGATTCGGGCATTCAAAATTGGAGGCTAAATTGGCAACCCCTAATTCGATATTGGGCTGCTTAATTTAAACTCGGTAAATTAACCATTAAAATCAAATTGGAAAATCGAAAAAAAATTCTTAACCATTGCAATATACGATATAGCTTAAACATGCAAAAATATTACGTTGAAAAAGCTTAAACATGGCGAGATAGTGAAGCCCGCATTTAAATAAATAATAGATGCGAATAAATTATGCATTTCAAAAATCTCGCGAAGTAAATCAAGTTGGAAATTTTCTGAAAAGGGATTTCAATTATTATACTGTTGTATGAAACAAACAGTTTTTTCAGTTCAATTCATGAATTGATAAAGCATCAACTGTGTTAGCCTAATACAAATCAAAAGTCAAAGCACTTGGCAATATACTGCAATTCAGCCAACCGTTAGAAAAGTACCATCCGAAGTAGAACTTTTATTTTCGACTTCCGATAGAAAAAAATTGCAATGCACTATCACACTACGCTCGTCTAAACAAATAAAAATATCATGTGTAATATAAAAAAAATTTCAATAAACGGCCTTAAAGCTCTTTGAATGTCACGAAAAGTTTATGATTGTCATTTTTTATAAATAAAATTAAGCCAATTTAGACAACTGACTCAATAGGTAAACTTTTTACACTGAGGCGAAGCGGAGCTTTGTAACACTTGCGATAAAAGACAAAGATAGCATATTAAATTAGCAGACAGAAAACAAAAATTTGTTGGGAATGATCTTAATTTTGAGGAAAATAGCCAAAAAACATCACAGCTGTTAAACAAGCTTTCAAAATCATTACATAATACTTGGGTAGACATCAGTTGAGCCAAAACTAAAATGTCATAGAAAATATATTTTTGAGCTTTACTTTTTACGCCCTATTCTTTGAAACACACAAAAGTGTAACTATCTAATTTTGTATTTCACACGACGCAAAATGGGATAAATACGCCGATGCATAAATAGAACAAATTCAACATCAAATTTCTAAAAAAAAAAGAAAAAGAATTATACAAAATCAAAGTTGGTAAACTTAACAACTCTAGACCGACTTTCAATTATAGTTAGAATTGCGTCAATAAGAAAAAATGATGCTTTGAAAACATTCCAGGCGTTGGACCGTAAGCCGAAAAAAAACATAATGGCGAAGCTGTGCTTCCTAGACACTGGCAAGAACACCATAAAAAGCAGCTCTATAAAGTGCAATAAGATAAAGTAGAAAAAAGCCTCGAATTAGTAAAAATTTGACTACGTCTCGGATTCGATCTGCAACCTAGAGTTTATGAAGCTCACGCACAAACCACTCAGCCACGGACGCCTAATAAATCACAAACATTAGCCACAAATAAAGCAGAGAACAGATGATAAACTTCCAAAGCTACAGATCGTCATCATAGCAAAACAAGCCACCAAATAAAGAAATAATTTCCTTGGCGTGTTAGGTTGGAAAAAAAGAAGGTTCGTACTCTCAAGCTCGCCAGTGTGAAAATGGATTTGACGCAAGATTTCTTTTGATTAAAAACTATAACAGACAACTTGTTTGAGCAGGAAAAGATTGTCATTCGATTAGTGTTTTTAAATAAGCGAAATGAACAAACATAAGTTTTCAAGATGCCGAATGATACTTCTTGATGTTTGTAAAACACAGAGGCGAAGCCGAAATTCGAGTCACTTGTGATACAACGAAAAAACAGCATCGCACGAATCGCTCGAGAATAGAAAAAAAAGAGAAACGAAATCAAAAAATACCCTAGCAACAAAAACAGCATAAAAAACCATTCAATTTTTTAAAGTAGCGGCCATTAAGCCGACAATGCATTCATTGAGCCAAAAAAGTAGCTCTGAGCCGCTCATTGAGTCGAAAACAAAAAATACCATTAAAAACTGTTGACACAAAAATTTTTTGAGCAATTAAGTAACATTTGTTTTTCAGACAACTACCTGATTTTTTTATTAAGCATTTTTTGCCCTTAAAGCCCTATAGGGCTCTTGAGAAAAAGTAAGCCGAAAAAACAATAGCCGGAAACAATTAGGCCGAAAGAAGCTCTTGAGCCATTATCAAAAACGAAGATTGCGCAAAAATCTTATGACGAAAAACAGCTGTATTAGACTGAACTTTGTTGACTTGGCGAATAAGCTGATAGATTTTCAGCATGAAAAATGAGCCCAAAAAACGACAAAAATTTATCAGTACAGGCAAAGCTGACTTATGAACGGCAGAGCTCCAAAAACACATCAAAGGAAAATAGCACACTCAAATTCAAAAAAACTTAATAATACTGCGTGACTCAAACTGACTTAGCCAAGCCATAACGATTTCGCCATGTCCCCATGCTGTGAACTACTTTCACGCGTACTTGATTCTTAGATATCTGGCACCAAAAACGGTGATTTGATAAAGCTTTGAAAAAAATTGATTCACTTAGAATTTCCGAAAGATATCGCTAAATGCGTACTAAAATTATTACCTTTTCGGGAATCTGTGTGTCTTCTGCCAGCTGGAGGAACGTATCTTTTCTGCTCCGGTTTCTTGGATACTGGCTGAAACGAAATTTTCATTGTATTCTAATATATTGAACGAAAATATTACTTATTTTAGTGTGAACAAATTGTTCTCATTTTCATTTGATAAACATTTAGGTAGTGACACTATTAATGATCCACCTAATTAACTTGAAATAAGTGTATGTACAAACCGTTGACATTAACTGAACCTGAAAAAATCAAACAAAAATCAAAGAAGAATTTCAAAGGAAAATTTGCCCTTCCTGGATTTGAACATATATGCGTCGCACGATAAGGGAGTAACCTGCAGATGGTATCAAAAACCAACAGTGTGCTAGGGTACTAAGGTTTTAGCAGACCGGTTTTTTTTAGCAGACACAGAACAATTATAAAGTGTGATAGCTAACTTCAAAGGCGGCATTGGCGATTAGCGACCGCTGCGCTTCAATTCAACACGAGTGCTATTGTGTGCGTAAACCTTTGTTTTGCCGCTAATTTAGACTGTTGTGTTTTTGAAGTTGATAGTTTTATTGAAGTTTTATCGCGTGATAATTGGGGAAGCTTGGCCCCAGACTGAGCGTCTTTTTGAGTCTGTCACTTTATTAGGTTTGTCTGCTAAAAGACTCATTTTTCACTTTCTATGTTGAAAGATTTGCCTGCTAAACGATCGGTCGCCGTGTGCTAGAGATTTAAGTAGACCGGTTTTTTAGCAGACAGATTTTTAGCAGACACAACAACTACAAAGTGTGAAAGCTAACTTCAAAGGCGGCATTGGCGATTAGCGACCGCTGCGCTTCAATTCAACACGAGTGTTATTGTGCGCGTAAACCATTGTTTTGTCGCTAATTTAGACTGTTTTGATTATGAAGTTGATAGTTTTGCTGACAAATCGTTCGTCGTAAAGAAGAAGAAAGAACACTTGAATTACTATACAATAAAGAGCCGAGGCATCAGTGTAGCAAAGTGTAAATAATAAAATTGGTTATAAATTCATTGGTTACATCAAACAAAAACAAAACATCAGAAAACAAGCAATAAACAAAACAAAAAAAAACAAAATCGGTTACAGTTCGGAAATTGGTTGATTAAAGTATATGAAGTTTCGGATACTATAGAAAAATAAAGATTTAAGAATTAGGAACAAGCTGGTAATAAAACTTTACAAACAATTTTACAGATAGTCCAATTATACAGCGTATATACAGAGTATATACAGTTTCTCTTTCAAGCAATGTGTGAAAAATTAAACTGAATTAAAAAATATAGAACTAGCAAAAACGGAAATCACGCCACGTATTTGTATTAGTACATATAGGATTGTTTCTCAATTCACTCACGTAAAATTCTTTCAATTTTTTCTTGAATTCTGTTTTCGATTTTTCTAAAATCCGCAAAATTATGGGCAGTGAATTCCATTTTTTAGAAGTCAAATGAAAAAATGATTTTTGTAGAGAAGCAGTCGAACAATGTTTGTCAAAAATAATTTGTTTCGTTCTTTCGTTGAGCCTATAATTGGCAGTCGGTAGTCTCAGTGTATTTTCAAAAGCCTTCTTTTTGTTTGTAAGATTTTGGTATAAGTATGTTATACACTTTAACTCAATTCTTTTCTCGATTCCAATGAACGATTTGCTAAAGCGAAGAAGGGAAGAAGATTTAAATTTCGATCTGAAATATGTTCTTTTTAGCGCCCAGCTCAACTGTTTCTCCAGAGATAGCATCAAAGTAGCATTAATTTGTTGTAAAAAAATTGCTGAATAATCTAAATGTGATAAAACAAGACAAGGAAGCAAGGCAACTAATGATAATGTCGGCAGTTGTTGTCCAATTGTATCAATAATTTTAATCCCTTGGGCCATTTTTTGGAGAATTGTTTTGATTTGAGCATGAAAAGATAAACTTGAATCAAGAATTATGCCTAAATATTTGCATTCTGATTTTCAGGCTACATAATGCCCACTAATTACTAGTTTATCAGTATCCACATTTTTGCTATCATTTTTTTGACAAAATGTTATAAATTCCGATTTAGATGCATTCAGATTCAATTGGTTCTCTGCAAAAAATTCCGTTAGATTATTGAGTGATTTTTGCAATCGATTCAAAGCATCCTCAGAAATTATAGAAGAGGAAAAAACCATACAGTCGTCAGCATTTTGAACTAAAGTACAACCTTCATATAATCGCTCTTGTATGTCATTAACATATAAATTGAACAACAACGGACCAAGTACCGTTCCTTGTGGGAAACCTCGTTTATTTCAATCCAGTCTGAAAAAATTCCATTGACGTTTACTCTTTGAATACGTTTGTTTAGGAAGCTAGCAATTAAAGCATTTGCTTCATTTGAAAAACCGAGAGAAAGCATTTTTTCAATTAAAACTTCATGCGAAATAGAATCAAAAGCCTTGGACAGATCTAATAAAGCTGCATGTACGATTTTTTTTGAATCTATTTGATTTCGAATACTTTCTGTCACATAAACAAGAGCATCTTGTGTTGAAATGTTTTTTGCGAAATCCGAAGTGAAATGGTGTCATTATTTGAAATTTGTCAAGATGTTCTGTTATTTGGGCATGTAAAATTTTTTCAAAAATTTTTAGAAAAAACACAAGTTATTGATATTGGCCGATAATTTTTTGCATCCATTGGGTCATCTTTTTTGAACAAAGGGTTACGTTTGCTTTTTTCAGTTCGATCGGGAAAATGTTCTCATCTAAGCAAGTATTTATGACAAAAGTTAAATGTGGAACTATAACTGATTGACCGTCAATGATTGCCCAAGCAGGTACGGTACAAGATCCGAGAGGTTTTCTAACATTGATTTTTCGAACTATATCAAAGCATTGCTTCACTGTAATGTGTTGAAAATGAAAAGGTGCAGATTCAGAGGCAGATTTAATGTATTTCGGAGGCTTTTTAGCGCCGAAAAATTCGCCTAAGTTTGAAAAAATATAATTTAAATGATTTTTTTGTCTTGGGTTATCATTTCAGTGAAGGAATTTCGTAGAACTGTAATTCGATTGTTGCCAGAACATGTACCTCTAACTTGGTTAATATATTTCCATTTTTGTTGGATAGTCCTGAGAAGTGAAAAACAATTTTTTGAATGATCGAGTTGTTTACTTCTAATCAATTGGCTCATTTGATTACGTAAAAACTGGTACTTTGACCAATTATTGCTTGTGCTTTGACTGCGATATGATCTGAGTGAATTCTGTTTCTTAGTCAACAATTGCTGACATTCTGAATCGAACCATTCCGTTTTCAACACGTTTTTTGGTTTAAAATTACGAACAAACTTTTTTTCGATAGGAGCATGTTGCTGTAGAGCACAAGAAATTAAATAAATCATCGTCAAGAACATGTTTTGTGCGTCTGTACATTGATATAAGAGATACCAAGGAAGAGCGGAGAGTGAATTGCAAAATTCATTTTTCTGATAATTTTTCTTATTGAAAGTCGAAATTATCCTCGGTAAAATTTTGCCGCATTTTGTATCCGTCAAAATAAATGAAGCAAAATGGTCGGTTTTATAAGGTGTATCAAAACAAAATTCAATGCCGTTTGTTTCATAGTCACTGATTATGTAGTTGATATGAGTTTTTGTTGAGGAACTAATTCTGGTCTCATCGTTTGGACAAAAAACCTTCAATCCATATGGAATAATTATAGAATCTAAATTTTCTTTTTCTTTGCTATCCAGATAATTTATGTTATAATCACCCAGAAGCGTAATTTTATTAGAAACTGAAAATGCATTATCTATGTTAAGCGTTAATTGTTCCAAAAAATCAATAAAGTTTGATCTGCTTGGGTTACAACACAAATTAACTCGAAATGTTAAATGTAGATTTGCACTCAACCCACACTGACTCATATTTTTCTTTATCAAATAAATTTAAATCAGGCCTCAATTTCGGAGCCAATTTGACTGGTATATATAACAAAACGTCACCGCCTTTCTTTTTTACCGCTGATTGCCTATCATATCTGAACATCGCATGCGTTCTAGGTTGGAAATTCCATAAATTGTCACTATCTTCTTTTTTAAGCCACGTTTCGGAAATTCCTATAATTGTACTTTCGCCCATATCATCAAGAAATTTTTTCAATTGCATCCGTTTTCTAATAATACTTTGAAAATTCAAATGAACAAATTTAAGATTTGCACAATTTTTTGAGCAGATACCGTAGACTGTTTCAATGGTTTCGATAGGACCAGGGTTTTTTTCAACATCCCCACTTTGCTTCAGTAACAACGCGAAAAGGAAAAGATGAGTCAGTGTGGTAGCTCTCCGCTCATTTATCCCATATTTGGTTGATAATATCTTTTGCTGGCAGCTTAGATAGCCCCAGTAAACAATAGTTTTTTCTTTAGTTTCCATCTGAGCCTTGGAAATTAGAAAAATTGCACAAAACAACCAGAATTTAATATTCAGCATAATAAGTTAAATAAATTAAATAATCGCCAAAGTTTGCACCAAGAAAAAATGCGAAACTAGTATTTCCTAAAAAATTTTGCACCGCTTTGGAAAAATTGTAACATTTCTGCCGTTTTTGGATCTAAATTTGATGATTGTTGGGTTTGCTTCATTCTGGGGCGGGTTGTAATCTCACATGTGTTTGCATTAATATCAGAACCTCTAAATGAATCTCTAAAACTTTGCACCAAAATTTCAACACCCCCATCAGAAGGATGCGAACCATCCGAGCTAAGAGCATCGGTATTTTGACTAAAATTTTTGTTTATGTCTAAAATATCCAATTTTACTTCGCCCAAGTCTTTTACATTCCGTACTAAATTAGGAATTTGCTTGTTTAGCTTCTGTACATTTGGATTAAAATCTTTTCTAAAAGCGCCTAAGGGAGTTACAGTACATAGTGAAATTGTTTCTGGGGAGAATTTATGATTTATGAGATAAATTAGTTTTTCTAAGCTACTCACGGCTTCATTCGCGTCGAAATCACTTGAGAGGCAGTCATTTATTCCAATTAGCGTAGTTACATGTTCAAAATGTCGCGATTTACTGTTTCTCACGCGTTCCAGCAATGCAGAAATTTTGTGCCCACCAAATCCTCTCGCCAACACATTTTCCGATATTTGTTCCCCATTGATTCTGTTAACAATTGAGTCTCCCAGTAATAGGCCAGAATATTCTCCTTCTCGTGGTAAAAATAAATGTTTTTGTTGCTGGTCGAATTTTTCTTCTTGAAAATTGGTTGCTTGTATTTTGATTTCTTGGTTATTCTTGCTTTCTTAGTTATTTTCGTTTCGTTAGTTCTGATTTCTGCTCCGAGTTCCAATCTTGCTCCATTCGTTTTCAAATTTGTTTTCTGTAATTTTCGAATTGCCCGTGTTTTTAAAATTTTCTAGATCAATAAATTTGTTTCCACTTTCTTCCTCTTTCGTTGATACAGTTAAGTTTTCGATAATTCGTTTAAAATAAGTAATATTTTCGACCAAGTCTTTATACAGCTCGTATTTCAATTCGTCGTTCAAATTTCGGAAAGTTTGGAGGTCAAACATGTTGGCGATTAAAAGCGAAATTAAAAATAAGACATTAAAATGAACCGATTGATCGCTAGAAATTTAATTTGGTTGTGAAAGTTGGTTGTTCGTACAAAGTTTAGCAAGAACTTCTGCAGTTATCAAGTGAGTTATGCGGAAACTTTGCAAAGCGAGTGTACGGCCCCATCCGTTTCTAAACCTAAACTCAAATTGCACCCGGGGGGGGGGGGTTTGTTGTAAATGGGCAAACGCAGTGGGGATTATGGAAGGGAGATTAGTTCACCTCCAATTCCCCCACCCCCCCCCCCCCCAAAGTTTCTAATAATTTAACAAATTGTTGAAAGGAACAAAATTCAGTTTTTGAGTAACACAGAAAAAAATTGATCATAGTTTAGTTTCATTATCAGTGTCCACAAAACTGAAAAGTAAACTCGATTATAATGGATGAAAAAAAGATTTTTTGCCTCAAAAATTAGTAATAATATGATCCATTTTTTATTGATTATAATCGATTTGTTTTGACTTTTGTGGACACTGACAAGGAAACTCAATTTTAATCAATTTTTTTTTTCATGGAACTTCAATGCGGATAGATCTCAATTGTTCGTAGGCAAGTTTAGTATCAAAAAAAATTCGGAATCCTCTCACAGTTTGCGGCTTCCGCTTATTTTTGCGGATTCCCCTTACAAATTCTTCGGATTCCACAAATATCCCGACATAATTGTTGAGCAACAACCAACAGTTACTTGAGACGAAACACTTTTTTTAATGATACAAATGAATTTATTCGCTACTCTGCAAAAATAAAGCAAGTTGTAGTATTACCAAAGGGAGTTTTGGCATCAAACTCGTAATAACTTTCTTATAGATCTCATCAGTTTCTTCACAAGAACCACTTGGCAAAAAAGTTTCATCTACCACACCTGTACCAAAATTTGCACCAATTCGAGAAATTTGTCAGTTGTCAGAGATTTTTCTAAAATCATCCGTTCCGTTTTTGCCTCACTTCGCATTTGTCTAAGTTCGCAGCATTCGGTAGCTAACCCATTAGTCATTACGGCTAATGATTTTATGCCAGTTTGAAAAGTCACTGAATCAATCTTATTGAATATGTCGTTCGTTCAGTATTGTGTGCATTTTAGTGTTCTAAAATCAGGAGGGCCGAGTGGTTAGACCTTCGAACTGCTAGTTCAAAAGAGTCTCTGAGCGTGGGTTTTAATATCGTATCTACTGAATTGTTTTCCAGTAAATAAAATTTATTTTTTTGATAGAAAACGCATGCAAGTCAAGGAAATTTCGAGTTAAGTGACTTTTTTTTAGAATTTCGAAAACTCCCGGAAAGTCAAAATGTTTTAAAAAAGCATATTTAAAAAACTTAGTTTCGCCGACAAACCAGATGATGGATTTTTCTTCTTTTTTTTCCGAAATACCGATCTCACCTTTTTTTATTAAACCCAAGATTATTCGCTACTCTGCAAAAGTAAATTAAGTTTTAGTATTACCAAAGGGTGATAACACTGTTAATCAAACATTTTTAAATTAATTTGTCTGGAAGTTTCTGAGTCATAATTTCGATTTAGACATGTACGTTTTGAATAAAAAACCAAAAATATTTTGGGACTAAATTTTCAGTGTTAACTCCCTGCTCCTAAACTCATCGCGCGTGTTCAAGCCCGGTTTCTCTTTCCTGATATGTATTGCCTCTAGTGTTAGCAATTTTGTTTGGTTGTTTGACATATCTATAATTTCCCAAATAAGATCTGCGCTATTTCCCTCAAGTTGGCATTGCTGAAGGTGGAGTCCTACCGGTGAGTCTGCTTTCTTATGTTCCTCAATTCTAGTGGTCAAATGTCGAGCATCTTGTCCGACATAGGTGGAAGTGCATCCACTACATGACAGTTTATAAACCACTCTTGACTTGAGGTCATTAGAAAATGCTGACTTCAGTGATGGTAAACATGATTGTAGTTTTCTTGTGGTGAAAACCACTTGAACGTTAGTTAATTTTCGTAACCTGTTAGCAAAATATTGGCTCTGGTTACCTCTATATTGCACCATCAGCATTGGGGGCTTCCCATCCTTTGGTGATTGAACTGACAAACCCCTGTCACTATCCAGGGGCTTGCCCTTACCCTCGATGATCTTGCACAAGGCGTCTGAAGCCACCTTTGCGGACCAATTTTCAGGGTAGTGATTTGTCAGCCATTGCGCCCTATTAGTTTCCATAGCCTTATCAAATTGCTCCCAGCTAGATGTACTCCTAAAAACCCTGTGTACAGCGCCTTGGATAACACTACGCTTATACTGAGTTGGGGCGCAGCTTCTATAGTTCAGTATAGTCCCTGTATCTGTTGGTTTTTGATACCAACTGCAAGTTACACGCCTACCCTGCGATACATTTATGTTCAAATCCAGGAACGGCAAATTCCCATCCGAATTAGTTTTCTCTAGAGTGAACTGCAAATTTGGATGAAGAGAATTGGCGGCATCGAGAAGGCAACTCGGCTCCCCTCTGACTGTTCTAACAATGTCATCCACATACCTGAGGAACAATTTCACCTGGGGAGTATCCTTCTCCTTGTTCTTAGCTCGACATAAGCAAAATTGAAAATCTATCTGAAGAATAGAATTGATATGTTCAACTTAAACAACTCTTGTTCAATGCTACTTTGTTGCCATTGCATAAATTGCCGTTCGTGATGTCTTGTGTACATAATCATACCGTTTCTTTTGTTTGATGCCTTCATATTTTAAAAGGAATAAACTCTTTTAGTAGTAGTAATAGTGGTGTTTTGGCATCGAACTCGTAATTACTTTATTATAGATCTCATGAGTTTCCTCATAAAAACCACTTGGCGAAAAAGATTCCTCTATCGTACCTGTACCAAAACTAATTTGTACCAATTCGTGAAATTTATCAGTTTTCAGAGATTTTTCTAAAATCTTCCGTTCTTTTTTTGCCTCGTTTCAAATTTGTCTATTTTTGCAGCATCCGGTAACATTTTCCTTAACCATAACAGCTAAAGTAATTGATTCAATCCTATTGAATATATCGTTCATCCAGTATTGCTTGCGTTTTGGTGTCAGGAAGGCCGCTTGATTGAGGCTTTGAACTGCTAGTTCAATAGGGTCTCTAAGCTCGGGTTTGATTACCATGTATATTGAATTGTTTTCCAGTGAATACGATTTATTTTTTGATTTATCAAAAGATATCCTCTCAGAAATATCCAAATTAAATTTCGGTATAAACTGTAATCTCCTCAAAAAACTACTACGAGAGAAAGGCACTACTACAATAGAATGGTCCCTTTAAAATAAACAGGTCCCTTGAGAATCAGACTTTTCAAGCTCTAAAATAGCTTAAAGATTATTTTAATTGGTTAGCCAATCAGAAAGATGTCGCATCCGCTTTTCAAACAAAATGTCTATTCGTGTTTGCTAAAAACGCCTTATCTCACCGTTTTTTGAGGCTGATAAACTTATAAAACTCCAAAATTGAGTTTTGATGAAAAATAATTTGAATCACTTATGGTTCTTAAGTCCTAAAATAATTTGTAGCGAGTATACTTCTCGATATAAAAATATAATTGCAACAATTTCTAATCTGAGAAGTTTCAGATACGACAATTTTCGAGAGATTTTTGAAATCACTTATACACAAATTTTTTTTCAAATTAATACATGATATTTGCATGTGGGACTCATCTATCATGGTTGTTTTTTCAAGTGAACTCTCTATTGTAGTAGTACTCAGGGAGTACACTGGGTGTGCTCTCATGTCATCTCAAATCCAGCCCTCAGGATTTGAGTTCACTCTCAACCCATCTCAATTGCTTGCCTCTTGGCTTGATTTGATTCTCTCTTTTCATCACAAAAACTGCCTTCATCATTTGACTTCACTCTCCGCCAACTAGACCTAGAGCACTATTTAGGATCGATCTAATATCAAACACTGACCAAAATTGGCAATATGCTGTGCTTTGGATTTCCAAACACTCTCAACACATTGATTCTAAATAATGAATTTATGAGGTGTTGTGTTTCCAAAAAAAAATGCTAGCTGGGCCTAAAGAGTGACATCCACCAATTTGATTAACCAATGTGTTAAGATTTGTTCGTGAATTCCGCTGATGATGGTTGAGTCATTGCTCTTACAATCCGCATTGCTAGAGATAAGAACTCCAGATCTACCCGCAGTTAAGAAAAATGAAAGCAATTCGATTTTAATGGATTTTCGTGGTCTAAAATGTTAAAAATATGATTGATTCCCATGGTACATTCAGACTACAAAATTGGACTACAAACGGATTCAAATCCATTTTTTCTCGCCAAAACAAAATGTGTTTTAATTCATATGGAATCCATTGAAATGGGTTTTATAAAAAAGAGGAAATCACATGAAGAAAATGAATTTTTTTCCATTTTATTTTTGTTTCGTTCGTCGTACAATGTTTAGCTAAAAGACTCATTTTTCACTTTCTATGTTGAAAGATTTGCCTGCTAAACGATCGGTCGCCGTGTCCTAGAGATTTAAGTAGACCGGTTTTTTAGCAGACAGATTTTTAGCAGACACAACAATTATAAAGTGTGAAAGCTAACTTCAAACGCTTCAACACGAGTGTTATTCTGCGCGTAAACCATTGTTTTGTCGCTAATTTAGACTGTTTTGATTATGAAGTTGATAGTTTTGCTGACAAATCGTTCGTCGTACAAAGTTTAGCAAGAACTTCTGCAGTTATCAAGTGAGTTATGCGGAAACTTTGCAAAGCGAGTGTACGGTCCAATCCGTTTCTAAACCTAAACTCAAATTGCACCCGGGGGAGGGGTTGTTGTAAATGGGCAAACGCAGTGGGGATTATGGAAGGAGGATTAGATCACCTCCAGTTCCCCCCCCCCCCAAGTTTCTAATAATTTAACAAATTGTTGAAAGGAAAAAAATTCAGTTTTTGAGTAACACAAAAAAAGTAACAAGAATATCAAAGTTAGGCACAAAAAAATCAAATTGACCAACCAGTAACATACGTAACCAACTTCAGTTGAAAACGTAGAAAAGACTTTATGTTCGTTGAATTTCGCATCTCAGTAAAGTGGTAAAAAAATTGATCATAGTTTAGTTTCATGATCAGTGTCCACAAAAGTGAAAAATAAACTTGATTATAATGGATGAAAAAACAAGATTTTTTGCCTCAAAAAAGAGTAATGTTTTGATCCATTTTTTAGTGATTATAATCAAATTGTTTTGACTTTTGTGGACACTGACAAGAAAACTCAGTTTTAATGAATTTTTTTTCATGGAACTTCAATGCGGGTAGATCTCAATTGTTCATATGCAAGTTCAGTATCAAACAAAAATTCGGAATCCTCTCACAGTTTGCGGCTTCCGCTTATTTCTGCGGATTCCCCTTACAAATTCTTCGGATTCCACAAATATCCCGACAAAATTTTTGAGCAACAACCAACAGTTACTTGAGACGGAACACTTTTTTTTAAAGAGACAAATGAAGTTATTCGCTACTCTGCAAAAATAAAGCAAGTTGTAGTATTAACAAAGGGTGTTATGGCATCAAACTCGTAATACTTTATTATAGATCTCATGAGTTTCCTCATAGGTACCATTTGGCAAAAAAAATTCCTCTGTCATACCTGTACCAAAAGATGTACCAATTAGTGAAATTTGTCAGTTTTCAGAGATTTTTCTAAAATCATCCCTTCTTTCTTGCCTCAACTCGCGTTTGCCTATTTTCGCAGCATCCGGTAACCATTTCATTAACCATAACAGCTAATTTTAATGCCAGTTTGAAAAGTCTTTGAATCAATCCTATTGAATATATAGTTCATTCAGTATTGCTTGCGTTTTAGTGTCAGGAAGGCCGCGTGATTAAGGCTTTGAACTGCTAGTTCAATAGGGTCTCTGAGCGTCGGTTTGATTACCATGTGTATTGAATTGTTTTCAGTGAATACGGTTTACTTTTTGATTTATCAAAACATATTCTCTCAGAAATATTCAAAATAAATTTCGGTACTAACTGTAATCTCCTCAAAAAACTACTACGATAGAAAGGCACTTCTACAATAGAATGGTCCCTTTAAAATAACCAGGTACCTTGAGAATCAGACATTTCAAGCTCTAAAATCGCTTAAAGATTATTTTAATTGGTTAGCCAATCAGAAAGATGTCGCATCCACTTTTCGAACAAATTTGACTATTCGTGTTTGCTAAAACCTCCTTATCTCACCGTTTCTCGAGGCTGATAATTTTATAAAACTCCAAAATTGAGTTTTGATGAAAAATAATTTGAATCACTTATAGTTCTTAAGTCCTAAAATCATTTGTAGCGAGTATACTTCTCGATATATACAATATAATTGTAACCAATTTCTAATCTGAGAAGTTTCAGATACGACAATTTTCGAGAGATTTTTGAAATCACTTATACACAAATTTGTTTTCAAATTATTACATGCTATTTGCATGTGGGACTCATCTATCATGGTTGTTTTTTCAAGGGAACTCTCTATCGTAGTAGTACTCAGGGAGTACACTGAGTGTGCTCTCATGTCATCTCAAATCCAGCTCTCAGGATTTGAGTTCACTCTCAAACCATCTCAAATGCTTGCCTCTTGGTTTGAGTCAATTCTCTCATTTCATCACAAAAACTGCTTTCATCATTTGACTTCATTCTTCGCCAACTAGACCTAAATCAGTATTTAGGATCGATGTAGTATCAAAAACTCACCAAACTTGGCATTATGCTGTGCTTTGGATTTCCAAACACTCTCAACACATTGATTCTAAGTAATGAAATTATGAGGTGTTGTGTTTCGAAAAAAATTGCTAGCTGGGCCTAAAGAGAGACATCCACCAATTTGGTTAACCAATGTGTTAAGATTTGTTCGTGAATTCCGCTGATGATGGTTGAGTCATTGCTCTCAAATTCCGCATTGCTAGAGATAAGAACTCCACAGCTCTACCGCAGTTAAGAAAAATGAAAGCAATTCGATTTTAATGGATTTTCGTGGTCTAAAATGTTATAAATATGACTGAGTCCCATAGAACGTTCAGACAACAAAATTGGACTAGAAACGGATTCAAATCCATTTTTCTCGCCAAAACAAAATATGTTTTAGTTCATTTGGAATCCAATAAAATGGGTTATATAATAAAGAGGAAATCACAAAAAGCAAATGAATTTTTTTCCACTTAATTTTTGTTTCGTTCGTCGTACAAATTTTAGCCAGAATTTCTGCAGTTATCAAGTGAGTTTTGCGGAAACTTTGCAAAGCGAGTGTACGGCCCAGTCCGTTTCTAAACCTAAACTCAAATTGCACTCGGGGGGGCTTGTTGTAAATGGGCAAACGCAAAGGGGATTATGGAAAGAGGATTAGTTCACATCCAATTTCTCCCCCCCCCCGCCCAAAGTTTCTAATAATTTAACAAATTGTTGAAAGGAACAAAATTCAGTTTTTGAGTAAAACAAAAAAGTAACAAGAATATCAAAGTTATGCAGAAAAAAATCAAATTGAACAACCAGTAACCAACTTAACCAACTTCAGTTGAAAACGTAGAAAAGACTTTATGTTCGTTGAATTTCGCAACTCAGTAAAGTGGAAAAAAAATTGATCATAGTTTAGTTTCACTATCAGTGTCCACAAAAGTGAAAAATAAACTCGATTATAATCGATGAAAAAAGGATTTTTTGCCTCAAAAAAAATAGTAATATTATGATCCGTTTTTTATTGATTATAATCGATTTGTTTTCACTTTTTTGGACACTGACAAGGAAACTCAATTTTAATCAATTTTTTATTCATTTAACTTCAATGCGGGCAGATCTCAATTGTTCGTATGAAAATTTAGTATCAAACAAAATTCGGAATCCTCTCACAGTTTGCGGCTTGCGCTTATTTTTGCGGATTCTTCTTACAAATTCTTCAGATTCCACAAATATCCCGACAAAATTTACGCGACAGGTATTGGTACGCGGAATTCATTGAAGTTTTGCAAAACGAATCCAGTTAACTTTTGGAAAGATGGCGTTTAAGAGGAAAAACTTAGAGTCAAGCTGAGACCATTAAAGTCGGTAATGAAACTTTTCCATATGCCTAGGACGACTGGAATAAGTTGATACAAACAAAATAATCAAAAAACACGGTGCCACATTACGAGGCCAAACTGTGCACGGATAGACGCACAATTTTATGTTTGTTTGATCAAACAAACATAAAATTGTGCGTCTATCCAGTGCACAGTTTGGCCTCGTAATGTGGCACCATGTTTTTTGATTATTCTGTTTGTATCAAATTATTCCAGTCGTCCTAGGCATATGGAAAAGTTTCATCACCGATTTTAATGGTCTCAGCTTGACTCTAAATTTTTCCTCTTAAACGCGATCTTTCCTTGGTGACTTCTAGTGCCGTCCTTTCTCACAACTTTGTTTCTGTATAAATCAATGGAGATGCAACAACTGATGCAGGGATTCAAAAACTAAACTCAAAATGCACCCGGGGGGGGGGTTGTTCTAAACGGGCAAACGCAGTGGGGATTATGGAAGGAGGATTAGTTCACCTCCAATTCCCCCCCCCCAAAGTTTCTAATAATTTAACAAATTGTTTAAATGAACAAATTTCAGTTTTTGAGTAATACAAAAAAGTAACAAGAATATCAAAGTTAGGCAGAAAAAAATCAAATTGAACAACCAGTAACCAACTTAACCAACTTCAGTTGAAAACGTAGAAAAGACTTAATGTTCGTTGAATTTCGCATCTCAGTAAGGTGAAAAAAAAATTGATCATAGATTAATTTCATTATCAGTGTCCACAAAAGTGAAAAATAAACTCGATTATAATCGATGAAAAAAGGATTTTTTTGCCTCGAAAAATAGTAATATTATTATCCGTTTTTTATTGATTATAATCGATTTGTTTTCACTTTTGTGGACACTGACAAGAAAACTCAATTTTAATCGATTTTTTATTCATGTAACTTCAATGCGGGTAGATCTCAATTGTTCGTATGCAAGTTTAGTATCAAACAAAATCGGAATCCTCACACAGTTTGCTGGTTCCGCTTATTTTTGCGGATTCCCCTTACAAATGCTTCGGATTCCACAAATATCCCGACAAAGTTTACGCGACAGGTATTGGTACGCGGAATTCATTGAAGTTTTGCAAAACGAATCCACTTACCTTTTGGAACATGTTTAAAGAGTTTTTCTCTGAATCCAGGATCAAACAGTCATAAAATTGTGCGTCTATCCAGTGCACAGTTTGGCCTCGTAATGTGGCACCGTGTTTTTTGATTATTCTGTTTGTATCAACTTATTCCAGTCGTCCTAGGCATATGGTAAAGTTTCAATACCGACTTTAATGGTCAGCTTGACTCTAAATTTTTCCTCTTAAACGCGATCTTTCCTTGGTGACTTCTAGCGCCGTCCTTTCTCACAATTTCGTTTCTGTATAAATCAACGGAGATGCAACAACTGATACAGGGGTTCAAAAGCGTGATATTCTCATCGACACATAGATACCTCCAACATCACGTTCGTAGCGTCGGAAAGATACTCACTTCTTGCTTCACTCAAAAGATGCAACATTGGTTTTTTTTCAGTTCATCCCATAAGATTATTTTTTAAAAATACAATTATGGGCGTAGTTAAAAGCTCCCATCATTTTTGATGATTATCTGTACCAATCATCTATGAAACCGTAACAAAGAACCATCCAAACTGACATTCATGTAAGTTTTTGCTCTTTTAAATGGTTGCTTTGTGGGTAAATCAAACGAGCTTGCACCGCCTCTGCCTTGAGCTAGCGCTTCATGGGCATGTTCGTGAACTCCTTCAAAACTTTTTGCAATTATTGGACTGAAACATGATTGAGCAATATGACGAGTATTCCAATGGCTGATCAAATTATCCCGATTTTCCTCTACCGATCTTGTCATACTTAGTTGTAATTTGATGCCGTCAGGTCGTACAGCACCATTTTACCTTTTTTATTCGTGAGCATTTGATGTTTTGTGCTTTTTTGCCCCTTTTGCTTTTGATTAGAGAAAGCTTATCTTAAGTTATGCAACACCATAAAAAATTAGAGATACCAGAAAGCAGCAATAGCAATGTTTGAAGGATAAACAATGAGCACTCGCAGATAAATTTAGTCCACATATAAATTATATGACAAACTTTTCAGCCATTTAAATTGAGTTTGGCATCATCAAAATTGACAACAAGAGCGTTCAAGAAAACAACGAAGTAAAAGAGTGAATGTTCTGACTGCCCTGAATGCCGTAAAAGACGCCCTGAGTGTTCCGACTGCCCTTTAAGGTCTATGTAGTTGTTTTCGCTTTAGAAAAAAGTTGATGAAACTTTCAAAAAATTTTGTTCCAATTGCCATTTAGTTGGTCTCGAATAGTTTTTGGTTAACTAATTATTGACAAAACTATGAATTTAGGCTGATCATGTTAAAAATTTTGTTGCAATGTTATAATTTGAGTCGTGTATGGAATGCATGAAACCAATTAGCCACCTCAATTCAATTTGGATCGATTTCGTAGAGCGGGATGATTTGCCACGCGTGTAATTCATATAAAACATGTGTTTTGATAGACTCATGGCAGGTAATTATTGTGGTATGTACACCTGGATGGTACCATATAGAAAATCGGAACAAAATTTCAATAGATCAAATAGCATGCCTCATTTCAATTTGGAACATTTTTTCAATTTCGAGGACAGATAAAATCTCAGCTTACGCGTTAAAAGCACAAAATATACCGCGCGTTAATTGACCCAAATAAGGCTAGTTGAAAAGTCGAAAATTGTCAGAAGAAAAAAAAAAGTACGCCGAGCAGAAATTTTGTGCACTTTCTTCGAACAAAAAAAATTTACTTAAAACTAAGAAAAAACTACAAATTTTTAAACGATTTAACTTTGGAATTGCTTGTTATTCAGCACAAAAGTTGGTTGGCAAATTTGTTAGTTGTTGAACTGTTATTTGAGTGTAAAGTTTATTGATGCCAACTTAGGAGAGTAATAAGTTGGTTTTAAATAGTTCCATAAGTAGTAACAAAAGTGCTGTTTTTTCTCTCTCTCTCGTTGGAGAAACGGTTTTTAAATTTCACATTTTTTTTGCGTTGTAAAACTTTATAAAACCAGCTTTTGCATTCCTCAACATATGTTTGATTTTTTTGAGCCTTTTTGTACTTTGGCACCCGTTTTTTGAAGCAATAAACTGTCTAGCAACAAAAAACAAAAAAATTTCTGAGGTTATCTCTGGCATCAAACTACCGTGGTATAGATGTTTTTTAGCATGAACCATCCCAGGAACCACCAATTCTATGGGAAGACTGGGCCCAAACATTTCAGTTAGTCGTCAATGCTAAAGAGGAATCCGACATCGTTGATTTATTAGACATCAGTACCCAACCGGAAAAATTGTATCCAACATTCGAGGAACCGACAGGTACAGAAGATGAACAGGCACGAGCCGTCAGAGGAACACGTAATGCAGATGCGATAAGAGTATGGAGAGAGGAAGAAATTCGTCAGTCGGGCAAAGAGAGACAGTTGTATCGAGGAAGCACGAGAGGAGAGGCAGACAAGCGACTGAAGTTGAATATGTTCTTATCGTTGAGAAAACAAGGGCAATGATTCTTCTTTCAGAAAAATCCCCATAGGAAAATTGAGGATATTACCTTTGCCGGTTTATGGAAAATGTCAACAATTGCGTTCTTTCGGGAACCGAATGTTACGATTCTCAGTTTCATCCTATTTGGACGTAAACAGTGGAATAATGAAGGATTGGAGCAGTTTTTTTGGAGATCCAAGTGACCTAGCCAGAGGCTGCGATTTTGGCTCCAAGGAAGAGTCGATAGTGAGAGATGTTTTAATATTCAATATGAAGCATGAGGAGGTGCGAAAACAGCTTTGTACTGACACAATGAGTCCCACTGATGCCCTTCAGTTTGCGGTGGTGAAAGAAAGGGGAGAGATGCTGTTCAAAAGGGTGAGCGGTGGTGTATCGAAGTTCGAGCGAAACAAGTTTCACCTCTGCAGACAGAATGCCACTGGGAATAACAAGGAAGGCTACATCAACAGAAAACCAGTGAATGACATCAACGTGCAAAGGTCAGATAAATGTCATTTGTAACATTCGCCCAAATACTACACAGCGACGGAGCGTAGAAAAAGTACCTATTAACGACTGGCAGGCGTCAGTTACCTTAATCCTACTCGTTTTTCACCGTCTCGACCTTGCCAGTTGATTTTCTGGTCTGTCTAGGGCTAAGTAAAAAGTTACTATTTTTAGGCCATCAGTCAAACGACTTTTGATCAGCTTTCGTTTACATGCGAACACAACCACATAGCTGAGTCTCGGATCCTCAGACTACGTGATTGCTTTTCAAAAAACACGGCTCGAATACCCTATTTTAATATGTTTTTGTGTGACAGTTCTATATTAAATCCATTGGAGATGGATTGACCCTTTCCTCTTTCTAGCTACTCATACTCTAAAACATCAAATCATACCGGTGTTAACTCAAAGTTCTATGGCATCAGAGTAGCTAAAAAGTTAGTTTTATGCAGTCCTTTAACATATAACAGTCTCTGGGGGGCCAAGCCTCCGCTCCCGTAATCTTCTCTAGATAACGTTCTCATCTCTCCCAGTTTGTGGCACGGGAGGGTTCCGCGGAATATTCCTTCCCCACTGAAGCTTCCTTTTCCACTAATTTCCACTGCTAAGGATCTTATCGTGTGTTATTGCCACGATAAAAGACTCCGTTTTTCTCGTGTTCCCGCACGACCGTTTCTCACTATATTGTTGTTGTTCTGTTTTTTCGTTCCTTTTTGTCAAAATGGCCGTCTTTTTTGTAGTTCTGAGAAATATTCACTCTTCGATCGAAATTTCAAAAATAAAAATTCCAGAATATTCCTACCCTCCTTTGCAGTACTTTTTTGTTACTAAGGCCTTTAGTCGTCTTTTTCTGTCCCGCCGAAAGGTTGCGCTGTACCAATCTGGCAGAATGGCACAATTATTGAGGTAATTGGTTGAAACCAAACAACCGGGGAGAATTGTCCGGCAAAGAATATTTTTTGCATTAATTGTAGTGAAAGAAGTCAATTTGCCAAAAAATTGCAAAAAGGCTAGAGTAAATCGAATTGGCGATTTGAGTGACTTGAACCAATTCGAGACAAATGCGATTCACAGTTAAGAAAGACAAAACAAAAACGATGAAACGTTTGGAGTATTTACAATACGGACAGTGAGATATCAAGCCGGAAAAACAAGCGAAAATTGTTGAGCGTGCAAATGGGTAGCAAACTGGATGGCCGAATTATAGATCGGATGTGCTAGCTTCCTAGATTAAGCTTCACGAACTCAAAGTTCAACATCTCTACTTGACAGTGAAATCAGTGCCGAACGAATTTCGTAATTTGTTTTTTAACGCAACGGATGATTTTATTGAATCTATTGGACGAATTTTTATAAGAATTGAATCAGTAGGCTAGATTGCCGAGGATGCGGAGTTTTTCATTACCGAGGAAGGCCAAAGAACATAATTGGGAACAACTTATTCCCCCATTGAGCATTGAAGTGCGTCAGAAACAAGTGTTTCGAGGGGTGAAGGATGTTGTCGTGGGGCCAAAAGAACAAGTGCAAGCATAGTACTCATCAATTCAACGTACAGAGATCGATCACAATTTGAGTGACTTAGAAGAATCCTTTGAGAGATAGAGTTCGCTTAAAAATTGCGAAGTTCGATCCGACTTTCACTCAACGTTACGATCAAAACAAGTTAAGGCAAGCGGGTCCCTATATATGTACTACCTAAAGTTGAAGAGACAAACGAAAATTTATTAAAAGAGGGACACATTTTTAAGTTGGGAAAATGCACGAGGATTGTTTCTTTTTGTCGCAGCAAAACAAGACGGATCAAGGAAATTGGCCCTGAGGTCAAAACTGATAAATAAGCGAATTTGTCAAATCGTTACCAAATGCCCAACATGACTGATTTGCTAGATAATGTGGCTTTCGCTATCAGTGGTGATACAGATGTACCGATATGGTTTTCAAGTTTTGATTTGAAATATGTCTATTAACAAATGAAATAAAAAAAGACGGTTTGACAATGTAAGTTAAGCATTACTGGGGAGAGCAAAACCGGCACGTACCGCTTCAAGATGGGCTTTTATGGCTTGGGAGATATGCCAAACTAGTTCCTACGCAACGGGTGATGGATTCATTGTTGGGACATTTGCTGGAGGTACATATATAACTCGATGGTATCTTGATTACAACCAGAGATTCTGAAGAACGCCATTGGCGGGAAAATAGAGCTTTCCTAAACCTACTAAACGATAAAAACGTGCGGTAAAACGGAGCAATTGTAAAAAAAATTTCAAAAAAATAGAGTGGGTAGTGTTTCGCCTGTTTAATAGAGGTACCGTTCCTGTTGAATGAAAGGTTGATTCTATTGTCATCATGAAAAAACCGGAAAAAATTACAAACATACGCTTGTTAATCAGGTAACTAAATCAATTCCTCCGTTTTATCCCGAATTTTCTCGCGACAATGGAACCATTTTTTGCAACTTAATGAAAAAAATTTTGAGGTTCGATTGGTGTGCTAATCATGAGAATGCTTTTGCAAAAACGAGAAAGTCAACTTCTACAAAACGACCATTTCGATGTTACTATTAAAACAAAGGTAAAGTGCGACGCTTCGAAGAAAGATTTGGGGGCTGCCTTGGATCAGTTTCGAGCCGATGGGTGGAGGACACCTATCTCATATGCTTCAAGATTCTTGAATGAGGCTGAGCTAAAACATATCATTTATTAATTGGAATCATTAGCTGTCGTTTGGGCCGTGACGCGCTATCAGAACTACTTTTTTGGGGCTCCATTTAAGATTGTTACAGATCAAAAGGCGTTATTGACAACAAACAATAGAACATATCCATGGAATGCATATTGGGTTGGTTGCTTATTTATCTAGGCACTCCGCAGCAATCGCCCCGTTAGTAATGGAGTTAGGCTACACATTTGTTGTGGCACAAATCGATAGCATGAATAAGCTATTGCAACCGTTGGCCTCGAGTAACACTGGAAAGCTCAACCTGAACAGTGACGTAATGTGCAAATCAAAATTGCAACGAGAGTTGAGTCACCGAAGGGAATGTGCAGCAAAAAAGCGTTTTAGCACTGATCGACTTGTTCTAGCACTGTCATTACATCAAATTTTTACATCAATTCACTTGCGCACAGAGAGTTGTTTCAATTGTAAAATAATAAAAAGGTTGGCAATAAGCAGTTTGAGTAAAGACTTAAAAACCGGAGAAGTGACGAGCAGGAGACTCAAATTTTATTGTCGATTAATGTCCATGGGACAACGTCGAGTACACAGCCATCGGCTGATACCAGTATTATCCCGCTGGCAATGTTCCCGAATTCCTTATTCGATTGGGCTGAGTTCTTTGATGCAGAATTTATCGCAACTCCTACGAAGGCTGATGAAATTCTCAATTGCATAGTTGAAGCGTTAATTGCAATAAATTACGACCAAATCAAAACCTTATATCATCCTTTCAACGAATCACTGTATCAGTTCCATAGTTCGCATGGAAGTCTCGTTCTAGGAGATAGAATCGTTATGGTACCTCAACTTAGAGCACCAGTTATGATGCGGCTGTACAAAGGGCACACGGCCAAGTGCAAGGAGTGGATACAATCGGGTAAAAATTCGAAGTCGGTAATTCCGGAGAGGGACGTCACTAAGTTGAATCTCTTAGAAGAAACTAATCAAGAATTACAGTTAACTTTACATGTCCGCTACCGCCAGTATGGGTACTGATAAATTTTTGCTAATTTGCATTGATAGTTTTTCAAGTTTTCCTTCAAAAAAATCAATACGAAACAACAGCTACAGTGATTAAAGAGTTTTTTGAAAACTACATTGCACTTCACACGATCCCATGAGCCATTCGTGCAGACCAAGGGTCGGATTCCGTAGCGCAATCGATACGCAAAATTTTTACAACCAACAACCTTCAGTTAGTGTTTGCTCCAGTTAAGCAGCATCGTGCCATGGGGTTAGTGGAAATATGCATACGTACACTGAAAGAATGTCTAATGGCATGTTCGTTTCAGAAACCAAGAACGGCGCTCAAGAGAGCAGTTAATGAAATTTTTTCACGTCTAGAGCAGCAATTCATCAATACTGGGATGTTTGCCATTTGAAGCTCATTTTGGTCGTAAATCAAAAATTGTCTGGCATACGGTCCGAAAAAAGCTTTGGCGGGTAATTTATCTTGAAAATTTGTTTTTTTTTTAATCTAGATTGCAACAAGTGATGTTTCCTGCGGGGGTTCTGGGCGTGTACAATCGGGTAGCTCATTCCTTGGCGGAATCGACAGCAGTCACTAGAGGGAAACCCAACAAATCAACAATTAAGGCACCATCCTTACAGCTCAGCAGAAAGATAACCGTATATTTCGGAAAAGGCAGACCAATTTAAAACCGCAATCTTATTTTGAAAAATTAAACGAGTAAGTAGTAATTAAACAGATCATACAGTCACGTTGGACTCGGGAAAAGTTGTCTGATATTTCAATCAGCTTAGGTAGTTTCGACTCGGAGTCACTAGTGACGTTAGATAAGTCCTCGCGGCAAAGTTCAATGGATCCCAGCAAGGAAGCGGCTGTGCAGGCCACCGCGGAGCTACCTAAAGTATCAGCACCATGGAAACTGTTGGGCGACGTGGCGAGAACAGCTAATAGTCCCAATTGTATAGATAGCTCAACCGATTGACTACCGCGATGCATTCAGGATTTTGCGAAAATAGTTAAGAGGAGAATAGCGTGGTACAAAGGTAAACGGAGAATTGGGAGAAACAATCAACTTCGATTGTGCTATATCATCAACTGACGAGGGAGAAGCCGCGCCGAACACGCCAACCCATGCTTTGACGGACATGGACATATAATTTTGGAAGAACGCCGAAAAATTTGGAAGAAAATTTTGGAAGAACGCTTCTTCACAAATGCGATTACGACTGAAACTAAGCGGATTATTGTGGCGACGACCATGGACACTTCAGATGAGGACCCTAATGTACTATTGCAAGTGACCCCACAATTCGGGCTGTAAAACTGTTAGCAGACCACGAGGGTGAGCTCAGGTGGCTGAGTGGCCCTATCTAAGAAATTGTCCATTAGCCCGCTAAAAATACCGAGTCCGAAGAAGCGTATTGCCGAAGACACTTATTTTGATAGGGACAAGAACGAGTTGGGGTACTTCTTCGATGTGCTTGAGAAATTGCGTCGGATTACAAAGCACACCAACGGTATACCAATTGTTGTCAATGCCCATGATAATGAGGTAGACGAAGTTCGACTATCCGCGTTATAAGCGGTATCAATGGTTATACCAGTGGTCCACGTTTTGGCAGCAAAATCACCAGAGGATCAGGACGGTGGACCTAGGCTTTCTGGCAAAGCAGACATCAACGGTGACTCCAGCGGATCAATGCCCACAGGCGATTTGGACATCGCGAATGAAATGTCGGCCATTAGTATGACCGAGGAGGGCCAGCGGCAGATATTGAAATAATTGGAGAAATTGTGAAGTGCCAACTTATGCCGCAAAAGGGGGGCCGATCCGAGAGGGGGAAAAAGTCGCTTAGAATTCTGAACTTCATTTTAGCTAAATGTGAACTTGTAATTGCCTGATTAGAAACTTAGTTCTGTAACTTAAAGGCAGTAAAAGCCCAAAAAAGATACCGAGTCCGAACAAGCGTACTGCCGAAGACACTTACTTTGATATGGACGAGAACGTTTTGGGGAACTTCGTGGATATGCTTGACAAATTGTGTCCAATTACAAAGCACATTATTGTTATACCAATCGTTGTCGATGCCCATGGTAACAATGTGGACGGAATTCGACTACAGGCGTTATACCAGGGTCTGGAGGCGCGCATACGGAATAATAGTAAAAATCCGGTGCTTGGAAAACTGGTTGGCGTGGCACAGGCGGAAATTCAGAGGACGAGGGAGTCAATTGACAAGGCAGGTCGCGCGTTATTAGACAAAATGGCAGCAAATTTAGGAATGGCAGTTTTTGTGTCACGCCGACTTAGTAGTGCAGAAATCAATAGTCCTTCAAAAGACACTTAGGGGAATCAACCATGATTTTTGTCGGCATACATTAGTGAACCAGACTTATGTCCAATAACAAATCAGGCATCGCCGACGGTTGATCATCAGTTAGCTACGCCGCAGGCGTTAACAATGGTTTTACCAGTGGTCCACGATTTGGCAACAAAGCCATCATCGCGGATGAAATGTCGGCCATTAGTATGACCGAGGAGGGCCAGTGGCAGATATTGAAGGAGTTGGAGAGATTATGAAGTGCCACTTTACGCAGCAAATGGGGGGCCGATCCGAGAGGGGGAAAATGGCCGATTGGAATTCTAAACTTCATTTTATCTAAGTGTAATTTTACAATTGACTGATAAAGTACTTAGTGCAGTAACCTAAATGTTTATTATGATGTCTTGATTTTGTTGACGGGGGAATGTAGTGGAGACTGTTTAACTGATTGTGTAACTTATATTAGAGAACTTTTTAACGCATGGTATTCAAGTAACGTGGTCAGGGTCAACGTTGTAGAGAGAGCTGGAACTGCGGATAGCCATTGGCGAACTTGTCCATTTAAAATTGAAATGTTATCCTTGTAAACTCTTTTGTAAAGTTAAACGTATTTCTATACGGACGTTAGGAACACTTTCACACTCTTGAACGCCTTCTTTAGTTTTCACGGCTTGTTTTGTCCTCAGTCTGCGTAAAACCTTGTTTTGAAATAAGTTTTCGGCACTCTTGAACAGGCACTTTTTGGGCACATTGTACTGAACCGGTCAGTACTCTAAAATCCATCAATGCTCTTTTGTCACGCTTTTTTTTGAAGCAAGTGAAAATATCGGCCCAAAATGAACGCCAAAAAACAAATCAAAGAAAAGCTCTTTGGGTGGTGAAAGGGTCAAACACGTGAACGGAAAATTGAATAAGAGCAAATTTAAATTCGAAGTAGAACATTGAACAAAATAGAATAAATTTCTGATAAAACAAACCCAACTCTAACAAATAAGGAAGAACTTTAAACAAGGGAGCAACTTCATTGGAGCAGCAGTACCCATATATAAGGAATGAATGGCTTTCATTATTACGTAATTACAAATAGTGTTATTGCGCAATAGTTACGAAATATATCTCAGATACAAATTCTACTAATTAAATACTAATTTATAATACCAAAGGTCAATGTCAAAGCTAGAATTACAACGATGAAATAGTGACTTTTAGATGTTGCAATAACATGAATGTGAGCTAAAGATGATTTAAATCAGATGATTTAAAGTTTTGGTTATAGAATCCTTGGTTTTATAGTGCGTCGGTGGTAGTCTCAGTAGTTTATCAACTTATAAGCGATGTCAATGAATTAGTACAAGTCGTTTTTCATACAAATGGTTACAAATTTTCCAGAATTGATTCACCATAGATATCGAGACGTATGAAATTACAATTAACTTTTAAAAATCACATCATCTAAGTTTTTGGCAACATTTTTGGTCCCATCAGAGTTTTGGTCCTATTGGAGACGGTTTCGAATGCTACTTTCTCTCAATACAAATTATATTTCTGGGACTATCTTGAAATATAGTCCTGTAAATTTGTAAATATAACTCAGCAAGTGCTCTTGACATATTGCATTGATGGCGCATCGTTTAATGATGTCAATGCAAAGTTGCCGGCTGATGACGTCGCGGTGACACATGCAGCACCGCCGGATGACGCGACGTTGTTGTCGCTTGTGGGAGAAGTTGTTCTAAATATGAGATCAATGATCAAACCAATAGCAAGACAAAAAGAAACGTTGCAAACTTCAGTGCAGTATCCATATCTTTTCAGATAATCATTTTTCACATCGACACAAACAGTGTATGTTTTTCTAAAAACCTGGTTTCATATACTTGTGAATCTCAGTTACTTTCTAGCATTACTCATTCTGTAAGCAGACTTACGAGGATGCTCAAAATGTCATTTTCAGCCTATTTAATTCGGCCCAATTCCTCAAAATTTGTTCAAATTCTTACCTATTGTTGTTTTGAGGACTAACTGATGACACATCCTCCTCCTCTTCCTCGTGTACTTCCAATGAGTTTAACTCAGGAGTTTCGAGAAAACTCTTCAACGCGAAAGATCCAGAGTTACTCGACTCGGAGCCCGATGAGGATCCGGACTCTCGGCGATGTTCCTCGACGTTAGATCCATCAGATCCCAGATTTCCATGATCAAAGACACGCGCCGACTCATTTTCACTGACATTAACTCTAATTTGGTCCATAAGTCCTGCATTTATTTTCTGCTCGCTACTTGGATAGATAAAAACCGGCTCATCTGAGGCGGTGGAAGCTGAGCTGGCAAAAGAGAAATCGAAAACTTGATTGTTTTGGCTAGAAGCGGAGGAAGCATAAGTCGTCGAAGCAATGCTTTCGTTGGCAAGAGATTCGTGAAGTTTCAAGTTGGAATTTTCCACAGTATTTTCTGCGGACTCTTCAGAGGTGTCCATTGCATAATCGGATGACTGAGTCATAGATGACGTCATCTCGTTGCGCAACAGATGATTTTGAGTTGACGAAGAGACTCCACTGGCTAGCTGTTGAAGCACCTGTGCTACTGCGTATGATGATGTATTGACATGAGAATAACTGGAGGGGTTACCGATACTGCTGTTAACCATGGTGGGTGGGGGACTTTGGGTTGCGGAGTGGGGGTTGCGAACTGAAAGGTTCAGTGCCTCGTTTTCGTTCAAGTGGAATTCCAGTGGCTCCTCTTTGGCCAATGCATTCGGAGTTAGTTCTGATCCCAAAAAGCATTCAGGAGAGCTAAAAAGGTAAATAAAAGTCAAGAACTCACAGAAAATACCATCTAAAAGAAACCTGGTTCTGCATGATGTAGATCCATAAAACCCCCTGACCAAAAATGATTCATTTATTTTGAAACAAGAATATCCTGTGCGCAAGTAGCAGTGAATGGTCAGATCACGCAATTTATATGTAAAATAAAAACAAGAATTTTTTTTTTTAATTTAGAAAAAATTTTCTATACTTTTTTGAGATTTTTAGATTGTTATTTTTCAAGTTATTTAGAGGGTGCTGAAATGGTCGATGAATTATAAAAACCACTAAATAGTAGCTTGGAAATAAAAGCAGCTAAAATACAAAAAAAACTAGAATAAAAATTGAGTCTGATAATTTAATCTGAAATTGAGACTGATAATTTAATCTGACCCCAAGATCAAAATGTTGAATAAATTTCAGCGAACCAATTTCGAACATTACAGTAAAGTTTTTCTCGGGTGTTTTCTCTCTTTTAAGCAAAATTCTAAGGTAAAACTTTCGAGATTTACCAGATATTTTCAGAGCTTAACTATTTCGAAACACGAAGCAACAAATCATTACTGCTCACTTCATCGATGATCCATTATGGTCTCCGTTATGCTGTTGCTGACCCATTTCGACCTTGGATCCCAACCTCTGCAGACGTCTTCGTTGGAACTCCCCTTCGTCCACCGTCCAAACTGATCCCTTGATATTCTCCATCCTAATGAAACACTTATGGAGACTCAGATTGTGTCTCACAGCATTTTTCCAGGTGGCCGCGTTGCGTCTGAAGTAAGCAAAAGTCTTCTGGAACCAGTTGTAGATTTCGTTCAAGGTCAACTGTCTTTCAGGGTGGTCCAGAATGGACTGTCGGATGAGGGAGGCGTAAGTGAAGGGGGGTCTGACGTCACTCGACTGGTAGTAGTCGCGGTTCCTCTCAATCTCTAAAAGACCAGTTTCTTGTTCATTTTTTTCAACGTTTAATTTCAGTTTTGTGAATAATTTCTGGCAAAAAATAAACTAAAACTCAGCCCCCGAAGTTCCATTAAGATCATAAAAATTCGTCAGTAAATGTGCTCACAATTGGCATGTTTTATGATAAAATCTTTTTAAAAAGGAAGGAGCCAAAACAAAAATTTGTCAAAAGTAAAAAAAAAAGAAGGAAAAAAATTCTTGCTCAATTTTCTTTTATACGCAGTTCGAGATTCGCAACACTCTTATTAGTGGTAACTAGAACAAGCACTAAAAACTTGACATTTCTTTACACAAAGTAATGAAGAAGTGTAGGATTGTTCCTTATAAATGGCTTACATATTCTTGACAGCATCACCATAAAAGATTTAGTCAAGTATTTGAGACCTCGGCCAAAGTTTTGTTTATGATTGCAATTTGTTTATATTGACACAAGACGGACATACCAAAGTGGCAACTTGGGGTTTTTGAGAACCCTCTTTTTAATTTGACGCTACCCGATCCACTGGGCTAAATTATACTCGCAACATTAAGGCCGGAGAGGGTTCAAGTTCATCAATAAATTGGAAAAGTCAGCCAAAGAAAACAACTTTGCTTACTCCAATGTACTTAGTCATTGTATCCATTGGATTAGAATACAATGACTAAAGTGACGGGTGGGGGGAGGGGATACTCTAAAGAGGGGGATAAATAATGGGCACGGAAGAAAGAGAAAAGTGACTTTTGATTCCAAGTGTCAATAAAGTCCCATCTATTTACCCACTTGAAGTATTTAAAATAAATTGAACGCATTAATGCAGGAAAAAACAATTGGAGCATTAAAAAGTTGCGCAATCTTAGATAAATATCAAGCAGAAAAAAAAACATTTGTGTTTTATCTGTTGTTTATTGATCCTGCTAGGTAAAGTGAAAGCAATTGATAATTTTAAACGCTTCTTGAAAGAAAAAAATTCTTGATTGATTTTTTTTCAACGCGTTCCAGGAATGTTTTGTAAAAAAAAACAATAGCAATTTTTGGCCATCTCATTTTCTCACTAAATTTTTTAAATAGCGTGATTAATGCGTGTGCATGCGTGGTGGTTAAGGGTGGGGGCGCGGGTATTTATTTACGACCCGACCCCCTTCGAAGCCCACTTTCGCACTTCCCCCGTCGGTACTATTTTGTGTACCTTCCATTTCCTGATTGTTTCCTGGTGAAAAAGCTCGAATTTATTTTTTGTTGTCAATTGGGACTTGAAATAGGGGCAGAAAGAGGAAAACAGGGATGAGTTTATTTATTCTTAATTGACAATTGACACTTTCCCACCGGATGCAATTAATATGTTGACACTGCAGCCGGAAATGCAATTTATTCTATTTATTTACCAACACGCAAATGTCACTTACTGAAAAACCCTAATTGGTACCAGATCGAATAAAGAGAAAGATTGTACAAAAAATCGGTTAGATAACATGGAAAAATTTTGCTGAAAAAGTGGGCTTTAATTGGATTGGGTTTGTGATCAGGGGCGAATCTTGAATTTTCTCGAGGGGTGGCCGAACTTTTAAAAACATTTTGAAATTTTATCGATTTTTTAGGTCGACCAAATTGATTTTTCGAGCCCCCACAAATCACTATAATGACCCTATTTTCACCAAATTTTCTGTGCTGCAGGTGAAAATTTGAAAAAACAATCCAAAAAAGGAGTTTCAGGCACTTTTTGGAAAACTTTGACTTTAAAATTGCATTGGAAAATCGCGCGCTTCCCCCTCAAATTTGGTATACATAGGCGCCTTCGGCGCCTTAAGAAAAATTTAGGGTCCGTCATCCAAAAATGGATATCTTAAAATAGTACGAAGGGAGGACCCTTTGGGTCGGCAGGTGATCAAATCCCTGAAAAGAGAAAACGTTCAAACCCCCATACCCCGGCGCCCCCTCCCCTAAATCCGCTGATGTTTGTGATATGAAACAAGTCCTAAGAAATCATTCTTAAATTAATAAAAAATTACCTGCTGCAAGTGGCAAGATCGACTTGTCCCGTCTCTTCATAGGACCCCCTCCCCCCGACACAGGCGTGGGTGGGGACGAAGTGTCCAGGAACAAGTTCGGTTTGACGTCCACTCCCAGACCGTTGGGCGAAGTGGAAGTCACAAGAGCCGTCATTGTCGGCGTCAACCCGCTTCCGCCCTCGCGCACAGATGCCGACAGCGCATGATGAGTCCCACCTCCAGATTGATTATTTGCGACCATCGAAGACGTAATGGCGACTTGCCGATTTATCAGACTGGTCAAGATTTCCGAAGTCGTCGGTGATGTTGATGACTTAATAGAAGAACAGTCGTTATTCCCAGAGTTGTTTATTGTTGTGTTGTTCACAGATGCAGAGTTGATAAATGAAGAGTTGTTTGTTGTGTTTTGAACACTTGATGGTGGCGAAGATAGGGCGAGGCTGTTTATGTTTGCGGCTCCATTTGCAATGTTTGTCAGGCTAGCCATTAGAGCTGCGTTATTGTTGTTATTGTTGTTGTTTATGAAACCATTTTGAAGGAACAAGTTGCCAAGTGGTGTTCCCTGCAAATTTCACGAAAAAAATATTATTGTGCAAATTTCACAAAAAAAACAACAAAATTAATCTTCGAACAACCTGAGTTTCTACAAATTACGAATGGCTTCATTTTTCTACGACAGTGAAAAGTGAAAACTTTGACTTGGGCGTTCGAAAAATGAAAAATTGAAATGCAAATTTTCACATTTCGAATTTTTATTTTTGAAAGTCCAAATCATATCAAACTTTTCATAATTAGTCATTCGCAGAAAAAAGCAGGCAGTCTAAAAATGATATATTGGTCCAAAGTCACAACAATTTTTCAAGTTCTATCTCAGCTTTTAACTTGAAGATAATACGAATGAAAAGTACTCACGAAGAGGAAATTCGGCTCTTGTTTGATTTGCCCATTGCTATTGGCCTGCACACCGTGGTTGTTGTTGTGTGGTTTATTGTTGTTGTTATTGTTGTTTACAGCAGAGTGGGAGAGGGAGTGGGAGGTCTGTTGTCTGCTCTGAAGGTGTGACGTCATCGCAATGTAAACTTCCCTCTCTCGGTGCAATTGGGATTCCAGCTGAGCCACCACCTAGCATACAAAAAGTAACAACATTTAAAGAAAACTTTGTCTCATCTATGAAAAAAAAAACTTCCGTATGAAAATCAGATTTTTAGTTTTTATTTTATCTCATGGCATAAATTGAGAGACGTTTGATTGTCGCAACCATTTTGAAGCAAGCTGTTCGATTGATAGCGGCTGTTGTATCTGAAAATATTGCAACCTCTTTGAGTTTTCAGATATGAAAATATTTAAACAAGGAGTCATAACACTTTTTTCTATTCGAATACACTTGAAAGTTCCAGATAAAAACTTTGGAAAACTTGTCCTCAAATTATTTTGATTTGAACTTTTGGGACGTAGGATACCTTGGGTAGTGGGGTTTTATGGAGTGGGAGATATTTAGTCCTAACATTTATTTAATAATCATTTCGCTCAAAGTGAGCCCATTGAAGAAAAGTGGAAAGTATCTGGGATAAATTGCGCAGAGTATACTTTTGCATAAGAACCGTGAAATTACTTATGCTTGAAACCGTGCACAGTGAACAGTGCAGAGTGCAGAGTGCGATCTCTATTCTCACCTGCTGCTGCACCCTGAGTTGTGCCGTGCACTTGTCGTCCAGAGTGTGTTCACCCGTCAGGTGTTTGAGGAAGGCGGGGAAGTCCTCGCAGATGCGCTCACAGCCAGGCCACTTGCACATGTTGTTCGCAAATAGGGGGTGCGAACTTCCATCCTCATTTGTGGGTCTGCAAAAAAAATTAAAAAATAATAATTTTAAGATGTGCAGTTATTCGCTCAAATATTTTTGGTTTGGAGTCCAAATCTCGATTCAAAGACATAAGACGATACCGTATTTGTACAGTATTTAAACAGAAGATACCGTATTTGAACAGTATTTATACAGACGATACCAAAAAATGTATCCAAATCCAAAGCAGCATCTCACTTTCAATGTTTGCGACCAGTAAACCACTGTTTACGATCACCGGCCGGAAGTATCAGTTATATGTTTTTAATATTTTAGGCCATTGAAAGCCAGATTAAAACTTTTACAAAAATATTTGTAAGCCAAAAACACTGCCGGTACTTACCTAGTTTTTCTCATTACTATGTAAGATGACTTTTCGACAATTTCTGGTTTTTCAAAACTCTATCGCCATAATTTCTGACCACGAAAGATAGGTATGCAATGCATATGTTTACTTTCAAAGTTTACTTGCTCTGTTTACCAATTGATAAATGCGATTCATAAGAATGTTTAGATTGGCTCGAACGAAGTGAGAAAAGAAAACTACAGGAAAACGAGATTGGTGGTGGTGGTCGCTTTAGTTCTGGTGATGGTGGTGACGATAACCAACAATGATTAAGTGATGTTTGTTTGTGGCACCACGATAACAACTATGGACTTAACGACACACGACTGTAATGATAAGCAACATAACATCAGATTATTATACACAAACCACAAATTAAGACCAACAGAAAAGAATAGTAAAGAACCCACTACCCAGCCTTAAAATTCAAGCAAATTCCGGCTCAGAAAACATTTATGCTTTTGAGACTAGATTTCAAACTCAGAGGCAAAGTTTTTGAATAATTCAAGATAAAGATTCCTCAAAAATACCTGATAAGGTTTTTGAAAACTACCGGAATTGTTTTTTTTTTCTGGATACTTTAAGAAACACGTAAGCGTGATAAAAGCAACTGCGGCTGTGATGCAGCAAATAAACAAGAGAAGACCAACAATTCGTTCGATCAACATCTAAATACAATTTACCATTTGGTTCTGTCTAAAATCTGAATTGGTAAACAAATTTTGGCATAAATGAATAAATTATCAGCCAAGCATACAAACATAACAAACAACGTCGAATTGAATGTTGTTAGGCTTCGTCAACAAATTGCTAGACTAGAACAACGAAACTCGCCATTAGCAAGAAAACAAAAAAGTAGTTGGTTGTTGATGTTTGAGCAAACCAGCGTGAAAGAAAACAAATCAGAACAAAACAAAAAACAGTTTGAGCCGTAACAAATCAACAAGCAAGCACAAGAAAAAAACAACAGTCACAAATAAGTAAACAAGCTGAAAAAACAAAAATCAAACAACACAAAATGCTGTTCCAGCGCAACAAAAAAAACATGTTTGCCATTTTTTGAGCTTTTCCTATAATTCTTGGGTGATGGGAGAAAACACTTGACCCTGTGTCAATTGAAAGGTAATGATCCTTTTGTTTATTTGTCGTTCAGATTGATTAAAATCTACCTTTGGTTTTGGAAAACGACTTCGCAGATTGATTATTGTTGCGGAGAGAGTAGACAGTTTTAAGAGACTGGGTATTATTATGCGGAGAATTGGTGCTTTGGTTTAATGGACTTTGGCTCTAAAGAGGGGCTGAGGTTATTGTTTTGGCTTTTAATTTTGTTGGTTGCTCCATTCTGGGCTGGAGAGAAGAGTAAAGAAGGTATTGTTTGGGGCACTTAACAGATTGACTTGTTGTGACTTTGTTTTGTCAGGATTTGAATCAAGTTGACAAATAAGAAAATCCTTCTTTTAACAAACTTTGAGCCAAGGGAATTCTGAAAACTTAAATAGAAAACCCTTTTTCGAATCAAGGAGCGAAAATGTTCTCAACAAATCTTATAAAAAAACTAAGAAATTTTTGATTTTTAGAAAAACTGGCAAAACCATGAACCAACGGACTGTCAGTGTTACCATCAAAAGACACATATTGACATATACCTTCGTGTAATTTGCTCTGACTTTCTATATTTAGGCCAGGACAGTGGAAAACTTCAATGAATTTGATGAGAATTGAATATTTGGAAGTTTTTCACTAAAAACTGACATTCAATTAACCATTCCGAATCTTGTTATTATTTTTGAGGGGCTTTCCCTCGAATTGACAAGGCATGAAATCATTTGTTTGTCAGGTAATTTTGAAGTTTGTCAACACATCAGAAACAATAAAAGTTTCAACCCTCCATAACATCAATGCTCATCATCTCAATGAAAGATGGACAAAAATGGAAGCCACTGCTATTTTTATTTGTATACCCAGGAAATAAGTATTTAGTATTTGTATATTATTTTATTGCTTTTTATTTAATCAGAAAGAAAATAAAAATCAATAATTTTCCAAATGCTTCTGCGTTTGGCTGTTTAGTACCTCTAAGAATAGGGGAACGGGTCTTAAGAGAAACAATTTTGCTTTTCGGGCTGCACTCAAAATCCGCGGCAGAAGATGGAAATAAAAATAAAACAAAATTGAGATTTATCTGATTTTTGGTTGTTTTGTTTCTAGTAGCTTCCTGGGAAACAACTGTTTTTGACAGCCCCAATTTCTAATCAATTCTCCAGAGCAGAAATAACTAAGTGACTAAATAAAACATCTACCCCTGCCCCCAAAATACTCTCAGCTGTAAGCCCCAAATCAAGCCCAAATCCCTTCTCCCCACACGCACACATGCACACTCTCACACAACGACTCATATGACACTAAAAACCTTTTCTCAAAACTATTTTTTTCTTGAATTCCAGGTTAACTTGGGTTATAATCAATAAAAACCGAAAATGAAGTCTTAAAATATAAAACGACCAGCTTTTATTGCAGTTACTTTGCCTGCCCGCGTATTGCCATTTTTTTGCTGCTTGTGGAAACTACTTAATTTCTGGATAATATCAAGATTACTTCAGGAAAAAGAAGATGGATAAAGGAGGAAAACATAAACATATCTCGACTAACTGCATTTGGGCAAAATAATCCAAATAGCCCCCCGATACTCTCAAATGGCCCAATTGACAACAACATAACAAAATATTGACAGGGCCATTAGGCCTGTTTATGTCCGAATTGTATTTTTATCTCTGGAATTAAGAGGCTGACATATTGATTTGCGGCTAAGTTGCTTACAATTGAGCAATTTAAAACTAAATACTAGGACTATTTTTGCACTCAGGGCTATTTTTGCACTCTTGTATGGAAAAAAAAAGGAAAACATTTCAGAAAAAGCTATTTTACGTACTCCAAACGTTAGCAACTGATGTGATCCAGAAAATTAACCATGATAAGGAAAATGCTCTAAAAATCAAAAGGTCAAAAATTTGGGAAACGGTGAGGTTTGCGAAGGCGACGAGATTAGTAAGGTTAAAACTATTGGTACGCCAACCAATTGTTAATCCAAACACGGTTGTTTTGAACTAGTTTTGCAATTAATGAGCAAATCACAAGTAGCACACGCAAGTTGGGCTTTGTTAGTTTATTTGGACCTAAAAGCAACAAATCAATTGAAGGGGAATGGGTTGGAAAAGAAAAACAAAAACGGGACAATGAAGTCAACATGATAACTGGAATTCACTTGTCTTCATTATGATTTTGTTGGCTACTTAAGACATCATTAAGGGGGGAGGGGAGGGAAAGTGGGTTGGGTTGATGAGCAAATGAGTTCAATTTGCCCAAAACAACACAAAAGATCTGCTGCCAGTGACAAACAGAATTGTTAGAGCAACCAACAGGAAAATAATTATCGAGCAAACCAACAAAAAACAAGGAAGGCAAGTTGGAATGGGAGCAAGAAGTCCATCATCAGTTCACTGAGACCGACAATGCATTCAAATGTTTTTTTAAAAATAATTTTAAAGCTCAGTATTTGCGATGATATATTGCGAACAAGAGTAACTGGTTCTTGAGCAAACACCACCGAATGTCCCGAAAACGGTTAATTTTGCAATAAAAAAAAATTTAAGAAAGCTTCAATTTTATAGTTAAAGTTTTTTCGATGGATTCCATTTGTTCGGTAAACCGAAAGAGCAAAAAAATCAAAGAAAAATAGCTAGCAGATTGCGAATTCCGCAACACATTTATTTTCAGCCTGTTTGGGAACCCCCTGAAAATTCATAAAATACAAAGTTTGGTGTCATATTGAAACTTTTTTTAGATAAAAATTTCAATACGAGACCAAACTGTGTATTTTGTCAACTGTAAGCAGATTCCACAAGAGAAGCTGAACACAAGGAATCCACACCACGGCACTTTTTTTGATCTTGTTACTGTTTTATATTCCACATATAAATAGCTATAACAATGTGTTGCTCAAATTGGCGTCAAAAAAGCGAAATTTGCAAAATCCGGAACATAATTTGCGGAATTCAGAACAGTTTGCGGATAACATAAACAAAAAAGTTTTTCACATACATAATCAATTTTGAGGAATCCTACGCTCTTGCGGAATCCAGAACAACTTGCTATATTCGATCGTTCCAGATTCTACCACACAACTAAAATGCTGACAAAAATTTCGTTACAAGCTACTTCTGCGTCAAACACGAAAACTTTGTAAATTGGATTCACTTACTTTTAAAACATGTTTAAAGACTTGTGTCTAGATTTCAGTTACCTACATACAGCAAGCGATGTGCGTTCCTAGTTTGGACTATTTACTAATTCTCAGCTGAAATGGCACAAATTGTGGAAATGGTTGAAGCAGACTTTCTCGAGATTCTTTTTATACTTTTTCTTTGGAATCACAAACACGACTGAAAAGATCTAAATATGATTTGGCATTCAATGTTTTCTTTGAGAAATTTTCTTTAGTGAAAAACCATCATAGGCAAAAACAATTGCTATTCTCCAATTTTTTCGAGCTGTAGGATGAAAAAAAAACTGAATTAAAATGAATTTTTTTTTTCATTAAAATAAATATACTTTTTTCAAATGCAGAATGGCATTGTTTTTCTTTCAATTATTCTTTTTGTAACTAACAGTGCTTAAATCTTAATAAATGATAGATAAAGATCAAGATCGAGAGTGCCAAATAATACGTATATCGACGTTACCATCTTAACTCAAAATTTTTTATCAATCTTATTTGAGTTTGCATTGCAGTATTCAAGCAACAATAGTCTGGCAAGTTTTACGCATACTGATACAAATTTTAAATTCAAACATTTTTTGACTTTTCATTCAGAGAAATTAGGAGGTTTTTCAAAAACGCCTTCTAAACTCCGTAACAAAAACCCCTTAGCTCCATAACAAACACCTTAACAAAACAAAACCATTAGCTTGCATAAATGGGTTGGCAAATGGTTTGAAATGAGCCAATCATAGCTTCGATATTCTAAAAATCTCAACAAAAATCAGCAACTTTCAATTAAAAATGAAACAATTTCTTAAAAATTTCTTAAATGTTTCATTTAAGCCATGTAAAAACCAAAACTTTCCACCTAATTTGAAATAGGAAATTTTCCATATTTTGTCAAAAATTTTACTGGCAATATTTTATTGATGCTAAATTTTTTCAAAAATCATCATCTAAAGAAAATCAAAAAGGAGACCCAGTTGTTTTGCAAGTACCACAAAATGTTCCGGCAACATGATTTCAGAAAAATGAAAAAAAAAATTGAAAAAGAAATTGTAGCGCTTTTATTGTCTTAACTTCCAACTAACTTTAGAAGTTTAGCATCTCGTCAAATTTTGTCTTATTTAGCCTGAAAAACGAACAAAAATGCAGACCAGTTTTTCTCGACACTGAGACAGTTTTTTATTGTTTTTTAGAACCCAAAAAAAACGACCAATATGGCTTTTTAATTAAATAATACCAAACTTGACCCCTACGAGTTTTCTTTGAGAGAGTCAAATTTGAATGGAAAAAAGAATACTACGTGTGTGATGTGATGTGAACAATAATCTCAACAATATCTAGAGAAATTATTTTTGCAGCCTACCAACTGTCGCATTTTTAATTAAAATATCTAGCGAGAATGTTGATCAGCCTTTTTTCGCGGTTTTACTTGGTGATGTGCATTTTTGATTGAATTATCAGTAGTTGATTTGGATTTGGTTTGTTGTTATGTGGTGTTGATGAGCTCATCACAAATTCTCTTGTTACCTTTCTAATTTTATTTACTTCTCTTCTTTTTTGTTATTGTTATTTTGTTTTGCTCGTTAGCAAACAAAACAGTAGTAACCACATATGTTGTTTCTTCACTCGAGAACTCCAAGGCAAACAAATAGAAAAAGAGCTACTTTTTCTCAATAGCCAATGATGTTGCAGACTTTAAGAAAAAGTTGAAAATGTCGTTTTTCATATGCAAAACTGTCGATAACTTTTCTGCATGAAATAGCAAAAAAATTTGGTCGACTCGAATGGCTTTTTACAAAAGATGGTTTTGACAAGAACTCACAGTAACGGATAGGGTGAAGGGAACTTTTTACTGGATTTTTTTGATCTACTTAGCAATCCCCTCTTTCAATCAGAATGTAGCAAAGATAGAACTCTCAATAAAAAACTGTAGTGCTAATTTAGTGTTTTTGGAGGGGTGGAAATTAATGAGCATTCATGAAACTGACATAGGTAACAGACATGACCAGAAACTAAATGAGAAGAGAAACATATACTGACGAGAGTGGGTTGAGTTTGGGCAAGAAAGCGGCGGCAGTGGCGGCTGCTGGCAACATGAGGTCATTCGCCGCCGCTGCACTGGCTAGAAAGGGCAGAGGGTGGAGGTGGGTATGGTGCTGTTGTGCTGCTTGCATCATGGCCGGGTGGGGCAGCATTAAGCCCCCGCCTGCTTTGTTGAAAGATCCACCCCCGGCTGCTCCAAAGGCACCCACTAAAACATAAGTCACAGTGTCATTAACAGTCCAGTATTCATCACATAAAATGAAGAGTTTTTTTTTCACAAAAATAATAATCAATTACGATCAATTCATTTATTATTGTAGGTTACATAAATTTGTTTCAATTTCTTCAAAATTTTTCAAATGTTTCATAACAAAAAAATTCTTCCTAATTTGCAGCCTTAAATTAACAAATTTCCATATTTTATCAACAATTTTAATATTTTCTTGATGCCAAATTAAAAAAAAACTATCAGAAGAAACGCAAAAAATCAAGAAAAGAAGTTTAGAAAAACGTTTTTTCTTCTATACAAATATTTATAACAAGGATATTTTTTTTTATATACGGTAAATGATGAAACCATAGTTGAAAAAATGCATAAATTTGTAATTGAAAGCACCAAAATGTTTTATTCGAATGGTTAATTTAAAAATTACAGCGAAACTTTAACGCCATTTAGCTCAATAAGTAATCTACGACCTTAAAAAACTAACCGCCGAACAAATTTTCCACCATCGGGTTGCTGGACGTTACAGGCGACGAGGCACTTGATGAAGTTGTCGCCACACTCGACGCGCTGAAAAGGGGAGGGGTCAGTTGGGCTGAGGTCACGCCTCCTGAACTACTGTTGTTCACACCACCACAACCAGTTTGCTTGCCCCCATTTTGTTGGAAAAAGTTTCGCTGGTTAGCTTGGATTTGGTGCAAAAGTTGCTGGTGAAATAAGTTGATAGGGGAAGTATTTGCGGCAAGCGCCGCCGCAGCGCAAGCCGCGAAATCCATCGGTGTGTTTTGCATCACGGTCTGAAGTTTTCCTCGATTTGATGTTTTGACTTTCAATAACTCGATAGCAGTTGATTATCTAAAAGAATGACGTACTGATTTTTACTAAAGTAAGCAAAAATGGTACGAGTAAATTACAAAGTTACTGCAAAATTTGGAAAATAAATCAATGAATTAAAATCCAATTTAATTCGTTTTCGGATTGATTTGTTGGCCTTTAAAAGAGAAATATGTGAATTCAGAATGTAATCATTGGGCTAGTCCAGAAGCCAGGTGAGAAATGGAAATTGCACCAAAATTTTGATTGGATGGCTGCAAAATTCCTTTTAGTTGCAGGGAAATATCAGTTTCTTTGGTAAAAAAAAAATATCTAAAAATTCAGCAATCTCGTTAAGGGAATAAGGGAAAATTGAATCAAAAAGCTGTTTATTTGCAGAAAGCCCCCAATTTGCACATTTGTTGATTTTTGTTTGCTAGAGAATTGTTTATTGTAGATAAAGGCTTCGTCAGGTTGTTGACAATTGGTCAACAATCCGCTAAGAAATGAATATTTTTTCAATAAATCTGTTTATTTGCGTTTCGAGCTCCTGAACAGAATTTTCATTCACGTAAGCAACAATAAACTGAATTTAAACGAATGAAATAAAAAAGCGATGATCGTTGATCAATTTTCTGTAATTAGTCATCAAGCTAAATAAAAAACAAAAACATGATTTATAAAGCGGGAAAACTTAAATCGGCGCTCAAAGTATCATTAACAACAATCGCTTTAGAAAACCTAAGTAAACAAAACCATCATATTTGCGGGTGTCGGACATCAAGCCGACGGGACTTCAAGCCCAATCGTAAAATTAGGGACTTCAAGCCGAAAATTTTCTCATAAAGTGATGAACTAGGATTAATTTGAAAACCTTTTTAAAGAATTTCCTACTTTTATGATCTTATTTCAGTAATTATTCGTCATAAAATTTAGGCCTCCAAATGATGTTTAGGAAATTTGAAATAAAAAACACGGTTTGAAGGCAATTTTCTTGTTTATAATTTATGCATTTCAAAAACCGTCTGAAATTATTAACGAATGTCAATCCTAAGTGATTCATTGTCATGAATAACGCTTATTATGGACTAAACTTGCCTGAAATTTTGAAAAGCAACGTTTTACAGATGAAAAAATTGTAATTTGAGGTGCTTGTAAAGTTTAAATTTCGGCCTGAAGTCCCTTCGGCTTGAAGTCCCGTCGGCTTGTTGTCCTAGACCCCATATTTGCAGCTGAAAGGACTCTAATTTTGAAAATTAGGCTTTGATTGTTTACACTTAAGTCTTGATGAGAAAATCTTCACGGAAAAATAGCCAATTAAGCCATTCATCTTTTCGTCTATTGATTATAAACTTCCAAAAAATTAGGTTTAAACCTGATAAAAAATGAAAAAGTTAAATATGGAGGTAGAGTATATAATAATCTAGTTAATTTATTGAGCCATGGATTTCATTAGAAATTTTGAATGAAGGGTTGAAGAAAACAAAGTAATAAAAAGGATAAATAATAGCAAACAAATGGCGACAATTTTGACTTAGCTTAGTTTTTGTTTTGGTCTTAGAGAGCCATAAAGTAAACAAGATATTAAGAATCGACCACAAATAAATCTAATTTGCCTCTGAAAATCAAAATAAGGAGCAAAATTGAAATTTCCACAATAATACTAGCAAGTAGAGAAAAGCTTATGGGTATAAACAATACCATATTGTCGGGCTCAAATCTAGGGTTTAGTAGAGGCGGCTCATTTTTAAAAGAATCAAAAATTTGGTCGATTTTTGTAAAAGCTCCAAACTGAGCTTCCCAATAAAAAACACTTTTTCAATTCTATGTGCGCTACAAGTAAAAAAAGTGTTTCCGTGCAGTGAATCCATGACATTAGAGAATTTTGATAGGGTAAAATGCCCACCAAATTAAGACCTTTCCCCGAAACTGATTTGGGGGAATGTTGTTTTGATCCCAAATTAAGTACTCTTTGTCACAGCCCCTTTTCCAAAACACGATTGTGGATAGCAACTTTCCACTGTTTTAACTCCAAAAACTCACAAAAAACTAATAGAGGAGACATACTCACTTGCTGTAAACTTATCTTGTAAATTGCATTGAATGTAACAAACAATTGCCAAAACTATTGTGTTTTTGGTTTTTAATTGTTTTTTTTTTATTATTATTCCTGAACTGTTTTTTAATCCATACAATTTAAGTTTGTGTGATATCGCATTCAGTTGTTCGGCAAAGTTAAGAGGGAGAAAAGAAAAAAAACATAAACAACACAAACTTCAGTCAAATAAAACATCTGCTGTAAGAAGCAGAAAGAAAATTGAAAAAATAATACAAACATAAAAAGAGTCAACAAAAGTTACCAACTTAAATCTACACATGCCAGCAGAAAACAATTTAGTTGTTATAAAGTTGGCGCCATAAATATGTTTACTGATTGACTTATAACCACAGAAATCGCATCAAAACAATTCCTGGCAGCATCAATTTAAAAAATATAAAATACAATATCGAGTTTTTTAAAACTAACTATTAAGCAATAAAAAAAACAAAAAAGGGGATTGACCGCCCTGATATTCAGTGATATACATGTTTGTTCTGATATTTATTTTTCTCTGAGACATGTCTAGTAAAATTTTTATGACGTAGTATGGTCTTCTTATGTTCCACAATTTTTAGCGGTGTTTTTTGATATTTTTTTACGCCCACTACCACCACCACCACCAACCAAAAACTGCCGGATAAGTTCAAAATCATCGTTCCATCGAGAAAAAAATTGAGAAAGTGTGCCCATTTTTTTCAAAAATTGGACTTGTTAGTTACTTATTAGGACTTATTGGACTCAAACTGTTCCCCATTTGGCATTATGTTACATTTGTTTTTGACCCATCGGCGCTTTCGATCGGTCAAAAACTTCTTTAGTGTCACACTAAACCAAAAATGTGAAGAAGCAGATTTAGGGAGAGGGGTGGAGATGGGCGGATACTCTTCCCCTCAGGGTTTCAATTTTTGACCGACCGACCCTAATATTTTTCTAAAGGCGCATTTGGAGCAGATTTATGCTATTTTTGAGGGGTTAACGCTAATTTTTTTTGGTTAAAACCTCCCAAAATCCGCCTGTGACGCTGAAAGTTGGGTCAAGATTGGAATTTTACAGTGAGTCGGCAGAGTTTGGAAAATAAATTTGGTCGACCTAAAAAAAGACGAAAAAAGCAAGCCGAAAAAAAAACGACTTTTTTTGGTAAATCAAGAAAACTCTAGATCTGCCCTTGCCACAGACAATTTATCACTAACTCAAATCAGTTTTTTTTCTGCCAGCAAAAACAAGCTAAAATTTGTCCGATGCCTTGTTTTTGATCTTTACCCATTTTCACATTGTTTTTACTGGCAAAAAAAATCAGTTAAAATTTTGGATGTTTTAAACTTCTATTTGGTAGAAAATTTCTGCTATGAAATTTATTTTTAATTTAATTGAAAACAATCGCCAGGCCAAGTGATAAAAAGTTTTGCATCTAGTAACACCGATAGCGCTTTTAATTTGGAAAAACTTTTAACTTCCTAAAAACAGGTCCTCAATATTTGTTCGAACTGACCAAAATGGCAAAAATGAAACCCTGCATTTTACGAAAAACATTTAGACAGAGTATTTTTAAATTAAGATTACATACCAACATCTGTTAATAAAAACTGATGATAGAAAAACTGTTGAAAAACTGCTGCTGATGAAAAAATTATTTGAGAAAAAAAACTGACTCCCCGGGAAGTTAACCTACTATGATTCGATAAAAGTTGAAAAATTAAACTATCAACTAATTTCATTTTTGACAGATTAAATAATTTTAGATTTGAAGAACTACTAGGGAACGGTTCTACTTAAAAATTTATTTCAAAAATCAGATTTGTCAAACAACTTGAAAAACTTCTGCCAGCCATAATCAAACCTTGCTTTTGATTTTAAATGTTTTACGTTCCTACCATTGAAATTGGTGTAAAGTTTTTTAACTCGGCGTGTTTTATTTTTCCAAGCAATCACAAAAAATCTCTGAAATGGGTCGAACACTATATCATCTTACAAATTTTTGATCGTGAATCTAGCGAAATCTAAAAAAAAAATTTCCCACGAATTAAACAGATTTAAAAATAGTTTTTAATTTTTTTAACGCCAATTTTGAAGCGTCATAATTCTGAACAATTCTGCATGTCGAAAAATTCGATAAAGTTTTTGAATTTTTTTCTTGATTTTTTATGATTTTTGTTATTCTAGTAGTTTTGAAAACAACAACACTAATTTGATTTTTTTTGTAATTTTTGGTCAAAACATTCTGTGCTAATTGCAAAGTAAACGGCTATCCTTGTTTTCATTTTTGCACCAAGCACCACATGAAAACCTTGTGTTCCTGAAAAAAATGATGTTGAGCGTGAAAAATAAATCTGCTTTGAGCTGATCATACAAAATTTCGTATAAAATATTGTATTTAGCAGTTCTGAAAATGCATCAAACTATTAAACATGTTTTTACATGATCAAATTTGAGGTCCTCAAAACTCAAAAATTACGCAACCAGAAATTACGAGGCATTTTGCCAGAAGCCATCATTGTAAATTTCGGGGATTCGAGTGTTGCCAATTTGGCCAAAACTTTGATATTATTTATGTGTACTTTTGCAAAATTGTCAATGTTACTCACGGTGTAAGCGCAAGCTATTTCAGAGCAACGAAGTTTATCGCAAAAAATCCTTGCAATTTCAATTGAGTTGAACTATTTGGTCCCATCAATTGTGGACAAGGCTCAAACTGTAATTATTTAGTCCTCCCTCAATATGCAATGTGACTTCGCTCGAAAATACGTGGTAATTTGGTGGAAAAACAAGCTACAAATTTCGAAATCAATTTTCATATTTCTTTCACTTTTTTAGTGACCAAATTTTTCTAGACACCAAAAATATCCTGAAATATTCTTCGAAATTTTGCAAACTATGAAAAAGGCAAATTCATAAGAAAGCAAACAAAATCAACGAAAAAAATATTGATTGAAAATGCCAAAAATATGCTGTTTCTCATTTTTTCACATTTTCAAAAAATTTGTTTAAGTGAAAAAAACTCTGATATACAAACCTGATTATCTTCGACACCTCAGATGTCTTCTTCGAGCAACATAAAATACAAACTTAGGCGCAAAAACAAGTCAATATTTACGAAACGGATGAAGATCTTCATGAGGCGAGCTTATATCGTCGATTAAACTGATTACAGGTGTTGATAGTTATATATAAGATTGTGTGCGAGATTTGAGTATAGTGAAAGGTCGGAAAAGGCCAGAAAGAAGCAAACAAAGATATTGTTTGTGGAACTAGTAGCGCCACTGATAGATGAAGAAATACAGATAGATTGATTTTAAAAGAGGAGGACCTTCTAACCATAATGTTGATAAGCGACCACTGAAACTACAAAACACAATTATATTAAACGTAAACAAAACCATCTACACTCTTAGATTAACCGACTCATTTGAGATATTTCACGTATATCTTATGTGTATGGTGGTGTTTATCAACTATACCAATAAACGCACAAACCACATAGTAGGGTCCAAACAAACTAAATGTTTACATCATCACATGCAGATAGCAATCGCAACAATCAAACGATTGCGAATCTGATCTCACAAAGAGCTGAGCGCGATATATAGCATATCGATCAAATAGCATAAAAATTAGCTTAAGAATTTCCAAAAAAAACTCAATCGGCTGAAAGTTAGGGAAAAGCTCAAAAATTTCTTAAATTGACTTAAAATTAATGAATTGATAGATATTCTGAAGTCTTTTTTGATAACAGGGTCTTATAGGAGCAGAGCGTGAATCGAGAAGCCGATCCCATATCGCAAACATATCTCGCAGAAGTGAAATGAAAATGATATCACGTTTGATTCGAGTTTGTTCAGAGCTAATAATTTGGACCAACTGAACGATAATTTGGGTTGCTCTATCTCGACTCCGATAAACAGTCCAGATTAGTACAATTCCGCAGTAAACATTGGCATATAATGATGATTAAACCATTTTTTGTTTGAGTGCGTTGCAAAACAGTGGTAGCAATAAATGAATGAGCCAGTCATAAGCTTCCGCCAACGTTTGTTACGATCAACGAGCATGTTAACAAAAATTAACCCCAACGTTGGTTTTAATAGAAAAAACAACAGAAGTTTTCATGTCGTTTATGCTCAGGAGAAAATTATGATTGTTTCTCCGTTTCAAAGTTTCATACCACATTGGAAATAATCTTTAAAATTTTAAAAAATTTTCACCTCATACCTGATTTTTTTTGTAAATTTATAGAAGCTTAGAAAATTCTAACTTGCACAATCTAATGCGCGCATTTGTTCAATTTTTTCTATACACTTGCAAGTGGTGTTTTTTGGGGAACAGAACTTCCATGATGTATAACGTATAAGTTACTCTAGCTGAATTAAGTATAAAAGGAATTTTTAAAAATAAATGTTATGAACAGACTAGACTGTGTTTGACAAATGCTTGTATTAGGGCAAAAACCTTGAATATTCTGATGACATTTAATTATTCTCGAATATTTTTTTGACGAAGAAAAGTCTATTGAACTATAAAGTTGAACTTTGTTTGTTCATATCCTCAACAACCAAAATTTTAAGTTCTGTAAACTTGGGTCTTTTTTTTACATTCGATATCAGAGAATCTTTATCTTCAAGAGGATGCTTCATTGAAAAATGTTAACTTGTATAGTCTAAATTAGCCAGAATAAAAAAATACCCTTTGAATATATGTTTCATTGCATATTATAAAACTTGATCAGTAACAAATTTTTAAAAAACGCGCAACCCATTTCAACAAAAACAACTACAAATAATGAAAAGAAACGATTTTGACTTCCAACTAAGCAATTTATTTTGGACAGCAGGGCATTAAAATTGGTAGCGCTGAGTTTTTGCGTTAAGCGCCCATGCTTAGAGTTCTTCCTATAACTTAAGAAAATTAAATAAAAAATTACAAAGAAAACAAAACAAGACTGCTCGTATCAGGGCCAAGCCCTGAATGTTCCGACTGCCGTTTACGGTTTATAGAGCAGCAGTAATAACATTAAAAAATTTAAATAAAATAAGATAATATGAAAAAAAAATTTTTCTAAAATTTGAAATTTTTTATGAAAATCATCCCCCACACGCAATATAAAGTATAAAAAAGATAGATTTCGTTCCTTGTAAAAAATCAATTATGGCAAACAAGCTTCTTTCAACCAATTTGGAACGATTTCTAATGCGGATTAAAGCTCCGCTTACTCGTTAATAGCGCGAAATATATCGCGCGTTAACTGTCCCAAATTGGCCAAAATGGCAACCTTTAAACCCCCATAACTTTACGAAAACTGATCACAGGTAAAATATCTTTTCAAATTTGAGCTCAGGACAACAATACCTTTCGAATGATGTAAAAATCCGTTAAAAATGGCTAGTTAAAAAGTCGAAATTTGTCTGAAGGAAAAAAAACCCACCCCGAGCACAAATATTCCGTTACTTTATTCCGTTTTCTACTGGCAATCAAGGTTTTGATTTTTCTGCAAACCGCAATTCTATTGTATAATTAGAGCGGATTTCAAAATATTTGATAACAAAATTTTTGCAGAGTATCAGACCATATGAAATGAAATTATTGCATTTTTTGTGTAAAGGAGTTGAGCAAAACTTTTTCATGACATTTAAACTTGATTTAGTTGTGTTACGAGTTCTAAAATTAACTTAATTCAAAAATTTTCAAACCAGTTCCATCTTTATTAAGAACAAGAATGTTTAAATCAATGCAAAGCTGATACAATGAAAAGTCTGAAATGAAATAATTACACTTAATTCAAATAGCTCGTCTGGCCCAGATTATTTCGCCATTTACACTATATTAAAACAAACTTTTTCTCTGCTTATTTAGTCAAAAATGACCTAATTAGCAACTTCCAAACTAGAAAAAGGATAGCCAGTTGCTTTTCAAGTAGCAAAAATAGTCTGACCACCTTCATAAAAGCTTAAAAAATCATTAAAAATGGTCAAACTTAAAAAATCAATAAAATGAAGAACAAATATCACCTAATAAAACTTTCTTTCTTTGACAGTCAGTAAAAATTTGTGCTCGTCGTTTTAAAAAACGTAATCAAAAGTGTGTATTCTGTTGCTGGGCAGTTCAATTATCAAAACACAACCACAACACTTTTTTGCAATAAATGTTAGAACACTCACTGGATGCCTGTGTTTAGTAAACCAGGAAAAATACTTTGAAAAAAAAAACTCTAAAATTTTCTTTTTTTTGTTCTATGTTTTTTTTGAGTCGTGAGAAAAAAATTGAAGCTAATTAATGGAAAAAAAAGTTTTAAAAAAGTGTAATTGATTTAAAGTTGATTGAAAAAACTTCGATAAGTAGGAATGATGAGATGGGGTTGATATAATCAATTTGGGTTCTTCTTGCGTTTAGAGAATTTGCCAATAATACTTCAACGCGGACCAAAACAAACGCAATGAACACCAGACTAAAGTATCAAATGCTGAATATCTCAAAGCGGTTAGAATTTTTTTAAAAGATAGCCATTTGTTGAGATCCGACCACAATAATTAAAAAGACCAAAAAAATAAATTTTTCTTCAAACTGTGTGCGTTGGGTGCTGAAAACGTCTAAACGTCAGCTCAAAGCTTGGGCATGCTTGATAGTACACAAAACTTAGGCATATTTGACAACAGTTTATTTCAAGAAACAAATAGAATGGAAAAAAAATAAAAAGTAAAAAATTTTCATACATTGTTCTGCTGCTTTTTTTTTTGATAAAGATTTTTGTAACACTTAGTTTTCACGTAAAATTAAAGCTTTTTACTGTATCATAAGCCTAATTGCTTGCCTTATTCGCTCGAAATATGCCTAAAATATCAGTTCTTTTAGGAAATTTTAAAATCATCACGACTGAGAGGACTTCAATATCATATATTACTTGATAATTGAAGTATTTGATTTTGGTGGAAAAAAATTCAGTAAAAACACACCCATACTTGTTTTTACTCCTCATTTTCAATGGCTGGAGTAATGATAATAATCAAACCTATATAGACAGATGATTTAAACTAAAGTAGCGTAATTTTTCTAAAAACAATTTTAAAAAATGTTTTTTTTGTAGCTACCATGCAAAATCCTTCATAACTTTTTGAAATGATGAACAAAACCATGCATCTGTGAACCATGTTTCTGATCAGCGCTTTTGTTTTATAAACGGTTTTTTTTTAGTCTGGGGAAACAAAAACGCAACCTTTGAAAAAATTTAGCAAAACAACTTTAATACAAATTCGCCGGCAGAACAATTGATTGACTCACCAAGACATAGTCAGCTATTTTGATGACATGAGCCATTTTCAAAAACTTGAAGGTGAAGAAACCATGATTTTGATTTAAAAAATAAACAAAAATTATACAAATTTGATTTTTTGTTGAAAACTGCTTCAAACCTTAATGGCTAATTTTCAATTAGATTTGCTCAGTTTTTCTAATTTTTCTGAGGGAGAAACCTAGTTTCAAAAATTCAAAAAGGGCGAAATGGCAAACACATACATCAGTTATATTCATAAAAAAATTTTTCATAATATTCATAGTAATATCAGAAAGCCCTCAATTTATAGTCGTACAAACGAAACACCAAAAAAGTACCCATAAAAGTAATATGTGACTAGAAGAGTAACAAAAATAATCACATTGAAAACTCAGTAATATAAAGAAATCTTACAGTTTCCATACTGTTCATTCTGAAGAAAACAATATCTGCTATCTTACCATTCATTGCTGCTTGTTTTTCTGTTTTGTTAGTGTGTACGGTCATTTAAGCATCCACTAATTAAATAAACAAAAACAAAAACAAAGCATGGTGTCGTTTGGCTGGTATTGAAATGGTAATAGAATTAGGGTAACTGAATAGCTTTAGGTTACATTAAATTATCATCAGCAGAGCCTAAATTGAAACTAATCAAATGGCAGAGAACGAATCTTCTTTTTTGGTTTCCTGTTGAGTTTCTATTTTCTCCCTCGACTCGCTTTTTGAGTCGCAGAACCCTCCTCCTGTTCTGTTTATTTGTTTGTTTTTGTTTGTTTTTTATTCACTCATCATAATCACTCCCTCCCATCATTTCCCTTTTCTTCCCTCCCTCTTTAATAGGCTCCCGTTTCTAATTCTCTTTTTACAGTGGCAGTCTTTGTTTTAGTCACCTACTGCGGCTGTTTTTCAATTGGCAGTATTGTTTATAGCCTCTATAATTTGTAGATGCTTTTTGATGAATTGTCAACAACAAAACAGACATGGCAAGAGTGGAAATTTGAGAACAAAGAATCAAAATTAGCTCAATGTTTGTTTCCTATTCGAGTTTTTCTTAACATGAAACCCAATATTGAAATGTTCTAAAGGTTGAAGCGTGATCAGATTTTGTGTCTCTTTTTTATTCTTTGAGAGTCTTTTGCTTAAGTAAAATTATCATTCTCTACCGCTTACTCTCAAGACTAACTGCTTCTTAAAAATTTCCTATTTTCTGGCGCAAAACAAATTTTTAATAGAATTTTCAACACATTTTGGCAAAACTTTTATTGAAGACCATATCTAAATTTATTTTGAGAAATTTCCGCGAAACTTGAATGTCACAGTGTGATGAGAAAATAGATAGATAGAAACTTAGTAAATTATACATAATCGCTATCATTTTTCCTCAAAAAATGAATAACAGAAATAAACGGGAGAAAATTAAAAACAAAAACTATCTAATTTTTTTTCTATTTTCTATTTTTTGCACAATACATTTTTTGTAATAACAAATTATATTAACCCCTTTCTCAAAAATCTCGATCGCTCTACTCGTTCGAAACTACACTAAAATTTAAAAATATACCGATTTTTTTTTAAAACAGACAATTTTCTGAATTTGATTGAATTCCGACTAAAAGAGGTCTTTTGATTGAATTCCGACTAAAAGAGGTCTTTTGATTGAATTCCGACTAAAAAAGGTCTTAGAAGGATATATCACTCAACCCAATCCGATGATTATTTGTGGTACCTGATTTTGCGAGGAAAAAAGAAGAAAACTAAAACAACCGAATACAGACTTCCTCCTCAGTTGAATGGTCGGAACAATTACTTTAAAAAACGAGACTGCTCGTATATTAGGGCAAAACCCTGGATGTTCCGACTGTCCATTAGTTCATATTGAACTATTTTGGTTAAAGAAAATATTGAAAACCTGTAAATTTTGGACACTATCAAGATTGAGTGGTACGAAATTAATACGACCAATTAGCTATCCTGAATTCAATTTGGAACAATTTTAGAGTGCGGGATAATTTACCGCGCGTAAAATGATTCGCGTTACGCTCTCAGCATTAGAGGTAAACTCTTCAAAGGGCGCATAATTTAGTCCAGAAAATGGCCAATTTGGCAATTTTCAAAACCCCAGTTCTTTCCAAAAAACAATTGGAGCTGGAATATCTTTTTAAATTTGAATTCAAGAAGTCAATGGTGTATAAAACATTTTCGTTGAAAACTATTGGTTTGACGGGGAAAACTGACTGAATAAAATAAACCACACCAAGCATAAAGATTCCATTTTCTTCGAAAGTCGGAACAATAAAAGGATCATGGCGTGTCAGCCCTTTACAGTTAAAAATTTTACGAAGAGTTTTAAATCGAACACAATACAATTATACTTTTTTCCAGAGACTCAATATTTCTTGCTAAATACAAAAACTGTGAACTTTATCTTATTTTGATATGTCATGTTTGGGTTGTCATGCCAATCTGATAGGACTTAGATTCTTTTCTTAAATTCGAATTCAAATCAAGTGGCGGAAAATCATTCTTATAAAAAAAATTGAAGCCATACGGCAGTATAAAACTTCTCCAGAAAGTTTATTGCGCATTTCCACTGATGTACTAATTTATACAAAATACTTTCGGAGACAAATTCGAGCGTGAACAGTACATTGGAGCAGGGGCGGATCTAGGATTTTCTCCAGGGGGGGGGGGGGCGGATTTTCAAAAAATTTTGAAAATTTATCGACTTTTTTAGGTCGATCAAATTGATTTTTTGAGCTCTCCCAAAGCACTGTTTTGTCCCTATTTTGGCCACATTTTTTGCGCCACAGGCAAAATTTGGAAAATTTTAAGGTTGGTTGGCCAAAACTGGATTTCTTAAAAGTACCAAAGGAGGGACCCTTTGGGTCGGCAGGGGGTCGAATCCCTAAGGGGAACGTCCGCCCCTCCCCCCCCCCCCGCCCCCTTACACTGAATCCACCCCTGCACTGGAGCATCAGCGGATTAAAGGGGGGGGGAAGCTCCCTTCCTCGGTGATTCGACCCCCTGCCTACCCAAAGGGTCCCCATGTACTATTTTGAGATATCCATTTTTGACTGGCTGACCCTAAGTTTTTCGGCGTCAAAATATACTAATTTTGAGGGGGGAGCGCGCGCCGACAAAACGCGATTTTTTGGTCAAAATTTTCCGAAAAGTTCCTACAAACGCCTTTTTAAGCCTTTTTTTCAACATTTTGCCTGTGGCGCAGAAACTGAGGTAAAATGGGGTTTTTATAGTAATTTCGGGGAGCTACAAAATCGGTTAGGTACACCTAAAATAAAGGTCGACAATATTTCGATTTTTTTTTGAAAATCGCCCTCCGCGTCCGCCTCGAGAAAATCTTAGATCCGCCCTTACATTGGAGCGTAAATTATCTTGCAAAAAGAACAGAAACTAAATGCGAAAGCACATAAACAATCCAATTGGGCAATTTTTTGGAACTTCTAACCACTAGAAAACCACATATGCTACCTATTTTTAAATTTGACCTTCAGAGGATATCTAGCTTCCTTCAAAAATTATCTATTTTTGGATTTGACCTTAAGCTGTCGAGAAGCCTACGATGTTTTGCTTCATTGAAAAATGTCCTTCACAAACTACTGTTTCGATCACCAAAAAACATCTGAATAACACATGAAACACCGCAGTAGGTTATCATAACTGTCTTCGAAACTTGAAACCGAAAGCCTGATATGGCCTAAGGGATTTTTTTCACAGCATCCAATTACGTTCTTTTCTTTCCGGAACGGTGTCGATTACAAAGTGCTGTTTTAAGACACCATTTTTTTCTGGAAGACAAAAAGTGCATCGAAAAATCTGAGCCATCCTATCAAAAACTCTGCTGGGTTCTGTCAATACGGGTTACAAATAATGTTTCTTTATGTATTGCTACATGGATACTGTAACAATAAACTAGACAACTCAAAGACTCGTAGATTTATCTGAAACTCATTTTTTCTTAAAATTTATCAAACATCAATAAAAAGTGGAAAGACTTACCAATCATCTGTTCTTTTCAGAAGCGCCAAAGTCTCAATCGGTTAATTCAAGCAGTGAAAAGAAGAATAACTTCTTGTGCGAGACAAAAGAAGGGGAAATTTATATAGCTTACTTTATTGTCGTTTTCGTCGAAACTGTTTACCCTTTCTAGCTACGAAACGCAAACATAAATATTTGTAAAGCAATGAACAAAATAAATAACTTCTCGGCGAAAAGCTTGGAAAATAAGCTGCCAAACAAATAGAGTTTACTGTTATCAACTGAATGTTGAGTTCAAATTTTCGAAGGTAGAGAGCTTCAAGACCTTAACGGCATAAGGAGCAAAAATAAGCAAAAATGTTTGTCGAAAACAACCCAAAACAAGTCGAGTTCTCAAAAATGGGTCTCGAAAAGGATTTGACAGAAAATAAAACAGAGTTATTTATGAATTGTAAGAGCCCAGTTATTTGGTTGTTTTGCTCGATCTGGTATTGATAACTAACGCGGGTTGTCGACGGGTGACGTTAGGTTAAAAACTAAACAAACTTTGGGTAAATAAAAGGGTTGTGGGGATTTTGGGTAGACAAAACATAGCCAGCTAGGTGAGGAGATAAATCTAATCCAGACAACGGGAGTTACAAAATAACTTCTTGGCTTGGGTGGGGAGACGGGGGTGCAAAATTACTACAAATTAGTAATTAGCTCAGGCGTCAGAATTGAAAAAATCAGACAATTTGTTTTTGAAAATTGCTGATAAATAAATTCAACCATCAAAGATTCCCTCTTTGCGTTGATTTTTTTTGCTATCCGTAAAGTGCTTTATCATAAAGTTTTGACTGACCGAAAAAAGCTTTGAGCAAAAATCGCGAGAAAAAAACGAAGGAAAATGATATTTTGAAAAATGTTTGCAAGTGACTTATTGGTATCTCAAATCAAAAATCTTGGTTTTTCGAAAAATGATTTAAAAAGATCGGTTTCCTAGATAGTCTGCTTACTGATTAAGACTGTTCTGGTTTTGTGAACCGGGTTAAATAAGCAAAGTTAGGGGTAAGAAGGGTTAAGCCTTGTTTACGAGTTGGGGTAAATATAGGCACTGTTTATCAAACTGGAAAGCAATTACCTTCAATAACAATAAAGTCAACAACAACAAAGCTTCTGGTAGGAGTTCGGCAGCGGGTTCCAATCCAGCGATGATCCGGCCAGGGTGAAATATCACATTAGATCCCGTTGTCTACAATCTACAGCGAATAACTTCCGCAAACTGGGAGATTAAATGCTGTTTGTTAATGAAAACAGGGCGCAAAACTAGCTGCAGATATTGTTTCTAGTTTGTAAAAGTCATTTGAACGCCGGCATGTCTTTTAATTTAAACAACGCAGGGTTGTTTATTATTTCAAAATGCTTGTTTTGATAAAAACTATTTCAAAATCCAAAACAACCGGACTTTTTTTACTCTTCTTGCTAATAGTAATGAACTTCTTGTGCCGTTTGAAAGTTGCCAAGCGTCCAAAGGCAAAATTAATAACATGGATTAATCAAAAATTTCGTTAAGTTATCGGGCTTTTGTTATGATTGAAAAAGGTTTGAACAAATTGATTGTGAGTTTTGAAATTGAAACAATCAATTTTGATTTGACATTTTGGTTTGCTCGAAACTGTTTGACATATCGAGGAGCGAAAATTGCATAATGAAATATTATTGGTGTTTTTGTCTCCTATCAACAATTATAACCAAGTTTATATCCATTATTACTGCGACATGAAATGAATCGTCAATATGGCATTATTTGACAAGAAGCAACATTGACATCATTGTAGTTCCTGGACATCAAAAACAACTAAGTAAACAAGGGAGTTGATTGTCATTCTTCGTCATTTTATAAACAAATTAGCACTTTGCTGACAATAGAGGCTGGGAACTTCCTATAAATGAATTAAGCCAATGTAAAGAAAGTTAGTATCAGATTCATTCGGTATTAGATTCCGAGGGAAAAATTTTGATGAACTAAATTCTATGAAGTCACTGTAAATAACTAAAATCTGAAAATAACTTTCGAGAAAAAAATCAACAAATAGTGTACGGCAGTTTTGAGGAAGCCCATAAACGTTTTGTTTTCTCTACTATGATTTAATGCTGCCAATTAGGATCAAAACGTGTCAAAGCTTCCATGAAAATTTATTAAACCAACTATTTATTATATTTCAGTATTCAAAAACTTTATAAACTTGCTGACGTAGTAAAATGAGTTAAATTCTTGGCTTCAGAAAATCAGATGATTCTAAATAAGTTTTAACCCAGTCGACTAAAATTGTTTTAAAAAATCTCCAAGGAAGTTTTTTCTAGTTGCGAAGAGTTCGAGCTGCTTACATTTTATAAAGGCTCTATCGGAATTTTCAGTTTTACTTTTGGGAAGATTTGGTCAAATGAGCCAGCCAAAATCTATTTAAAGTCGTCAATTGCCAGCCAGAAAGTTGACTTGCTTTACTAGTTAAGCAAATGGCAAGATTTAATCGAAAACAAAAAAATCTTGGGAAGTTTTTGAACAAATTGGCAGCCATGAATTTTTGATAGGCACACAAAACACTCAACATTTTTTTTTTGGAAATTTCAGTTTTCTCAAAATTGTTGTGCATTTCTTGCTGTTGATTCGTTCTCAAAGTTGTTTTATTAAATTCATCGATCCCGTAAATAAATAAAGTATAAGAAAATTTTCATCGTTTTGTGTTTCATTCGGGAAGAAATGATATTTCTCTTCGGAGAATTAAATTCAAAAAAAGAAGCAAAAATCATTTTTGATACTGAACAAGCCTGCTGGTGTTAAGTTTGCTGGTATTAAATATTCTCACGGTTCTGACTGTCTTCCTGTCTTCTAACTTCTCTTGAACAGTCTTTGTCAAAAACATTTTAATTATTACAAATTTAACTTAATTATGTTTGGTCCTCAACAATCAAAAACAACCATAAACTTTGAGCGGTATTGGGAATGATGGCGTGCCTCAAAAAACTTTGAAAAACCTCTAGGCGTTTTTTTCGCATTTTCAATGCCAGATAATTTCATAAAAGTGCAGATAAATTAAACAGAACATAGCCAAAACTGACATTTGCAAACTCCGATAGCTGCACTAGCAAAGTTCACAGAACTCAAGGAGGGAATATCTTCATTAACATTTTTAAAATTCGACTTTTGTTTCACTCGCCTAAATTGGTCTAAAAAAAAACGACTCCAGTTAAACATGATTTGTATTTTCTTTGTTTCATTTGTCTCAAAAAATTAAAATAAAATGTTCAAAACCATACAATTACGCATAACAAACCGCTAGGAAAACATGACTCGAACCGGCAAATTTACGTTTTGCTCAAACCATACCGGGCGATCCAAAACTTATATACTCTTTGCAAAGGCAGTCATTTCTAACTAAATTGACGTATGGATCTGGTTTTTTTACAAAATGACAGCTGGGATGAGGAATTTTGATAATTCATGAACAAGTATATAATTTTTCAAAATACAAAAAACACTTTGCGCCATTTTTAGTCTTCATTCTTAAATTCTTTAGCCCGTCTAAAGTCCTGGGCTGAATATTCTGGACTGCTGGTTCTGGGGTTATGGTTGCGCTTCGATTCATTGCGAAAAACTCCGGACACTACCGAATTAATCACAATGCTGAAACTTTCTGTCGCATAGTCCCACGGGATCATATTTTATCAGCTACAGCTTCAGCCCGCAAACGCCTGACAAAATGTCAAGAAAATGGCGGGAAACATTTCCAGCATCTCTAAAAATGATTAAGTTGATAAGAATTATCAAATATCCACACCGTTTTTATAAAGTGTTTAGTTTCTACGGATATAGTCAATTCAGTTCGGAATGGCAGCCTTTTCAATTTTGTCATGGGTTTTGCAACACTTTACTCTGTATTTGACTCTAGAAGTAATTGACGAAATATTTATGCTTTGAGTGGTTTTTCAGAATTATTGAATTTTAATTAACTTGTTTTGACGAATAAATTTATGCAACTGAACAGTATCGAGTTAAAAATAAGAGACATTTAGCGTTCGTTTTGCGAAATTATGTGGGTTAACAATCACCAATTTTGTCTGTTTGGAAATTGATGTGTGCGAAAACTCCAGTTGAATTGAGGCACGGTATTTATTTCAAACTATTGTATCTTTGTTTATCCATGAGGTGTGCGGGCAAAAATAACTTCATCGTATAAAATTTTATTTAAAGTTTTCAATATTTTTGATCATATTTTTCTGAGACATTTGAAAACGCCGAGAACTCCCATTTAAAAAACTCGGTTGTGTTTTACATTCGATTTCGTTGCTAAAAACTAAAAATCACAACAATGCTCCCACATGCACTTACCTGCTAGGTCCATGCAATTTAATAATAATCTTAAAGATCAGTTTTGCGACAATCGTTTTGGGTTCTACAGCTGCATTCTCGTAACGTTTCCGAAGTTATGCACAGCCAATTTTGGTCAAATACCGTAAAGTTATCAGCGTGAACAAAAACTATTTAGTGACTGTGTGGTTGTTTTTCAATTTGCACGACTGTTTGCTCGTGCCACTTCGTTTGGAGCTGAGAGGGAGTTTGTTTATGCAAACAGAGCGAGGAAACTGGGAAGAAAACAACAAATGGGCCACTTGTTTATCCAACTCAGATCTCACCTGAAACTCTGTTTGTAAACTAATTCGGCACTGTTTATAAACGGAGCAGCAAAACACACAAAACACATGCAGCAACCAACAGGACTAGCGAACGAGGGAAAGAGAAAAATAACCATGGTATAGTATGGGAGGAAAGAAACGTCAGAAAAAGTCAGAGGCGGTTTTCGATACCCTCAACTTCTGAGGAACTGGACGCCCTTTCAAAGCTTTTTTTATGACAGCCAATTTTGGCCGACCAACCCCTAAAAGTTTCTGAGAGAACCCATTTGGTGATAATATACATATAAATTAAATATGAGGGGGCAAAAAAACGCAATTTTTTGGACAAAAAATGACAAAGTGCACTAAAAAGAATTTTTTTATTCAGTTGGATTTTCATAAGAAACTCAAAACGTTTTTTTGCTTGACTTAACCTGGAATAAAAAGAGAACCCACCAATGTTGGAACCCAAAGTTTTTGGGAAATCATTAACTGAATTAAATTTTGCGAAGACCACATAACTCAAATTTTTGTCAATTTTCACATTCCAAAAAAAAATTTGTGCCATTCTTATTTTGTTTATTGAGTCAGTTTTTATTTTATTTATTTGTGTTTACTTACCTTGACTGACCGGAGGACTGATTTTATGAGTGAAAAATAAAATTAAGCTATAAACAGGCAGAGAAACTGGGATTGGTTTATTAGCGCAACTTAACTTATTGATTTCTTTATTAATCAGGCGAGAAGACTTTTACCACTGAGCAATAATAACCATTTCTGCCCAGGACAGTAGAAAGAATTAAAGAGGGGAAGGATTTGAGAGAGGAAAAAAACAAAAATATTTACAATTTAGATGTAATATCATCGGATTATAAGTATTAGTTTGGAGTATTAGCAGAGGTTATGCAAACGTGTAAGATTTAAATAATCTGCTCCGTCCTCGCTGTAACAGGTAAAAACAGCAGATTAAGGAGATAATGCCTGAAAATGGACAAATAAACAGAAACAAACACAAATAAACAAAACAAAATAAAAAAGTGAAAGAAACAACAACAATCCAATTTATGTTAGACCGCCTAAATTTCCCGTTGTACTTCCGTTGCGACCCGTTAGCCCGTTTTATACCTATACCATACCCAACTGATTACAGGGATATAACGGGGGTTTATTCCTAAGATCGATACAAACAACAAAAACAAACTAAAAGCAAATTGACAAATTAGGCAAAAATGCGGAAAAACAACCACTTCTAGAGATTTTGCGACCATCCAACAACCTAGGCAAGGGCCAATTAACCGGCTTAAAATAACCCGGCAGCACTCATCGAAATCCGAATCAATTACAATTAGAAATGAGAAAATAACATCACAATAAGAGCCGCAAACACGCTAAAATGTTGATGAAAAAGTCAATGAAATAATAAAATTTCCCAGCTTCACAATCACGTGATCAAGATTATGGATGTAGTTCCTATTTGTAACCATACCCGATTAGTTGTCCAATTCGTTCATCATCCGAAGGGATTTCCTAGCGGTACTAGTCTTAAATAACTCTACAGACTCCAGTATGTGAAAAAGCCAAGGAGGACAGAACCAAAAAAAAAAGTTTACTGTCAGAACCAGCGGCAGATCCAAAATTCCGCGAGGTGGGGTATTCAAATACTTTTCGAAAATTCGTCGATCTTCTTTTAGGTAAATTAAATTGTCGACCGAGCATTTGCAAAACGCTTAAGGACCCCTTTTTTGTCCAAAGTTTTTGCTAAGCAAGCAATTTTTGTTTAAAACCTATAAAAAAGCGTTTTTGAGAAGTTTTCGAAAATGTTTTTTTTTTGGTTCGCGCTTTACCTCCAATTAATTGTTTGCGCCAATGGCATCTTTAAGTAATGGAGTCAAACGGGGCGTAGCGATTACCATGTGTGTCTATTAGAATTCGCTATTTTCTTTAACTGGGTGTGCTTTTAGACGAAAAACAAATTAGTCTAAAAGTTCAAATAATTTCGACTACCTCTCGATTTGTTAGAAGAAATAAAAATTTCACTTTCGCCCAAGTAAAAATTTGGCTATGTGCACGCTGTTCAAAATTTATTTTTTTAGGTCGACCAAATTGATTTTCCGAGCCTCCTAAAGCACTAAAAAGACGCTGTTTTGGTTTTGGCCAAACTTTCTGCAGGCAAAATTTTGAAAAAACAGGTCAAAAAAGACGTTTTTGGGCACTTTTTAGAAAAGTTTGATATAAAATAGCGTTTTTTTGGCGCGCGCTCCCCTCAGAAGGCGCCTTTAGAAAAACTTTTGGGTCGGTTCGGTCGGCCAAAAATGGATTTCTTAAAAAGTACCAAAGATGGGACCCTTTGGGTCGGCAGGGGGTCAAATCTCTGAAGAAAAGCTTCCGCCCCCCCCCCCCCCCCACACCGCCCCCCTCTAAATCCATGAAAACCATGAAAACAGAAGACCTATAAATAAAATAGGTCTACCTCATCATGGTAAAAGAAAGGATCTGGTTTTAAAACTTCCATCAATGTTCAATTTTTTTAAGTACACAAAACAGGGCCATAAATTTTGTGTTGAAAAATCCAAAACAATTTCACAATTATTTACTTCACCCCTTCCCCTTGGCAAAAGACTGATGACCTCAAATTGTTCTTTTGATTTGATTCATGAACTTTTATTTTTGAAAAAATGTAACTGTTAGCATTAAAAACAATGCATTTTACCTTTTTCCGCTGTGCAGTTGTTCACGTACTTTATGCTGCATTTTTTAATTACTTAAAAAATGATCATTCATTAAACATCGCTGGCACTTACTTTAATTTAATGATAGTTTTTTCTCGCTTTTCCTTTTTAATTTAGTTTGTAGACAAAGCTTTTGAACCTATTACCGTAATTTGAAAGAAATTTGACAAGACATAGACTGAAATGTCAAGTTTAAGTAAACAAAAACACTTACCAAATTAATAAAGAGGATAGTGCTCTCTATGCTACGTGCATTTCAAAGGTTCGGCTGTTTTTGTTTATTTATACAAATAATTTTTTTAATTGACACTTCGCTACAAGTATCTGGATAATAAACTGACGCAGAGCGATAAATTTTTTTAAGGGATTCTCTTTTTCTCTAAAAATTACGGATGTGAGGAAAATAAAGAATTATTGAGAAGAAAAAGGAAAGTATTATTTGTGTTTTATGAATTTATCAAAATTTTATTTGTTTTGTTAAGTGCAACTGCTGAACAGATGCTTTATTTAATAAATCTCCCAGATTGTTCGGTAAACAAAGACACCAACACAACAAACATCACAACTCGTGTTTCACCAACACAACAAACATGAAAATGAAACACAGTCAAACATTCGTTCACACCACAATCACACTTATCCATCATCCGCGTCACAAGCAAAAGTGAAAATGTCATCGCCGCTAGATGACACGACAAAATCCCGGGGGGGGGGGGGGGGGGGGGTGGGGGTTTCGGATTTTCAAAAAATTTTCGAAAATTTTAATTTTTTCGACCTTTTTTTTAAGGTCGACCAAATTGATTTTCCGAGCTTTCCCAAATCACTAAAACAAACCTGTTTTGGTCAAATTTTCTGCGCCGCTGGAAAATTTTGACCGCGCCCCCCTAAATCCGCCCCTGCTCCAACTGATCTCAAATTTATTGTCAATTTAATAATTATGTTACATATTTAAGACACAAGTAAAACTGCAGGTGACCTAAATTTTCACGAAAAACTAAAAAGTAAAGATCATAAGTTCGATTTGATTATCTAAAAAAAAACAATTGCCAAACTTAAAACAAAACCAAACTATTTGAAGTTCAGTTTCGTATGTACAGCCTGTTACAAAGAATAATATATCAGAAGCAATTTTACAGTTTTGATCAATTTGTTCGTAGTTATGTTTTTTTTTTATTTGAATTTTCTGCCCAGCGAACAGGTTTTCTAAAATAAAGCATTTTTAGTTCGAGGTTGTATTTAATTTTTTCCTTCATGTCCGTTCCTTTTTTCCATATCAAAATTTTGCGCAAATAATCGACCTTTAAAAAATATCTCAAAGTAATTGAAAGTTGTCGTAAAATTTCTGGGTCATGTAGAATGTAGTTCTTTGAACTGTAGGAGGACGTGTTTGGTGGTTATTAAAAGCCGAGCAAACAATCTTTTTATCTAACAAGCCCTCTGAAATTTAGTTTGTTGACGTAATTAGATGCGTTTTCCATAGATTCATTGCATCGGCGCCAAAGGTTTTGAAATAGATGGAAGGAGCAGAATTGTGTTTTTGGATTTTCTTGAACAGACAGTATAGTGTTCGTACAGGCATTCTGAAACCAATTAATACAATTACTCAAACTTTTTCTGCAAACAATTTTTGCGTAAATTTTGGGGAAAAAATAATTTTCGATCGTTGCGTCAAGGATGTGAAAAGATAAACTGTGTTAGGTCGAGTTGAGAAGCAACCATCGCAAGAAACTTCCTCTGAATACTGTGGTAGATACTATGTGTTTTTTTTTAGGTTTTATGTACGAATCTAGAAGAAAGCATTTTCGCCGTTGTACGCTGACTTAAAATCGCATGGAATGTCGAGACCGGTCAACTTTGATTGTGGAACCATATGCGGCCCCAGTTTTTGCCTCACGCGTTTGACAGTTTGCTGACTAGCCTGTTATGTTGGACATTCGTGGCAGTTTCTCTGTTAATAGATCTCTGAACGGGAAAATCATTTTTAAGGAAGCTCTTCGGCTACTGTTGTTCAACTTAATGATAAATTGATGGAATTTTCTGGCCTGAATTTCTGCTCTATCAGGTAAATGATTATTTTTGTGATGATTTAATTGTTGACTTCGGAAACCCGAACGCGGCTGTTGTCACGCTCATTGTGCAATGCCACGAAACTGTTCGTTCTTTTAATTCGCAATAAAATATATCAATTTTTTTGTGCTAAAATTGTTTCTTCTAATTGATAAGTAATCATTAGGTTGCGGTAATTTATCCTTACTGAACTTTTTGGAGTGTGTGATTTGGTTTAATTTGTTTTGTAACAATTTTATCAATTTGATTGTGAAAACGCAGCGTGAATTTTTTTAAAAAAAATTCAAAAATTATGCAAAAATTTTAAACTTATAAACTAACACTTATGCTATCTCTAGGATCCGGATGATTATGATTAGAATTTTCTTGAGAAAATTCTAGGTTTGTTTACTGAACATATCTGGAATGCTTGTCCGGAAAGAATTCGGCTGGACACAAAATGTTCAAAACCATTTCTGGAATGATAACAAATTTATGAATTAAACCGTGTTTCGTTCATATATTGGTTGAGTTGATACCGTTCACTTTTTGTCCGAGTATTCGTCAAAAAAATGCCAATGCATGTTCTGGATGTCGTCTACTCGATTCATATACAGCTTCGAAGATACAAAACTTGAGATATACTTTTGCCAAATCTTGAAATAGTTAAGCCTTTACAAATCCCTCTCAAAACTCATAAATTAGTGAAACAATATATGCAAATAATTGTTCAGCTTGTTCAGTACAAAAACTTACGAAATCTTTTTTTATGCTGCACGGAAAGAGGTGCTCACTTCAAGTTTCGGCCATCTCATATAAAATTCAGCATGTTTTGGACATCTTGACCAATAATTGATATCTTTCGACCGTTGCGGACGACTTTGCTTATAACCTGACTTTTTCGACTGAAAAAACATGCTCGATTGTAATTGACATAATTCAAATATGTTCATCCCTGCTCGGCAATTCCTGGAATTCTTCAAATTTTTTGACCAGAAAAAAGTTTGCTCGGCGATTATACTCTGGTTTATTTTTGTTCCGACTTTCGATACGAAAGTAACGGAATATTTGTGCTCGGGGTGGGTTTTTTTCTTTTTCTTCAGACAAACTTCGATTTTTTAACTAGCCATTTTTGACGGAGTTTTTTTTATATCATTCGAAAGGTATTGTTGTCCTGAGCTCAAATTTGAAAAGATATTTCACCTGTGGTCATTTTTCGTAAAGTTACGGGGATTTAAAGATTGCCCTTTTGGCCAATTTGGGACAATTAACGCGCGATATATTTCGCGCTATTAACGCGTAAGCGGAGAGTTAATCCGTCTTATAAATCGTTCCAAGTTGGTTGAACGAAGCTTATTTGCCATAATTGATTTGTTACAAGGAGCGAAATATATCCTTTTGTACTTTATATGGCGTGTGGGGGGATGATTTTCATAAAAAGTTTGAAATTTTAGAAAAAAATTTTTTTAATTTTGTTTTTATTTCATTGAATTTTTTAATGTTAATACTGCTCCATGAACCTTAAAAGGCACTCGGAACATTCAGGGCTTCGCCCTGATACGAGCAGTCTTGTTTACTGTATCGAATTTGTTGATGGAATTTTGTTATAGTCCAATTATTTGTTCCTCTTAGCTTCCACGACGTTACTTAATTTGAGTCAACTAGAATCAGGATAAAACAAAACAGATTTCCCACAGTACACATCAAACAGACGCGCAAAAGTGTGAGAGAGTTCAGATCAATTTAGGCAGCCAAATTTGCAAAAATTTATATTCCTCTCCTCTCATATTCAAACTGGTAGTAAATCCGAATTTTGAAATTTCAGACCTTGCTAATGAGGGCTTGCATAAAAATGTTCTACTTGATGAAATTTGAAAGACTTTGCTTCTGCTGTGGAACTAGGTTTTCTTAATTTTACTAGGAAAAGTTAAGAAAAAATTTCAATTTGTTTTAAAACATTTGGTTGTATTTTATTTGCTCAAACTCAGTGAGATGCAATCAATCTTTTTCATCTCAATTCAAAATATGCCAATTGCTCATGACTTTTGTTTTTGTGTCATTGGCTGATAAGTAGACTTAACATCAGATTCGAAACCTGGTAATTCGAAACCTGGAAATCCGGGATTTTGCTTTATATATTTTACTAAAATGACACCTCTAATCAAAAATTATCAGAAGTTTCGATCATTTATTGTTTTTTTTCACACTTTTTTTGCAGTTTTTTGTCTCACTCTTGTCCTGAAATTTGAGTTTTTTGACACGATGTTTACCTTCAAATTAAAGTGAATAATCACAATGGCTTTCAGAATATTTTCTGATTTAGTCAACGCTTTTGTAATGAAATGATTATATGGATCAATTTTTTGAATCTTCAAATGAAACTACTTTTTTGTGTGATCAAATCAGATTTAGGAAAATTATACAGGTTTTACTGTTAAATCGAAAATTCTAGGTTTGTTAACTGAACATATCTGGAATGTTTGTCCGGAACGAAGTCGGCTGGGCACAAAATAAACAAAACCATTTCTGGAAGGATAACAAATTTATGAATTAAACCGTGTTTCGTTCATATATTGGTTGAAATGATACCGTTCACTTTTTGTCCGAGTATTCGTCAAAAAATTGCCAATGCTTGTTCTGGATGTCGTCCACTCGATTCATATACAGCTTCGAAGATACAAAACTTGAAATATACTTTTTGCCAAATCTTGAAATAGTTAGGACTTTACAAATCCCTCTCAAAACTCATAAATTAGTGAAACAATATATGCAATAATTGTTCCGCCTGTTCAGTACAAAAACTTACGAAATCTTTTTTTATGCTGCACGGAAAGAGTTGCTCACTTCAAGTTCCGGCAATCTCGAATAAAATTCAGCATGTTTTGGACATCTTGACCAATAATTGATATCTTTCGACCGTTGCGGACGACTTTGCTTATAACCTGATTTTTTCGACTGAAAAAACATGCTCGATTGTAATTGACATAATTCAAATATGTTCATCCCTGCTCGGCAATTCCCGGAATTCTTCAAATTTCCTGACCAGAAAAAAGTTTGTTCGGCGATTACACTCTGGTTTATTTTTGTTCCGACTTTCGATACGAAAGTAACGGAATGATTGTGCTCGGAGTGGGATTTTTCCTTTTCCTTCAGACAAATTTCGACTCTTAACTAGCCATTTTTGACGGAATTTTTTTAGATCATTCGAAAGGTATTGTTGTTCTGAGCTCAAATTTGAAAAGATATTTCACCTGTGGTCGTTTTTATTAAAGTTACGGGGGCTTAAAGATTGCCATTTTGGCCAATTTGGGACAATTAACGCGCGATATATTTCGCGCTATTAACGCGTAAGCGGAGAGTTAATCCGTCTTAGAAATCGTTCCAAATTGGTTTATCGAAGCTTGTTTGCCATAAATGATTTGTTACAAGGAACGAAATATCTCTTTTTGTACTTTATATGACGTGTGGGGGGATGTTTTTCATAAAAAATTTCAAATTTTAGAGAGAAAAAGTTTTCATTTTGTTTTATTTTTAAAATTTTTTTAATGTTATTACTGCTCCATAAACCTTAATAGCCAGTCGGGACATTTAGGGCTTCGCCCTGATACGAGCAGTCTTGTTTTTTTTTAATTTGAATTTTCTGCCCAGCGAACAGGTTTTCTAAAATAAAGCATTTTTAGTTCGAGGTTGTATTTAATTTTTTCCTTCATGTCCGTTCCCTTTTTCCATATCAAAATTTTGCGCGAATAATCGACCTTTAAAAAATATCTCAAAGTAATTGAAAGTTGTCGTAAAATTTCTGGGTCATGTAGAATGTAGTTCTTTGAACTGTAGGAGGACGTGTTTGGTGGTTATTAAAGGCCGAACAAACAATCTTTTTATCTAACAAGCCCTCTAAAATTTAGTTTGTTGACGTAATTAGATGCGTTTCCCATAGATTCGCTGCATCGGCGCCAAAGGTTTTGAAAAAGATGGAAGGAGCAGAATTGTGTTTTTGGATTTTCTTGAACAGACAGTATAGTGTTCGTACAGGCATTCTGAAACCAATTAATACAATTGCTCAAATTTTTTCTGCAAACAATTTTTGGGTAAATTTTGGGGAAAAAATAATTTTCGATCGTTGCGTCAAGGATGTGAAAAGATAAACTGTGTTAGATGGAGTTGAGAAGCAACCATCGCAAGAAACTTCCTCTGAATGCTGTGGTAGATCTAGAGCTTGCAGTGCTGCAAATTTTATGTGTTTTTTTTATGTTTTTATGTACGAATCTAGAAGAAAGCATTTTCGCCGTTGTACGCTGACTTAAAATCGCATGGAATGTCGAGACCGGTCAACTTTGATTGTGGAACCATATGCGGCCCCAGTTTTTGCCTCACGCGTTTGACAGTTTGCTGACTAGCCTGTTATGTTGGACATTCGTGGCAGTTTCTCTGTTAATAGATCTCTGAACGGGAAAATCATTTTTAAGGAAGCTCTTCGGCTACTGTTGTTCAACTTAATGATAAATTGATGGAATTTTCTGGCCTGAATTTCTGCTCTATCAGGTAAATGATTATTTTTGTGATGATTTAATTGTTGACTTCGGAAACCCGAACGCGGCTGTTGTCACGCTCATTGTGCAATGCCACGAAACTGTTCGTTCTTTTAATTCGCAATAAAATATATCAATTTTTTTGTGCTAAAATTGTTTCTTCTAATTGATAAGTAATCATTAGGTTGCGGTAATTTATCCTTACTGAACTTTTTGGAGTGTGTGATTTGGTTTAATTTGTTTTGTAACAATTTTATCAATTTGATTGTGAAAACGCAGCGTGAATTTTTTTAAAAAAAATTCAAAAATTATGCAAAAATTTTAAACTTATAAACTAACACTTATGCTATCTCTAGGATCCGGATGATTATGATTAGAATTTTCTTGAGAAAATTCTAGGTTTGTTTACTGAACATATCTGGAATGCTTGTCCGGAAAGAATTCGGCTGGACACAAAATGTTCAAAACCATTTCTGGAATGATAACAAATTTATGAATTAAACCGTGTTTCGTTCATATATTGGTTGAGTTGATACCGTTCACTTTTTGTCCGAGTATTCGTCAAAAAATTGCCAATGCATGTTCTGGATGTCGTCCACTCGATTCATATACAGCTTCGAAGATACAAAACTTGAAATATACTTTTTGCCAAATCTTGAAATAGTTGAGCTTTTACAAATCCCTCTCAAAACTCATAAATTAGTGAAACAATATATGCAAATAATTGTTCCGCCTGTTCAGTACAAAACTTACGAAATCTTTTTTTTATGCTGCACGGAAAGAGGTGCTCACTTCAAGTTCCGGCCATCTCGAATAAAATTCGATATGTTTTGGACATCTTGACCAATAATTGATATGTTTCGACCGTTGCGGACGACTTTGCTTATAACCTGACTTTTTCGACTGAAAAAACATGCTCGATTGTAATTGACATAATTCAAATATGTTCATCCCTGCTCGGCAATTCCCGGAATTCTTCAAATTTCCTGACCAGAAAAAAGTTTGCTCGGCGATTACACTCTGGTTTATTTTTGTTCCGACTTTCGATACAAAAGTAACGGAATATTTGTGCTCGGGGTGGGTTTTTTTCTTTTACTTCAGACAAATTTCGACTTTTTAAATAGCCATTTTTGACAGAACTTTTTTATAAGGTATTGTTGTCCTGAGCTCAAATTTGAAAAGATATTTCACCTGTGGTCGTTTTTAGTAAAGTTACGGGGGTTTAAAGATTGCCATTTTGGCCAATTTGGGACAATTAACGCGCGATATATTTCGCGCTATTAACGCGTAAGCGGAGAGTTAATCCGTCTTAGAAATCGTTCCAAATTGGTTGAACGAAGGTTATTTGCCATAATTGATCTGTTGCAAGGAGCGAAATCTATCCTTTTGTTTTTTATATGGCGGGTGGGGGTATGATTTTCATAAAAATTTCAAATTTTAGAAAAAAAATTTTTCATTTTGTTTTATTTCATTGAATTTTTTAATGTTAATACTGCTCCATAAACCTTAAAAGGCAGTCGGAACATTCAAGGCTTTGCCCTGAAACGAGCAGTCTTGTTTACTGTATCAAATTTGTTGGTTGGATTTTGTTAAAGTCCAATTATTTGTTCCTCGTAGCTTCCACGACGTGACTTAATTTGAGTCAACTAGAATCAGGATAATACAAAACAGATTTGCCATAGTACACAACAAACAGACGCGCAAAAGTATGAGAGAGTCCAGATCATTTTAGGCAGATCTGGACTCTCAAAAATTTATATTCCTCTCCTCTCATATTCAAATTGGTAGTAAATCCGAGTTTTGAAATTTCAGACCTTGCTAATGAGGACTTGCATAAAAATGTTTTACTTGATGAAATTTGAAAGACTTTGCTTCTGCTTTGGAAATAGGTTTTCTTAATTTTACTAGGAAAAGTTAAGAAAAAAATTCAATTTGTTTTAAAACATTTGGTTGTATTTTATTTGCACAAACTCAGTGAGATGCAATCAATCTTTTTCATCTCAATTCAAAATATGCCAATTGCTCATGACTTTTGTTTTTGTGTCATTGGCTGATACGTAGACTTAACATCAGATTCGAAACGTGGTAAATCCTGAAAAATCTGCGACAAGAAAAAGTGCCACAACATTTTCCAAAGAAAACATGAAACTAAAATTCCGGGAATTTGCTTTATATATTTTTCTAAAATGACTCCTCTAATCAAAAATTATCAGAAGTTTCGTTCATTTATTGTTTTTCACACTTTCTTTTGCAGTTTTTGTCTCACTCTTGTCCTGAAATTTGAAATTTTTTGACCCGATGTTTACCTTCAAATTAAAGTGAATAATCACAATGGCTTTCAGAATATTTTCTGATTTCGTCAACGCTTTTGTAATGAAATGATTATATGGATCAATTTTTGAATCTTCATATGAAATTACTTTTTTGTGTGATCAAAAAAGATGTAGGAAAATTATACAGGTTTTCCTATTAAATCGATACGAACTCAATCAGTTTTTAAAGTTTGTTTTTCGAGTGCGTTTTTGGACGCTTGAATTCAACTGTAGTTTTTGAGCAAACCCAGGTACCATTTTTTTGATCTTATAAGAAGCACCTGCAGTCAGTATTTGAGCTGCAACGGAAAGTTTTATCCCCCCTACGACTCAACAAATTTTTTAATTGTCTTTTTGTGTTTTTTTTTGCAGCAGAGGCTCTGGTTGTATTAGTCTCTAAAGCTGCTCCTAGCAACGAGCAATTTCTGTCTGTTACGAGAATTCAACATAATCCACATTAACGTTAAAAGAATCATAGAACGCTATTTCTTTATTTCTATGCAAACACAGCTGCTAGTATCAGAAAAAAAATCTTGAAGTCCATACTGCCTTTAACTGGCCTTGAAATGGGTCTAGATAGCTGATTTTAGTAAAGATTATTGTTTTCTGCAAAATGTTGTGTTCTGTAAAACTTTATATTTATTTGTGTTTTACTTTCCTGGCCAAAATGGATTAGTAATTTTTTTTAGTCGTATAGAGAATTGATATGACCAATTCGCTTGCCACGAATAAATTTCAAATGACTTTGAGCTTGGTATAAGAAACTAAAATTCCGGGAATTTGCTTTATATATTTTTCTAAAATGACTCCTCTAATCAAAAATTATCAGAAGTTTCGTTCATTTATTGTTTTTCACACTTTCTTTTGCAGTTTTTTGTCTCACTCTTGTCCTGAAATTTGAAATTTTTTGACCCGATGTTTACCTTCAAATTAAAGTGAATAATCACAATGGCTTTCAGAATATTTTCTGATTTCGTCAACGCTTTTGTAATGAAATGATTATATGGATCAATTTTTGAATCTTCATATGAAATTACTTTTTTGTGTGATCAAAAAAGATGTAGGAAAATTATACAGGTTTTCCTATTAAATCGATACGAACTCAATCAGTTTTTAAAGTTTGTTTTTCGAGTGCGTTTTTGGACGCTTGAATTCAACTGTAGTTTTTGAGCAAACCCAGGTACCATTTTTTTGATCTTATAAGAAGCACCTGCAGTCAGTATTTGAGCTGCAACGGAAAGTTTTATCCCCCCTACGACTCAACAAATTTTTTAATTGTCTTTTTGTGTTTTTTTTTGCAGCAGAGGCTCTGGTTGTATTAGTCTCTAAAGCTGCTCCTAGCAACGAGCAATTTCTGTCTGTTACGAGAATTCAACATAATCCACATTAACGTTAAAAGAATCATAGAACGCTATTTCTTTATTTCTATGCAAACACAGCTGCTAGTATCAGAAAAAAAATCTTGAAGTCCATACTGCCTTTAACTGGCCTTGAAATGGGTCTAGATAGCTGATTTTAGTAAAGATTATTGTTTTCTGCAAAATGTTGTGTTCTGTAAAACTTTATATTTATTTGTGTTTTACTTTCCTGGCCAAAATGGATTAGTAATTTTTTTTAGTCGTATAGAGAATTGATATGACCAATTCGCTTGCCACGAATAAATTTCAAATGACTTTGAGCTTGGTATAAGAAACTAAAATTCCGGGAATTTGCTTTATATATTTTTCTAAAATGACTCCTCTAATCAAAAATTATCAGAAGTTTCGTTCATTTATTGTTTTTCACACTTTCTTTTGCAGTTTTTTGTCTCACTCTTGTCCTGAAATTTGAAATTTTTTGACCCGATGTTTACCTTCAAATTAAAGTGAATAATCACAATGGCTTTCAGAATATTTTCTGATTTCGTCAACGCTTTTGTAATGAAATGATTATATGGATCAATTTTTGAATCTTCATATGAAATTACTTTTTTGTGTGATCAAAAAAGATGTAGGAAAATTATACAGGTTTTCCTATTAAATCGATACGAACTCAATCAGTTTTTAAAGTTTGTTTTTCGAGTGCGTTTTTGGACGCTTGAATTCAACTGTAGTTTTTGAGCAAACCCAGGTACCATTTTTTTGATCTTATAAGAAGCACCTGCAGTCAGTATTTGAGCTGCAACGGAAAGTTTTATCCCCCCTACGACTCAACAAATTTTTTAATTGTCTTTTTGTGTTTTTTTTTTTGCAGCAGAGGCTCTGGTTGTATTAGTCTCTAAAGCTGCTCCTAGCAACGAGCAATTTCTGTCTGTTACGAGAATTCAACATAATCCACATTAACGTTAAAAGAATCATAGAACGCTATTTCTTTATTTCTATGCAAACACAGCTGCTAGTATCAGAAAAAAAATCTTGAAGTCCATACTGCCTTTAACTGGCCTTGAAATGGGTCTAGATAGCTGATTTTAGTAAAGATTATTGTTTTCTGCAAAATGTTGTGTTCTGTAAAACTTTATATTTATTTGTGTTTTACTTTCCTGGCCAAAATGGATTAGTAATTTTTTTTAGTCGTATAGAGAATTGATATGACCAATTCGCTTGCCACGAATAAATTTCAAATGACTTTGAGCTTGGTATAATTTACTATACATTAGTGTTTCCCGCCTAAGTTTTCATTTCCATAAATAAGTTTTCAACAGCTTTCATAAATTATCTCTAACATAGCTAAACTAGTATTTTTTTAAACTCCCAAATTACCAAAACTTTTCATATGGTCATTATCTTTTTGCAACTGATCTCAGGGTTTGGATATTCAAGTTGGGTTATAAAATTGTTTTTGTTAAAAGAAAACCAATTAAAAAGTTTTATTTTGATCACCTCAATTTCTCTGAATAAAAAATCTTCATTTTCGCAAAATCGGAGCAAAAAATGAATTAGAAACTTTGCTTGTCGGCCTATAACTTACTGTTATTAGAATCATGCTGCCAACTTCTAGTTTTTTGAAGTGGATGACAATATTAGCTCAAATAAAACGTTAAGAGCAAACTACAGTACATATAAGGACAGTTTGATCAGCAAGGATTTAAGCTCAATGATTTTGAAACTGTAACAAGACTGCTTGTATTAGGGCGAAAAAAAAATATTTTTTTTCTTCTAAAAATTGAGATTTTTTTTGTGAAAGTCATCCCCCCGCACGCCATGAAAAGTAAAAAAATATTAGATTTAGCTCTTAGTAATAAATGGATTATGACAAATAAGCTTCCTTAAACCAATTTGGAATGATTTCCAAGACCAATTAAATCTCTGCTTACGCGTTAATAGCGCGAAATATATCGAGCGTTAATTGTCCCAAGCTGGCCAAAATGACAACATTGAAACCCTCGTAATTTTACAAAAAATGATCACAGGTGAAATATATGTTCAAATTTAAGCTCAGTGCAGCAATACTTTTAGAATGATTTTTTAAAACATTCCGTCAAAAAAAGCTGATTAAAAAGTAGAAGTTTGTCCGAAGAAAAAAACCAACCCCGAGCACAAATATTCCGTTACTTTCGTTACGAAATTACAGGAGCAACAAAATTGCTCATAGCAGTGCTAAGCTCTGATATATCCAACTGCTTTTCAAGCTCTAACTGCCACCTGCCGTTTAAATGCCTTTTAAGTTCACTTAAAAATAATTGGTTCAAACTTTAAAACTTTTAAAAAAAGCTCATATTTTTTGATATTTTTCTCAAAAATCATTCTTTAGTACAGCGTGATATATTTCGCAATAGTAAAAAAAATAGACCAAGTAATTGCCTTAAATCAATTCAATTTGAAACTATTTCTAAGACACATTAAATCCCCTATTGCACGTTAATAGCTGGAAGTATATCGCGAGTTAATTATCCCAAATTGACCAAACTGGGAATCTTTAAGCCCCCATTACATTGTTAAAAAGATCACAGGTAAAACACTTTTTTAAATTGAAGCTCAGGACAACAGTTTCCAAATGAAATAAGAAATCCCGTTGAAAGCTCTTATTTAGAAAGTCGGAATTTTTCCGAAGTAAAAATCACACCGAGCACAAATATTCAACCAGACTCTGAAATGCCTTATCTGACCAGTTGATGCCAACGAAAACAAAAATGCTAGATATGTTCCGAAAAGACTTAAAAACAGAAAACTTCCAAACGTATTTTAACCAAAAAAACTACTCTTTGACTGTTCCTATTTTGATATTCAACAAAGAGTGGTTTAATACATATTTGATCTATTGATTGATTGGTTGACTGATTGACTCGGATTGATGGAACTTTTTTATTTGAACTGGGGCGCACGGTATAGTTTTAAACCAAAATTGCGTTGACTCTTGAATTACAGAGACCCAAATTTCATCAGGAGGCCGCTGATCTCGAAGATTTCAGTGATGCAGGTCAAACTTCTTCAGGGCTGCTATAACGAACAATTCTGTCCATTTTTGAGTCATCTGTACACGTCAGTTTGTTTTTTTGATACTTTCAGATGCCAGTTTTTACAAATTGTTTGTATAAATAAAAACAGACAAACAATTTGCAGCTGAATGTGTCATAGATACTGTATGCTTTATTAATTTAGCTAGTTATTTGTTTGCTGAAACTTGTCAATTGAACAAAAAAAAATAAAAACAAAAAGGGTCTATTTATATACTCGAACCAATAAAGAAAAGCTGATTTTGAAAGTTCTTAATGTAACAAAATTGGAATACGGTCCTTAACAGTAGTTTCCAACCACTTTTTCGCATTTCTTTAATTTCATGTCATAAAAAATGTTGATTACTAAAAATGTTGTATCTAAATTATAAGTAAAAAGAAATGCTTGATATTTCAACGCTATCATATCCTGAAAGAGTAGAAGGTGCAACGAATGTTTCAAATTTAAGCGATAATTCAAATATTTAGAAATCAAACGAAAATAAGCGGTAAGAATCATTTGTTTTGGTACACATTTTTCAATATTTGTGATGGTTTTTGAAGGAACAGGTTTGAAGTATCAACAACAAAAAACGTGGTTCCAATTTGAAAATAACAATTAGTTGATAATTTTGGAAAACTAAGTGATGTTTTCAATTAAAATAGAAATTAGCTTATTTATCCATTCGATGTTGTCTTTTAGTTAAAGGTTGATATCTTTTTGAGTATAAAAAGTTCGCTGCAACTTTGAAGAGTTCATTGATTAGATGAATTTTTTGAGAGAGTTAAAAATCCTCTGTGAAAAACAATTTGCTCTTCATTCATTAGAGCAACCCAATTCTGTTTGAAAAATAATACGAATAGCATAACCAAGATCAGTTTAATAACCCGTCCCCCCGCTGCTATGGTACCATAGTTAACAACTCTCTTCTATCTTCAATTTCAATCGCCCCCTCTTCGCTCAGAGTCCCGCATTTTTGAAATTGGGTGGATATAGTAACCGCAAAAAAAAATTCATAAGCAAAAACAAAAAAACAACCAAGTATTAAACTTTTCGCCAGGTTGCCAAAGTGATTCTGACACCAAATCTGGGCGGTAAGACTTTTTATGTGTAGCCCTTGCACTTTTTCTAGTTAGGGGTTACTCAGAGGAACATCAATGAGGCCCAGATTAGTGCTTATTGTTATTGTTATTAGTTTGTTTGAAGCTGGCAACCTCGCAGAACTGGGTGAAAAAAAAAACAGACCAGGTATCCGAAAAGACCAGCAAATAGCCTAAATCTCGCTTGGCAAGCGACTAATTTTGTACCAAAATAACTTATTCATCTATAGTTTTTGAATTTTACTAGTGTGCAATTGTTAAACTATAGTATGCTAAGAAAAACAGCAATTTTTTGAAAAATAAATTGTGGCAAGCCGCTAGATTTCTTAGGGGAAGTGTAAGAAAAGTATGCTAAGTGACTGGTAGGCTGAATGGTATGTGCGGGAACAAGTGGCAGTGGCAGTGGGGCTAATCATACACAATTTGTTGTAGATGTTTGTTGTATTTCCCTGTGGAAACGACTAGAGGGCCCGCTAATCTCCTTATTGTGTTTATTGCTTTGAAAATATTCAAAACATAAATTGCTCAGATTTACTTCAATTTGGCCCCTCCGACTAGTTTTTTGCTCCCGTGTCGCCCCATTTTAGCCTTCATCTTTTTTTAGCTGATGAGGCTTGTTTATCCTGGATGAGGCTGATGTAAATAACAACAGGAAAAAGGCAATTCATGCTGCTTGTTTATCAAAAGATCCTTTTTTTTTCAAAAACAATTGCAGTCATAAGGCAAACGTAGTTTCGACAATTTTAGGCTATGAAAACCTAATTTAAATGTTGGGCACGTTTTAAAAATTTGTTAATGATTGCTATCTAAAATTTGAGGAAACCTAAGCATAGATGGATCCAACATAATAAGTAGTCATTCTCTTCACGTTTTCAGGTACCTTATGAACGCTCATATGTGATCTAGCGTGGAATCATGTCAACAACCTTTCAGCCATGATTCAGTTCCAAAAAGTTATTTCAAAAAAGTTCTTCCGGATGAAAAATCTGATCTGAATGTTTCTGTTTTTTAGACTGATTTCAGAAATCAGAGGGGTGTTCACAAAATCTTTTAAATCAATCCAAATCTGATTTTAGAACATTTATTTGCCATATTCAAAGTAATGTTATATAATGAAGAATTTCAGTATACAGGATGTCCCAAAAAAGGATCCCAACTGGAATATCTCGACAACTACTAGGTCGCTTTTCTTGAAAATTTGCACATATACCTAGCAGCACAAAACAGACGTTGTGTAGATACCGATAATCTGTATACTATTACACAAAGAAACGGAAGAAACTTTTGGGGAAAAACGCAAAAATAAGTTTTGATGATATATATATATATACTTAAAACCGCGTTCAGACAATTCGGCCACAGACAATTCAGCCAATTTCAAATTCAGACAATTCAGTCAAAATGAGTGAGACAATTCGGCCAAAGACTATTCAGACAGTTTTAAAGTTTTAAAACGTGCGCGCAAAAACTTTTCACATGCGGCAAAACATCAAAGCTTTCATTAGACGACTTATAAGTAATTCCTTTCAAATGCACCTAAAACAATTAAAATTAACAGAACCAAAAATGCCTAAGCATAATAAAACTTTATACAACTCATTATGTTTCCAATTTTGGAATAATAGTTAAGCAAAAATAGTTAAGCAAAAAAAACTGCGCAATACTTAAAAGTTAACCAATTTACACGAAAGCAGACCCGAAATTGGGAATTTACAGGCGGTCAAAAAGGATATCAGTTAAAGGGCTGACCACCCCTACCACGTACTGGCCACACAGTTACGCTGATATTCTTATCATGCCTTAGGCGGGGGAGGGTGCAACCGCCTATCAGGTAATTTGGGTAGTTGGTTGAAACTAATTTGATACTTAAACTTTTTTAAAAGATAAAGTAATGGCGATTAAAATATTGACCAACCAGAAACCAGTACCGCGTTGCAGTAAAAAAATGCAGCCTGATACAGAAATTCAATTCTGTTTCTTCCACCTGGGCCAAGCAGTATGGCGCAATGTACAAAAACTTGGTTTTTCGCGCAAGTACATGGACGATGATGAGTTTCGACTGAATGTCAAAAAAATGATTTGCTTGGCATTCGTTCCCATTGACGACGTTATTTTCGCGTTTGAGGCGCTCCGAAAAGAGGATCCCTCAGAGGAATTCCAGAGTCTATCAGACTACTTCGAAGCAAATTTCAAAGCAACGGGCCACTCCAGTTTAAATTTTATTTCATTTGAATGGACTGGAAAAAGCCTAAATAGTTTATATTGAAATTAAGTAAGATAAAACGAAAAGTAAATTGAGGAAAACAACATGGGAAGTCTAACTGAGGCGAAGAGGCCTTTAACATCAGAGGGGGCGGATGGGGGTGTTGATAGACACAAAAGAATTCCAATCTAGCCCAACATCATTAGCCCAACAGCCCATTGTCAATACACAACAACAACTATGAGCAACCCTTGCAACCCCTGCACGCTTGTCTGTAAATAAGTCCATTCAGGTCGAAGAGGTGTGTAGCATATCACCAATTTCAATCAAAGCATAAAAATGCCAAATTTAAGTAAAACCCAATTTTATTTATCACTTATTTTCTATAAAAAAAACTTTTTATGTATATAACATTTGGATAGATACTAACCATGGAGTTGAAATTCCTTGTTGCGAAGATAGAGTGTGATTTCGCTGTAATAGTAATTAAGGCTGTGGTAGGTTTGCAAGTTTAGGGTTGCATGGATCAACTTATATTTCTGATCACGTTTATTTAGTTAATTAGATAACTTCGATTTCGTGCTAAGTCGCCTAAATGCCGAGTTATGAGGTTCAAAACTTGAAAGTGAGGTTCGAAGCAAAATAAACTAGTTCCATTAGCAATTTCTCATTCCGGAACTCCCCCCTAGAGTGAGTTTACTTCTGGACCGGCATCTTTTATTTAGCCCAAAAAGGGAAAGCTAACAAACAATGACTAACTAAAAATATTTCTTTTATGCTCAATTGATATGAAATTTGATGTCAAAACGCAATGAGGTCGTCTGAAATGTAGCTACAGAAACAAGAGACCCATGAGCTACTAAACCCACTTTTGACTTTCTCGACAAAGTTCAGGCTTGTTTCGAACTGCGTATGTTTTGGTTTTATCGACCAAGTTTTGTTTGTTTTGACTTTAATGACCAAAGAACAAAATACTCGACTTTGTCGACCAAAAATGAAGTTCACTCAAGAGTAACAAAAAGTAACGACTGGTCGAACATGAGTATTTCTTGCGACTGATGGTTGCTCTTCTTTTTGTTCCGACTTTCGATACGAAAGTAACGGAATATTTGTGCTCGGGGTGGGTTTTTTTTTCTTCAGACAAACTCCGACTTTTTAACTAGCCCTTTTTGACGGAATTTTTTCATATCATTCGAAAGCTAGTGTTGTCCTGAGCTTAAATTTGATAAGATCTTTCACCTGTGATCATTTTTCGTAAAGTTATGAGGGTTTAAAGATTGCGGAGGTTTAATCCGTCTTATAAATCGTTCCAAATTAGTTGAACGAAACTCATTTGTCATAATTGATTTGTTACAAGGAACGAAATCTATCTTTTTGTACTTATGGCGTGTGGGGGGATGATTTTCATAAAAAATTTCAAATTTTAGAAAAAAAAATTTTCGTTTTTTTTTAATTTCATTAAATTTTTTAAATGTTATTACTGCTTCTCCATAAACCTTAAAAGGCAGTCGGAACATTCAGGGCTTCGCCCTGATACGAGCAGTCTTGTATCTCTTTTTTATCATTGTTCTATTAGAGGTCAAGGTTCTATTAGAGGTCAAGGTCCTTTATTAGCGGTCAAGGTCATGATAATATATATCTCAAATTGCTCTGGCCTAACTGTGTTTCTGTTAACAAAAAATATATATCTTTAAAGTGTGTCTAAATATTGACTATTGAAAGTTTTATGATTCATCAAGCGACTAAAATTCGGGTCAAATAGTTTGGGTGAAATTCCACCCATCTCTATCGTCTTGGTGCGGTTGTGAAGCCTAAGTTAAACAACCTGTCGTACTTCGGAGTTTATTGTAAGGTGTTGTATCTCATCACATCTAACAGGGCGTCGCCATTCAAGCTCTTTTTAAGGCAACCCGAACGATGAGTCTCCGAAAGGACAAATAGCAACTCAATGTGCCAAAAACGTTCCAGCTATCTTAAATGAGCAAAATCTCTGATGCTTGATTTGCATTCCGAGGATTTTTTTGGGCAAATACACTGCCTTCCTGACACGCATACCGCCCTTAAAACTCTAAAGCGCTTGAAGCTGCTGCTCATGGTACTGCTGTGAATAAGCGACTTCCAGTAAACCAGTTGATCCGATGTTTGTCTAGCGCCTTCCATTTGACGCTTCAATAAACGTTTTCTTGTAGACCAGTTCATATGATGCAGTCAAACTGCATGTAATTACGCCTCGTAGATGCCATCCCAAATTTCCTTGTTTATAAACCGTTAAGTGGTCGCTAATTTTTTTTGGCAGGTACCGTATTTCAACCGTAACTTTTTAGCGCTAATTTCAATTTTCGTATGACTCGTTCATGAGTTCGAGTGCTCAGTATCAGTATGCAGTCATTGATTTTTTTGCTGTCTGTCTTTTTTTGAAGTCTAGTCCTAATAATGTAGTAGCTCACTGTAGTTGGCCTATGAGACTCCCAGAGAAAACAGTCCTCAAGGGCAAATATTATGTCATCTACATGAACGGTAGATATACCAATGCTTTGTTGCATTTCATTTTGGCCATAGAAAAAACAACGGGTCATGCTACACTTTTGAATGTCCACTTCTTCTTGCCTTCCTTTTATGGTCGAGTACCAGCCAACTTCCGCATCTTCCAGTTTACATGCAGCAACTTTGGGCTTCCATAGTTTTCCTACTGGTATTTTTGCTTCCCTGGACGGTGAAACATAGTGTTTACTGCAAGCGTCAGATTGGAAAAGTGCTTTTTGGACGTCTATGTACTGGAATAACATTTTCTTGGGGGCCAACATAGCTATGACAAAGTAGCACCCGATTTCAAAATCTTTGGGTAGTATTCCTCCAGACTCATTTCTTTTCCCTCCACGTCTCCTCTGATTGTTGAACGGCTTTTAGGATTTCTCGCTCCATCCTCTGCGAAATTCGAAGTGTCAACCCATCTGTGCTTTGTTATGTCTCTCCCTTCAAAATCTAGTTCGGTTGCGCTAGCATCTTAAATGAACCGCATTTCTTCCAGCCTCGTATTTCTTCTGATCCGGATTGATCGATTTTTTTTTCATCATGAAAGGTCGCTCGGCATAACTAGTTCTGTAGTGGCTATTAGATTTGGATATCTGAGGTTATCGACTCTTCAAATTTGGCCATTTAGCGGCAGTTCCGTTTTGGTCTTAGATTCATCGTCACTTGTTTTTAAACCTACCATGAGGGCATGAAAGAAAAACTTGGGTTTTAAAAATTCGAGAACTAAGATATTATTGATTCCTTTAGCATTTTCTTTGAATTTTTGATGGTAGAAAAATTTTTGCACTCATTCCAGAAATTTCATCAATTATATGTCTGATTAAATGTTTAATTTTTTTTTCTGGTTAAATTTGTATTCTGATAGGTCAATTGCTACGGTTTGGTTAAAATCAGTGCTTCCCGGTATATTAAATTGTTTAAGTTTGTGATTTTCAAATGTGGTGAGCATGTTTTAAGTGTTCTTTGATGTTTTTTAAACACTTCGTCAGGCTTTTTTTGGATCCTGTCGAACTTTCCTTCACAAGGGAACTGTCAATGAATGGTTTCAATTTTCTCTTTGACGAGTTTCCAAAACATACAAAGGCTTTTTGATAAGTTCATTCTATCAGCCTTCACGCTGTTTATTCTGTCCACAAACTATATATTTTCCCATTTCTTTCCCAGCTTCAATGAGTTAATTTGTAAGTTCTTTTTGTAGAACTCCACTCACAATTTTCGGTCGCCAGAGTCTCTTCTACTTATGCTGAATATTTATTTTTATTTGGAGTGAGTTTCTACCAATTTTGATTACCGATTCCAAGTGCATGGATAGCAAACAAGCAGGGTATGTTGCCGTCAATGATGCATAAAAAATTATGATAGAAAAATTATCACTTCATCAATTTGAACCATTTGAAGTGACATCATAGACATTTGTGATTTCAATCCCTCAATCTCGCTGCTCTGCCATTATTTCCTTTAAGTTGGGTGCATGTGATCTTGATCATTTGGGGGTTGGGCACATGAACGCTAATCATAGTGACGTTCACATAACTCTCCGTTCTCCTAGTCCTTGAGCTGCGTGATTTCTCGATTGAGAATTCGATTCCAAAACATGACAGTTTCATCTGGGTAGTTTAGGATGTCGAACGAAATTCTCACGGTGCCTCGACCATTTCCTGTACTTGCTTAGTATCTCATAGCATTGTCTACTGACACCGTTTTTGTTACCGTGAACTTCAGATAACTCTGAGTGATGGCGCAACCAGCTCCTTCAACCATGAAACATCTTTGTAATTAAGGTTCTCTCAAGACTAACAAAAAAAGAACGATGACTTAAGGCATGGGTAATTCTTGCGACTGATTGTCGTTCACCTTTTGTCATTATCTTTTTTAAAGACAAAGTCATGACAAAAAACTCTTACCCAAACTAGATATTTTTGGACCAGATCGACCAGAATATGATAGTTTAGACGTTCTTGATATATCTTGACCTTTTTGGGTACTTCATCCTATTTAAAGTTTCATTCACTCCCCCACACACTCATAAAATGGTAAATTTGATTTGAATTGCTCGAATTAAGTTTCGACCGATCTGTCTATGTTTCGAAAATTTTTTGGACTGTTTTCTGGAAGAGATTTTTGATAAAAAATCAAATTTCAAACGTTTTCGCAAGCATGTGCATCATCAGTAATCTTTCAATAAACTTATCTAAATGACAATTAAACATCAATTTACAAATGATGATTACAACAATATTACTTATAATTTTTGGTTCTAAACCATCAAATTTTTGGTTCTAAGTTTTTGGTTCTAAAAATAAGTCAATCACAGTTGACCTTTAAAATCAATATTTAGATTAAAATACTTTTAACCTCTAAAATTATCGAAAGATTTTAAATTATTTTGTCTGGAAGTTTCTGAGTCATAATTTCGATTCAGACATGTACGTTTTAATAAAAAACCAAAAAAGTTTTGGGACTAAATTTTCAGTGTCAACTCCCTGCTCCTAAACTCATCGCGCGTGTTCAAGCTCGGTTTCTTTTTCCTGATATGCCTTGCTTCTAGTTTTAACAGTTTTGTTTGGTTGTTCGGCCTATCTATATTTTCCCAACTAAAATCTGCGCTATTTCATTCAAGTCTGCCTTGCTGGAGGTGGAAGCCTACCGGTGAGTCTGTTTCTTATGTTCCTTAATTCTAGTGGTCAAATGTCGAACAGTTTGACCGACATAAGTGGAAGTGCATCCACTCATGACAGTTTTCTGGACTCTCTTTTACACACTTTCTGGACTGTCTTGACTATAAACTGTCTTTAGTGTTCTAAGGTTTCACTGGTAAAAACTATTCAACTTATTAGCATGCAGTTTTTTGAAAGCATAAAATTTTTGGTCAATTGTTGATTTTTAAAAATTTATTTAAAAATACTTAACCTACGTTCTTTTACCGCGAAAACCGATATTGTGAGTATCTGTGAGCTTTCGGTTGTGCTCCACATATAGTTCGTTTTTCTCGAACTCAATGGGGTAATAAATTAGAAAACGATTGACTTATGCTTGCCTACCGCAACCAGAATGGTGTTTGTTTCGACTTTGTGCTCGACTTAAAAAGTTCCTCTGCTGCGTATTTTCAAATGCAAAACTTTTTTTGTTTTTCAATTTCAAAACAAGCGAGTTCAAACCGTTTTGTTTAGATTTTGTTTTTGGTCGGAAAAAATTGAGCCTATCAATAATGAGAGTTCAAAAACCTCAACGAAGTCAGAAAAAACGAACCCTTAAATGATTTTTGTTGAAAAAAAAATGATTTATAACAGTTTTTGTTTTCCTGGGAGCACAACCGGTAGATGCTTTTGCTCTAAAAGTATAATATGTAGAATCTATAAAGGCAACCCGTAGACACTAAAATAATTACAGCAACAATTTAGGAACTACAATCATCATGGCCATCAACCCCTTTGGGTCGGTAGGGGTTCGAATATATGATGGGCGGGGAGGGGTGTCCCTGATTTAGGGTATTTTCTTTCAAAAGTTTCAGCTATTTTCTAATTCGTTGCTGGAATGCTTTTTTGGAGTTCCAGATTATTGCATATGTAGTGGAGTTTAGATAACCACTTTTTATTGTATTGATCCACCTTTATTGTTTATTATACTGTTTGTTTATTGAGAAGGTTTACTGAGAAACACAGTTTGACTGAATTTACACTACATTTTTTTTAAAAAAGTTCCTTTTACAATCAGGTGGTATCCATTCAAACCAGGCGCGACCCTTAAATTGTTTTTGCTTGGAGTGCGACGTGGAAAACAAAACGTAATACCCATTAAATTATCCGAATTGACCAAAATATTTGATTATCGTTTGAGACATGAAAAAAGCCTATCAATCGTATTCAACTTCTAGTAAACTGAGCAAAAAGTTGTTAGACTGCCTTAAAACTGCCTTCTAACAAAATTATTGAAAATTTCGTGATAAGAAATTGACTAGAAAGGAGTAATTAAATGCAACTCTCAAAAGTCAACTGCTTGAAAGCTTCTTCAGACAAAAATATCCTCTATCAAAGTATAATTCTTTTCACCCACATTAATTTTGAAAAAAAAATGAAAAGAAAGCTTAGCAAAACACAATTTTGGTGAAAAAAAAACAAGAAACAATCTTTCAGGTTGTTTATTTTTATCACAAACTTTCAATTAAAAAACTCAGCGCGAAAACTGAAAAAACGTCATTAATTCAAGAAACTCAAAACTTTAGCAAACTCAGTATTGAGTTTGAGTCCGGGTGGTTTTAACATAGAATGATTTCGGATAGGGTACACCATCTGTTCGTCACGCTGTTTCACTTACGGCCGGATAGATTGGTGCAACTTCTTAGTCTAACACCGATCCTAACCTTTTTCTTATATTTTCTAGTCTTGTTAAATCTAGTATATACTGGTACTATTGCGAGGTTAAAGGAGCAGAAAAGCAACTTCTTTCTAGGTTAGAGTTTTTCTTCTCTGACTGAAACTAAAAATGGTTTCAGCCTTACAAATTATTGTAAGTTTTAGTCTTTTTTGAACTGGCTCCACCCAACCAGGTTATAGTAAGTTTTTAAATTTTTAAATTTTTCTAATGAAGGACGAAAATTGTAGCAAGTTGAAAGATCGCGTCAAGGCTGCAGAATTTTTAAGTGATTACTCGATTTCGCTACGAAGAGCAAAATTACGCGCATTCTCAACAATGTATAAATTAACGAGATATTGTTTGACTGCTCTGAGTGAAACGCCGAGTGACTAGGATCTGCATTCTTGAATACATTATCCAGTTGTCCATATACATCTACACCTTTTTAGTAAAATCAGTTTTAATATTGATCTTGGTTAGTGATTTTCGCAAAAGCGTTTTAATTACTTCAAATAATTTACAAAAGTTGTTCACACTAGAGCTTTTCTTAGTAAAAACTGTTGGTCTGGGTTCTCCGCACATGGTGAGAACATGTACTTCTAGCGACGTCTGGTAGAGGCCACAGAGGAAATTTTTTGGGTGTCTCATTGAGTAGAGTCTCTTTTTGCGTGTTTTCTTTCTTTTGTACCAGGTATTTTCAATTTTTTTGATTGTGGCCTTTTCTCAAAAACGGATTGTTTTAGGTTCGTGTAATGTTTGGATTTAGTAGAAATCTTAATAAAACTTTGAATTGATTTTCAAAAGAATGTTATATCCATTTTAACCTGGTTTTAACCTGGTTTGAGTATCGTGAGGCTTTCCTGCATAGGTTATTGGTTTGGTGGTGTCAGTAAGCTGCGTTGGTTATTTAAGTGTAGCTTTAATTCCTTCTACCAACGGTGTTAAGGGGTAGTTCGAATCAAGTGAAAGCGAGTTTAAGTTGTTATCAGTTAGTTTGTCACACTGGAAAGTCATTTAATTTCAAATATCGTTGTGGATAGTAATGCGAGATTGTGAAAAAGATTGCTTGAAAAATATGCGGTCGAATAGCAAATTGAGAAGTTTACACTAAAAAGCTCACATAAAAATGTTGATTCTTATCTCAAAATTTTTTCATTGTTAAATCAATGCTTCGTCTAGAAAACTCAATGCGCAATTGTAATAGTTCTTTTCTGCGAAAGAATTTTACTACATCTTGGAAAAATACAACAAATATTATGCGGATTGATTTCAATTTTTGCAAAAGTTCTATTTCTATTTTGATTTTTATTGTTTTCGAAAATTACTGATCAATTCCAGCAGAAAACTGGTGAGACACACGTGAAGAAATTGGTTACTTTTTTCATTATTAATTAATAAACTTTAAATTCATACTTAGCCTGGTTCGGGTTTCAAAAAAAATTCATTGGAGAAGTTAATTTTTTTGTGGATGAGTGCATTAAAAGCTTTGCGAGCATGCTAATGACGTATAAAAGTAACCAAAGAATTTCAAACGTCCGGATGATGCTGGCTTCCTCACAAGTAGCAGTAAAATTATTTTGAGTCTTAAGTCTGACGTTAAAGAGCTAGTTTAAATTTAAGAATGGATGTACTAATGCGGAATGATAATGCTGCAAAAGTCTTCAATGGAAAAATTATAAGTGAGGCATAAAAAATTGAGGCATAAAAAAGTGAGGCATAGAAAATTATAAGTGAGGCATTTGACTGACAAGGTCATAATTCCGCCGAATGCCGTTGAGGTTCACTGTCTTAATACAATAAGTAAAATCAGTAACAGAGGGAGAGGCATACTTGGAGTTAATAAACTTGTAACGTTGGTGAGTGTTTTGCGTGGTGGAGCTTTGTAAAAAGGGTCGTTGAAAAGAGAGATGAGTGCAGTGAGCTTAGTATTTAGCATTTTTCATGCCAGCAGTTGATGTCGCTTTCGTTCAAAATGAGAAAACTAAAGGTGAGTTGAAAATGTTCAAATTTACTGAAATTTGTTTCAATACTTTGCAGTACCTTGTCAATAACGTGGTAAAAATTTAGTTAATGCTATCTAGTTCAAATATATTATCGGCCCAGATGAAAAATTTTTCGTTAATTGTGAGTTAAAAGCTGGATCTGTATCGTAAAAAGAATCTTCCATATAGCGTATGACTGTGTGATTGTAGTGCATGATGGGAAATGGGTTAAGCTTTTGTGCGATAAAGCGATCAAAAACATGCAATAGTCCAATGTTATTGGAGTCTTTGGATTGTAGTGCGTTAGTTAGAGGTAGATTATGGTGGTAAAGACTTCATCGTCTGCCTTTTTTTTTATTGGTTTTAAAATTGCGTCGGTTTAGATATGAAATGATACCCAGGAAAGGGTAGGGAAGAGGCAAAGTTCTTTTACGTAGATGTCGCGTTGGCTTTGTGCTTCGGTGTAATCATAGGAGTATTGAGGAAAAAAGTGATGTTTTCAAGTACAAACTGTGGAGTTTTAGTATGTCTACGGTAGTAACTACCAGTGAGTCGTGTTGAATAATTGTCGGTTAGTTGTGATTTTTGTGTGGGTGTAGGATAAAATCATGGATGTCATGTTCAAGTTGGTCGCCTGTCAAAGGCCTAGGAGTATCAGGGAGATTACTAGAGAGAAGGGAAAACATCGCGCTTGCATCAGTGGAGGAGGAACTGGAAGTGGAGAGTGTTACTGCCGGATTTGGGGGAGTTTTTGGGGATTAAAGGTGGTTGTGAGAAGTTGGTGGGTCAGGGTTTAGAGTCTAAAAATCGTCAGGGGTGTCAATGGTGGGGATATTTAGAGAGTTCTGAGTATCAAAAACTGTTTGAATAGACTCATCGGAGTGCGTGTGTGGTGAGATAGATCAAAAATTTGAACAACTTGGGCTAAAAACTGGCAAGAGAAAAAAAATAAGGTCGGAAATGGAAATGACAGAGTGTTCTCGTTGGAGGTTGGAAAGATAAAAGAAAAAACGGATAAGAAATCAAACTTGGCGGCTAGTCGAAGGCTGAAAACATTACTCTTCTGAGACCGAAAATTTATCGTGTGAGGTTGTTCTATTATTTGTTCGTATGTTTCATCAGTATTTTGTGGCTGATATGCTATAAAGAAATGGGGCTTTGCTGTATTTCATTGTTCTGCTGATTTCTGGATTTGGGCTGCTAATGAAATTGTAGTCCTGTAGTTTTTGGTGCTATTTGTTAATGATTAAAGTTCGATAGATTTTTTAAATGGGATGCTGTCGGTGTAGTATTCGTATTGTTTTATGGAGTATACTTTTCGTTAGATTTTCTTGATAGTTTCTTAATATATTCGTTTATTTGTTCGTTCAAGAATATTTTATTGATTGATATTGAGAAAATGCCACAAAATGTCGCGAATTAAATTCTTGCTACACGGCTTGTCTGCTGACTTGTGTAGAAACTGCACCTGTGTTGTAGATTCATTTATGAAGTGAAAAATGAGGAAAATAGGTACTGGTAGGGTGATTACTACGAGTGAGTCGTGATTAATATGGTCGGATGAGTAAGTATCTAGTTGGATTAGTAGGGTACTTTCTTTTCATGAAAATCCGTTGTGCACTAGTGGTAGTATTACGAAAAAAAGGTGGCATTAAAATGGGTTATGGTGCTCGAAAATAGTATTTATGTTCGTCTGAATTCAGTTGTACTACGTTTACGCTATATTCTGATCCACAGGGGGCAACGGTATCCCAAAAAAATGTACATCGTCATAGTGTAACTACATATTGAACTTTATTTTTATTTAAAAAATAAGTATTCTTTGATAACATCTTTTGTCTTCGAAAACATATAGCGGTGAGAATTTGTTAGTGCAACTAAAATACCGAAGGTTGTTTTCTTTGTAATTAACTGAAATTAAGCGGTTGAATGAGATTAGGTATCCTGCACAAGGTACTTTTCTTCATTACTCCTTATGACGGCAATTGTAATATTTGTTTTCTTTCTTTTTCACATAGGTGATACACTGTTTCAAGTTCTCATAAAGATTTTACGTGGAAAATTCGCACTTAGGGTATAGTCATTTTTCATGTCGAGATGGATGTCATAATGGATTGCTTCAAAGAATGTTTGGTTCATTAGTGATCATTCTTGTAGGCGTGTACTTTAACGATTTTCTGGTAGGAGTTTTCCACAAATCCGGTATTTTTTACCGTCCAGTATATCTTTGTAGCGTGACACTTGTATGAAAAATTTTTCATTGGTTCTGTTTTGATTTGACGCAATTTGTGAATATTGAGTTTTTCTGCTTTCAAATCTTTTTATTTTTAATTTTGAACCAGTATTTCATAGTACTGACTTCTAAATAGTGGTTTCCAAATTTGCTTGGTTATTCAGTTTCAGAGTATGTTTGCTGAAAAAAACTTTTAATTTATTTTCAATGCCCTTAATGTTCCTATGTGGACTTTCCGCTTATTTTATTCTTATTGGGTTTACTTGCTCAATTGGTATAGATTCAATAATTTGTTGTGGAATTAAATCATTCTTGCTTGGCTTAAAGCAATTTGAAAGGTGGTACATAAGTCATCAGGAAACCCAACAGTTTTTGCCAGGGTGTGCGTGGTGGGATTGCAATATTCATGATCAATTTTACAGGCTAACCAAAAATTTGTTTCTAATGTGGTATTATTATTTTTTAATCACGTGTAAGTTGAATTTGTTCGAGTTGTATTTTCCAATCAAAAACACTATTTCTTGGTATTCTCAGACTTTTGCGCTAGCTTTAAAATTGGATGGGTGATTTATTCCAATGTGGGGTATCCAGTTTTTATCATGGAATTCGTTTATTAAATGTCCGTCTTCGCCGTGGTAGGGGAATTTTTCATCTAGTTCTACATGGTCTTGAAATTGTTTAAATATGATGTGTTGAATCTGGGAAAATGTGAAAGCTTACTACTATTCGAATCTTTTCAATTTGGTGTACTAAAATTCAACGTTTTACTTCATTTTTGTATTCTTTGGGATTTGGAAGTAATAATCTTTCAATGTTACATTGGAAGAAGGACTCACGGTTGTGTCTATTCATAATTCCGTATAAGACTGTGAATAATGTACCTTCATTTCAAAAAGTATACCATGAATTTATAGCTCGTGTAGCGGGAGCTTTTGAGTAAAATGTTACAAGTTCATTAGTTGTTTTAAATGCTTGTGGTTCTGATTCACACCGTGTTTGTTGTTGAATGTCTTTGCAGTTATAGTGAAGTAATAAAAAAATCCTGTGGTCCTTTTTGTTTTGTGGAGACGTTTTTTGTGAATTGTTTTTTTTCTGGTTGTACCAAGAGGTAGAACGAGTAAACTAATAAAATTATTAGAAGATACATGCGTGTGATAGTCCTGAAAATGGACTATAAAATGATGTACCTATTGTCTTTTTTGTGTATCAATCCTATTTGTAAATTAACTCCGTGCAAATAGTTGGAGGAGGCAAGGATTAGACGTTAATGTTTGGTTGGGATAACGTTAGTGAGTGAACGGTGAGATTTTTCACATCCAGAGTTGTTTCAAATTTCAGTTTTAAATTTCCGTTGAGATAGTAAGTGAATGTTGTGTTCTGTGATAAATTTCTGTGTATCAAGTCTGTATTCTAATCGATTTAATGCTCAAGTGTGGAGGCGGCTGCTAAATGTTGACCAAATAAAGTAGGTGGTGCTGCGCAAGTGTTTCAATCTAATCGTAGTGGTTTATTTGTGTTTTTAGTTCTTGATATTTTTTGTTTAGATGATATTGAATTTTTTTGGGAAGGTATTGAAAGACGTTCTACTGGTTACGGAAAATGTTGATGCTAGCTAAAGTGTTTCTGGTAAGGTTAACGATGTTGCATTTGAAGAAATATCAATTTAAAGGTTGGCGAGGTTTGATTCACCTTGGGGAATGTATAATTTATCCGTTGCTCAGAAGTGGATGTTGAACCTAAGTGGTCTAATAGTTTATTTGATGGATTATGGTGTGAACTGAAATTTACAGGCGCAGGGGTGCATTTTAATGTATGGGTTAAAAGATTAAGAGCGGTAGATGTAGGGAGTAAGGGTTGAATTGACCTCGTATTGTCAAAACCCTGTTTCGTCGAAGATGATTTATTTTTTTTGGTCAAATTGAGTATTCGCCTTTTGGTTTTTACTTGGGTCTATGGTTTCAAACAGAAGTTGTGGCAGTGGCGGTTAGATGTTTTTTATTGGTTCCTGTGTGGTTCATTTAAAGGTGCGTTGAGATGAGCTGGTCCTAATGGTTCTGATAAGCGTACTTGTCTATCTTCAAAGGTATATGGGTTCTACTATGTATGATTTTCGAGTAAATATTTGAGACTGAGTTGATTAAATTGAGGTAGTAGGGGTTGTCAGGGGTTTTGGTTTGGATTTTGCGATGGCTTAGTAGATAGAGAATCTGTGGTAGATAGTTGTTAGTTCTTGTTTTTTTTTTAAATTGGAAGATTAGGGGTTTGTGTGTGGTTTATTGTCTTAAGGCTGTGTAATCTTATGAAATTGTAGCTTTAAACTATTTTACGTATTCCTTTTTGGGTTTTTTAAGAATCTGAGAGCAATCAATATTGTTGCTTTTTTTGTATTGATTCATAGGCAAGAGTTGTAACTAAAATAAGATATTTATTTAAGTTGTCAAATTTGAGGGTATTGCTTGTTTTTGACGTGGAGGTCTCAAAAATTGAGTTATAATTCTATTTCAGTTTGAAGTTATGCGGCTAGTAAAAGCAGTGGTGGCGATAACTTCAAGTGTTATTGTTGGCTGACTTTTGGATGACTTTTTCCGAGAAGTAGAACTAATTGAAATTGATTTTGAAAAAAAAGTGGCTAACATAAAGTTTTTTTCTCATTGTGAGAATTTTGTGAGGAAAGGTTAGTTTTTTTATGATGTGGTTGAAGATAGTGATAAATATTTTGATGGTTGTTGAATTTCTATCTTTTTTAATTTTTTAGGTGGAGGAATAAAATTTTCTGAATCTTTTTGGTGTTGGTTTCGAAGATTGGTCGGTTGGTCGAGATGGTTGAGGTTGCTGTTATTCTTCCTTTGTTTCAGCTATTGAAATTGTCTTGTAGTTTTTGATTCGTTCTTTGTGTAGTTGCGGTAATCTTAGAGTGTTTTCCTATGGGTTTCTCATTTAGTTTTTGGTTGAATCTGAGAAGTTTTGGGATCTACAATTTCTTGAGGCGTTTCAAAAATATTGAGTCCAGTTAAAAAATAAAAGTTTGCTCGCAAAGAGCGTATTTTTTGAATAATACGGTAGGAGGTTTTTGCTGTGTTGGTTGATTTCTTTTTTGTATCGAGCAATTAGTTCGTATGTTACAAATGTAGTTTTGTCGATGATTGGATAGAATCTTTTTCTGATGAGTTGAATTTTTTCAAAATCTTTTTTGTTTTGTAAAATTTGGGATCTATACGGATGCTCCTTTTTCAAATCTGAAGCTGGTGTAAGACTTGAATAGATTTGAAAATCAATATTCTGCCTTTGTGATAGCTTCTTTGCAATTTTTTGATAAATTTTCTTGTGTAATGAAAATGATGATTTTTTCGTGAGTGTAAAGTGGTAAATTATTACAAATGGAATCTTTCGATAATTGACAATTTCATGGTGCATTTTTTCACGCATTTGTGGTGAACTTTTTTTTATTAATGCGGCTTTTGGTTGTAAACCATCTCATAGGGTGATAATTCAAAAATTGTTGTTATTCGAGAATTATATGCGAGTGGATATAGTTTTACTACTGTTTTTCATTAGGAGTATTGTAATCGTTTACATTATTCATACACCGGAGATAATCTTGTAGTGAACTGTTTAGGCCTTTGTGTAGCCAATCAGTCCATGGGGCCTGTGAGCTATTAGGATTTTGCTTAATTTTATTTGAGTGACATGATGTGATTACTTCATTTCTAACAAATTCTGTTCGATTATCTGTAACAAGGAATTCGGTTGGTCCGAATTTTGCTATCCAGTGTTCGTAAAACGTCCTGAATGCATAATAGTGTGGAAGTGGGGTTTATACTACAGGAATGGTAAATGCGTCTACAATTACAAAAATGTGTGTGTTTCCTTCAGAGGGTGATTTGAGTTTTTGTACTAAAAGAGATTCTTTGATTGAAATACAAATTTTATCCTATAATTTTTTGTTTTTCTGCGATTTATCTCTGAAGGTTGTATTTACTTGGCAAGTGACACAATCATTGCAAATTAATTTTTATTCATATCGTTGCGTTTGTCAAATAAAATTTTTTGTTAGATTTTTGCTATGTTTTTTTTCAAAACCCAATTCTCCTTTCGTGTTCGAGGAGTGTGATGAGTAAACTGCTACTGAAAATAAACTTAGTGGTCGAGAGAGGACGTTAGTGTCTGTGTTAAAAGTATTCTAATAAATCTATGATTTTATTGAGG